>NC_142052.1:32210139-32530139 GCF_982192425.1 Myodes glareolus | reverse complement strand
CACTATCCTCTCTACATGATGAACACTATCCTCTCTATTAAACACCATCCTGTCTCTATCAAACACCATCCTTTCTATATATGGACCATCATCCTCTGCATATATTGAACACTATCCTCTCTATATAGTGAATACCATCCTCTCTCTGTCTGTTGAACACCATCCTCTCTCTCTTTTGAACACCATCCTCTCTATACTGAACACCATTCTTTCTCTTTATTGAATACAATCTTTTCTCTCTATCAAACATCATTTTCTTTCTCTATTGAAGACCATCCTCTCTCTTTATTCAACACCGTCCTCTCTCTTTATTGAACACCATCCTGTCTCTAAAATGAACACCACAGTAAATATGGCAATGCAAAGGAATGATGACATTACAACTTAATCAATCTTTTACAAGAGTTTTGGAAGGAGAAATTTGTTTTCTGGCCTTACAGACTCAGAGCAGCACACAAATCTACAATCAGATCTTATCACTCTACACTTACATGTTTTTCCAACATATTTCCAGGTTAGGAAGTGTATTTGTTGTTTTCAGTACCTCTCCACTTTCAACTTAAGGTCTTGGACCTAGACACAAAATCTCACATGCCCATATATTGTTCTGTTTATGTCAGGGGAATGAAAGAATCACAAAGAAAATATAGGGAAATTGGTAAAATTAAGGACATGCCTTGAGATAAGCTTGTAAGAGTTTATTATAGTCCTCAGAAAGGGCAAAAAGTGCTCTTAAACACTAAATCATCTCTCCAGTGTCCAAACTGGAGCATTTAAATGTCAATTTCCCATAGACATCTTAGAATCTGAACCTGCTTTCTATTTGTGTGTGTGTGTGTTATTTTGCCTACAGCAAAGTATAACTATAAAAGTTTAAGTAATAATATGTACACATTTTACAAAAATATTCAAATATGATTTCTTCACTAATAATAACCTACTGAAAAAATTATTTGATAGTGAGGGGTTGGTTTGTAGTCAACTGAAATTATTTATCTACTAAAGAAAAGAGGTGTATACATCTCTTTATTTTCTCTTGTAGCTACATTTATTGTCTGTCTAGACTTAAAGCAGTTTTCTAAGTGCAACTAATGGACCACAGTGTTATATTTTCCATTGCATTACACAGTCTGATATTTTTGTACACCTGCCTTAAATTAGACCACACTCATTTTCCCTTGGATAAGCCTCACTAGAAAAGCCATTCAGTTTCAAATGGAGCTAATGGCTCTAATTAAATTGCTTTTCTCTAGACCAGACTGCCTGATCATTTAGTGTCAGCACTTCTTTCTAAAGAATATCATAGCACGTTCTGCTAAAGTCAGGTCTGACATTGAAATAGTTTGCATATAGTAGCATTGTATTTCATGGTAAAGAGTACCATCATTCTATCTGGAAATATAGAAAATGTATAAAATTAGAGAAAGAAACAAAACTAAGTGGTGAACATAGAAAATTAAAGTGCATTTTGAAAGTTGGTTTTATTAGAGCTTATGGTATTTTCTAAATCCTTTAACCACTTAGATAACAATTGTTTATCTATTTTGTTTTTAAGACCATCTTTTTATTTTACATACCAATTTATTTGCTTCTGTGCCTGCGCTAGATTATGTTCATGCTTGTGCGGAGGAGGGTGTGTTATGAGCTTCCAGAGGCCAGAAAGGAGAATCAGATGACCTCTATCTCTCTGTGTGTTTTTGTTTGAGGCAGGATCTTGCCCTAAACCTGAGGCTCAGGTTTTCTTGATGAGAACAGAACCCAGAAAGCCCCCAGTGGTACTTCTATCTTTGCCCAGCTGAGAACTAAGAGGCACTAAGTTTTTTGCACTGGTGCTTGGATCCGAACTCCAGTCCTCAGCATTGCACGGTAATCACTCTTAGCTACCGAATTGTCTCCAAATCCAACAATTATTTTTACAAATATTAAAATATTATTATAATTTATATTACAATAGAATATCTATCTTTAAAATATTAACTTATTTTACTTTGTGTGTGAGAGTGCTTTGCCTGCATGTATTTAAAAGTACCAGGTACATGCCTAGTGTCCACAGGGGCTAGAAGAATGTGTCACATTTCATGGAATTGGTAAAAGGTAGATGTGATAAGTTAAAAAAAAATGCTGGCTAGAAATTAGACAAACTAAGACCAGGCATTTATAAGTAATAATAAATCTCTGTATGTATTTATTTGGAAGCTGGGTGGCAAGCCCCCCAAAGAACCAAAGAGTAAAAAACAAGAAACGACATGGATCTATTTGCACTCTTCTATGTACCAACAACCAGTGAGACCAGCACTATTTGTTGAAGATGCTTTCTTTTTCCATTATAGATAGATAGATAGATAGATAGATAGATAGATAGATAGATAGATAGATAGATAGATTTCTTCTTTGTCATAGATCAGACGTCCATAAGTGTGTGGATTTATGTCTGGTTTTTAGATTCAATTCCATTGATAAATGTGTTTATTTTTTAGGCCAACATCATTCTGTTTTTTCTATTACAACTCTATAGTAGAACTTGAAATTATGGTGATACCACCGGAAGTTCTTTTAATGTAAAGTATCATTTTAGCTATTATGGGTTCTTTGATTTTCCATTTAAAGTTGAATGTTGTTCTTTGAAGGTATATAAAGAACTGTGTTGAAGTTTTGATGCTGAATTAAATGTGTACATTGCTTCTGCAGGATGACCATTTCTACTATGTTGAATTTACCAATGCATGAGAAATTTTTCAATCTTCTGATGTCTTCTTCAAAGACTTGAAGTTTTTACCATACAGGTCTTTCACTTGCTTGGCTAGAGTTACTCCCAAGATACTTTATATAATTTGGGGCTATTGTGTAGGGTGTTGTTTCCCTGATTTCTTTCTTAGCCAGCTTATCATTTAACTATAGGAGGGCTACTGATTTTCTAAAATTAATCTTGTATCCAGCCACTTACCTTAAGGTATTTATCAGTTGTAAGAGTTTCCCGGTAGAATTTTTGGGGTTGCTTATGTATACAATTATATCATCTCGGCAAATAGAGGTACTTTGAGTTCTTCATTTCCAATTTGTATTTCCTTGATTTCCTTTAGTTTTCTTATTGCTCTAACTAGAACTTCAAGTACTATATTGAATATATATTGAGAGTGTGGGTAACCTTTTCTTGTTCCTGATTTTGGTGGAAATTGCTTTGAGTTTCTGTCCATTTGATCTGATTTTAGTTATAAGATTGCCATAAATTGCCTTCATTATGTTCCTTTTATCCTTGATTTCTCTAATACTTTTATCAAGAAGGGGGTGTTGGTTTTGGTCAAATGCTTTTCAGCATCAAATAAGATGATCATGTGGGATTTTTATTAATTAAATTTATTTATTTTATATCTCAGTCACAGTTTTTCCTCTCCCTCTCCTCCTATTCCCTCTTTCATCCCCACCTCTTTCCTCCTACCTCCCCCATCCACTTTTTCTCTATTTCTGCTCAGAAAGGGGCAAGCCTCCCGTGGATATCAAAACAAGACATATCGAGTTGTAGTAGAACTAAAAACCTCCCCTTGTATTGAGGCTGGGCAAGGCAAACCAGTAAGAGAAATAGGTTTCCAAAAGTCAGCCAAAGCATTAGGGATAGCCCCTGCTTCCAGTGTTAGGAATCCCTCAAGTAGAGCAAGTTACACAACTGTCACATATATGTAGAGGACCTAGCTTGGCCACATGCAGGCTCCCTCATTGTTGGTTCAGACTCTGTGAGTTTCTATGAGCTCAGGTTAGTTGATTCTGTGGAGTTTTTTGTGATGTACTTGACCCCTCTGGGTCATACAATCCTTCCTCCTTCTCTTCAGCGGGATTTCCCAAGTCCAGTCTAATATTTGGCTGTGAGACCTTGCATATGTTTCCATCCGTAACTTGATGAAGCCTCTCTGATGACAATTGGTGCAGGCAGCAATCTATGAGTATAGCAGACTATTGTTAGGCATCAATATATTTATTTTTTTTTCTCCAATCGTATTTGGTTCTAGCCTAGGTCTCGGGGGTCCTGGCCCTCCAGGAAGTGTCGGAGTTGAGCTCACTCTTACAGCATGGGTCTCAGACTGGACCAGTCATTGGCTGGCCACTTCCACAATCTGTGTCACACTTACCCAAGCATATCCCACAGGCAGGACAAAATGTAGGCCAAAGCTTATATGGCAGGGTTGGCATCCCAATCCCTCCACTGTATATCTTGTCTTGTCATAAAAGATGGCCAATCAGGCTACATACCCCTTATTGCTAGGAGTTTTTACTGGAGTCAACCTTGCAGATTCCTGGGAGTTTTCCTTGTACCAGGCTTCTACATCATCCTGAAATACCCCCACTTTCCAGTCATCTCTTCTAGTACCTCTCCCTCCATCCACATCCACCCTCCAACCCAACCCGCCCATCCTCAGTCCACCCACAGATCTCCTCTATTTCTGCTTCCCAGAGAGATCTGAGCATCCCACTCTTGAACCCTCCCTGTTACCTTGCCTCTCTGTATCTGTGGATTATAGCATGATTATTCTTTACTTTAGAGAAAATATTCACTTATAAGTGCTTATAAATGCTTGTCTTTCTGAGTCTGGTGTAGACAGATTTTTCTTTGGACTGTCAGTTCCCAAATATTGACACAGAGGTTCATTATTAATAATGATAGATTAAGTTTTCCCACTAGCTCTTAGAACTTAAATTAACCCATTTATTTTAATCTACCTTCTGTCACATGGCTCATTACCTCATCTCTCTATATTGCCCATGCTGTTTCCTCTGTGTCTGGTTGGTGAATCCACCTTCTTTCTCCTAGTCTTCTCTGTCCCCATAAGTACAACATGGGGCCATTCTATGCTTTAGTTAATTAATGAGAAGGCACCCCTTGCAAAAACACATATTCACACAGCATACAAATATCCCACAACAGTCTGGGTTACCTCACTCTGAAGGATATTTGTCTAGTTCCATCCATTTTCCTGAAATTTTCATGATGTCATTGTTTTTAAGAAATGAGTAATACTCTATTGTGTAAATGTACCACATTTTCCTTATTCATTATTCAGTTGGGGGACATCTGAGTTGTATTTGGATTCTGATTATTACTAATAAAACTACTATGAATATATTTGACCAAATGTCCTTGTTAAGTTAAGTATTCTTTGTGTATATGCCCTAGAGTGATATATCTGGGTTTCAAGTTAGGTTGATTCTCAATTTCTGAGGAATCGTTACATGTATTTTTAATGTGGCTGTACAAATTTGTACTCCTACCAGCAATGGAGGAGGGTTCTTCTTGCTCCACATCCTCTCCAGCATAAGCTGTCATTTGTGTTTTTGATCTTAACTATACTGACTGGTATAAAATGAAATCTCGGAGTCATTTTGATTTGCATTTTCCTAATGGATAAGAATGTTGAACATTTCTTCAAGTGTTTCTTGGACATTTGATATTCTTGAGAATTCTCTGTTTAGGTATGTATACCATTTTAATTGGATTATTTGTTTTTTATGTCTAGTTTCTTCAGTTCTTTATCTTTTTTAGAAACCAGCCTTCTATCAGATGTAGTATTGGTGAAGATCTTTTCCAATTCTATAGACTGTTGTTTAGTACTATTGACTATGTCCTTTGCCTTACAAAAGGCTTTCAGTTTCATGAGGTCAAATTTATTAATTGTCAGTCTTAGAGTTTGTGCTACTGGTGTTCTAGTCAGGAAGTTGTCTTCTGTGCCAATGTGTTCAAGACTATTTCTCACTTATTCTGCTATCAGGTTGAGTGTAACTGGATTTATGATGTGGCTGGTAGATATGGATCTGTTCGCATTCTTCTCCATGCCAACATCCAGTTAAAGCAGCATTATTTGTTGAAAATGTCTTCTTACTTTGTATAATTTTGATTTCTTTGTCAAAAATAAGAGGTTCAGGGGTGTGTGGATTTATATCTGGATGTTTGATCTGATCTCATTGGTTTGCCAGGAAGAAAAATTGTAGAAACCACCTCAACTTAAAGACATATACAAGGACTTTCAGACTAGATGAAATAAAAGTAACTCACTGGTCACCAGAGAATCGCTATTTTAAATTACATTGTGATAATGTCTCATTCCAGTCATAATAGAATTTGTAACGAAAATTTTAGAAAGTACTAATGAGGGTATAGACTAAAGGAAATATTTTTACACTGGGATATAAGCTAATCCAGTCACAATAGATGTCAGTATGGAGGTGCAGCAAGAACTAAACTTCGAAATGATATATGAGCCAGTTATCAGCCTCCTGGGCGCTTGCCTGAGTAACCCTAAGTCGTACTTGCACATTGAAATTGGTGGGAGCACTGTATATAATAGTGAGACCGTGGAAACGACATAATTGTCCATCAACAGAGGAACGGATTAGCAGTGGTTTATATACATAATGGAAGTTAGAAAAATGAAGCCATACCAGTTCAAGGAAATTAGATCTAACTGGAGATAATCATAGTAAATAATTGCCCGAGGAAGCAGACTTATTCATTCCATACTGTAAAAGTAAAGAGATATCCAATTCCAAATGGTCAGACCTGAGAACATGCATACAAGTAACAATGTACAGGCTAATCAAAATTTATTTAGAAATATATGTAATGCAAACATATTATAAATAGTTACATAAATATCTCATATATATTTTATGTTATATATAACAAACACACATACATGCAATAGCAATTAATGAACAAAGAAATCAGGAATTTGAAAGAGAGACAAAAGGGTTTGCAGGGTTTGGAGGTAAAGAAGAAAGAACAGAACAATGTAATTATATCAAAAATAAAAGAAGTAATGAAAACAACATTAAGTCAGAAAATAATAGAATAAGTTGACAAAATTGTGCTATTTTTCTAGGGAAAGCGATAAAAAGAAAATTTTTTGTTGATTTCTGTAACATGAAGAGGTCGGGCCTGCTTGTTTGTGGGTTTTTCTGTCCTCCCACCAGGTCCCCATAATTATTTAGTCCCAGAGAAAATCACCCACACAGGACTCTGTAAGTTATAATGCTGATTAGCTCATTAGGTCAGGCTTCCCACTGGCTAACTCTCATATCTTGATTAACCCATTTTTCTGATCTATTTTAGCCATGTGGCTCAGTACCTTTTTCAGTGGGGCAGCTCACATCCTGCTGCTTCGGTGATCTGGGCAGGAGAGGGAAGAATCAGCTTCCTCCTCCCCAGAATTCTCCTGCCCTCCTTGCATCATTTTCACTTCCTGTCTGGTTTTCCCACCTACACCTCCTGCTTGGCCAATCAGCGTTTATTTAAAACATGACTGACAGAATACAGACAATTCTCCTGCACCAGATTTCATTTGGCTAGATTAGTAATTTTAGACATATAATAGGCAACTATCTTTGTTCACTATCATATGTGCAATTCATATTTTTGTAGATACAAAAATGTGCACAAGCACACATATATACAATACAAAATATAGCTAGTACAAAGAAGAAACTACACTAGAGATCAAAGTTATGATTATAAAATTGGCTGTTTTATGAAACGATTAAAATTTTCTTTCATCCCATGTTATTATAAAATTCATCAATAAGACCTCAATAAAACAATACAGGTGAAAATGTTTTAAAATTTGTGCAGTTCTCAATTGTAATGGGCAGAAAAATCTTTCTAAAATTAAATCTTAAGTTTTAATACAATCTGCAGTAATATATGTGATTATAAGTATACCTATACTTGCATATAAATAAGTACCTGTTAACTAACTATAAATTATACTTCTATGTAGCTACCATTTATACAGAAGTATAGTACAAGACTTAGAATTTTAAGTGACTATTAAGACATTTGACAAGAATTACTCTGAAAGTAATACAGATTTCTGCTTATGGTGAATGTGACTTGTAATGAATTTTATTCTTTCCAATACTATGATCCTAATGGAATAAACTCACTTCCTATAAAATGATAACACATCAGAATAAACCTGGTGATAACCTCCCGTCATATATCTGCATATTTTCCGACAGGAGCCTGTCAGAATTCTGCACTATTCCCAGGTACACTGGATCTTGCCAAGTGAGAGCTGTCTGTCTTCATAGGTCTTGCCTCAGAGACACCCATTGGGAAAACATTCATATGCTGATCCAAAACTGGGGCACGTAACAACAGATACTGATGAAATCCAGAGAACCAAAAAGTGTTTAAAAACCTGCACTCCAACAAATAAGAAAATGGGTAATTTTCTTGGTATATACAGCCTACTAAAGTTAAATCATGACCAGATAAACAACTTAAACAGAAATATAACACCCAATGAAACAGAAGCAGTATTTAAAATCTTCTAACCAAAAATAAAAACGGCCAGGGCCAAATGGATTTAGCACAAAATTTCAATGAAGAATTAATATCAATATACCTGAAATTATTCTACAAAATAGAAAGAGAAGAAATATCACCCAATTCATTTTCCAAGGCCAGAGTTATCCTGATACTCAAACCACATAAAGAACCAACAAAGAAAGAATTACGGCCCAATTTCCCTTATGAATGAATATAGATGCAAAAATTCTGAATAAAATATTTGCAAATGAAATACAAGAATATACGTAAAGCATAATCTACAATAATAAAGTAAACTTCATCCCAGAGATACAGTGATGGTTCACATCATAAATAGATAAATGTGCCCTGTGATATAAACAGACTGAAGGACAAAATGTACATGATCACTTCATTAGATGCAGAAAATGACTTTGACAAAATCTGATACCCTTCATGACTAAAGTACTGCGGTAGGGAAACATGGGACAGTCTTCAAAATAATTTATGTGATTTACAGCAAACCCACAGTAAACATCTAACTACATGGAAAAGAAGTCAAAGCATTTCCACTAAAATCAGGAACAAAATAAGGTTGTCCAGTCCCTTCATATCTATTAAATATTGTACTTGAAATCTTAACTACAGCCCTAAAGCAACTGGAGAAGTCAAGGGGTTACAAAAAAAAGGAAAGATATTTGCAGATGATATGATAGTATACATAAGTGACCCTAAAAATTCAACCAGGAAACTCCTACAACTGAGAAACACTTTCAGCAAAGTAGCAGTTACAAAATTAATACATTAAAAGCAGCAGCCTTTGTATAAACAAGTGCAAATGGACTGAGACATAAATCAGGAAAACAATACCTTTCATAACAGATGGAACCAAAATATAAAACTACTTGACTGGACAAGAACCTGAGACTAGAAAGGTCATGAACCTAGGGAAATCCAAGTACTACTGTTCTGCTAAAAGAAAATAACAATAAAACAAACCCCAGTATAATATTCTGTTATACTCACAGATTCACGCACTATTCTGTGGTAAATATGAAGCTTTCTCCTGGAGTAGATGGGAGTAAATACAGGGACCCAGAACAAAACGCAGAGAGTGAGAAACCTTGGAACACTGTCCTAAACGGGATATCTCCATCAAATTTTTCCCATCAGAGTTCAGGGAACCTGGGGGGGGGGGGTGGAGGAAGAGATAGACAGATTTTAAGAATCAGTGGGGATCCAAGACACCAAGGGATCAAGGTCTTTCAAACACAGCAGGACTGACACACTTAGGAACTCACAGAGCCTGAGGCAGCAAACACAGACCCGACAGGGGTTAAAGCTAGGTGGGCTCCCACTGCTAAGTGGGAAGTGGACACAAGTCCTTATCCCTATCCCAGAAGCTATCACCAAATGACAAATGCTTGAAAAAAGACATTCTACTTCTTCAATAGAGCCTCAGTGGATAGACAAACTGCTCCTAAGGACAGATCCCATGCTCAGCAGTAGATGGCCAACGCAAATGAACTCAATGGCGTTTTGATGCTTCCTTTTCTCATAACGCTTTGTCTGGGCATTATTTTTACTTTTATTTCTTCCTTGCAATATTTTCTGTATATTTTATGGTGTCCAGCGTTCTGTTTGCATGGGATTTCTGGGTGTACAAATGTGTGTTTTTGCATTGTATGTGTTTCTTAGGATTTTTCTTTGGCTTTTTTTCTTCCTGCTAGTATGTGTGCTTCCTACTATTCCTGCTTGTTTGTTTTCACTTTTTCTTAGTTCATACTACTCTACTACTATTTTGAAATGACTGCTTGTATTATGATCAGAAAGAAAAATGAAAGGTGTGGATTTGGGTGGGTGGGAAGTCAGGGAGAACTAGGAGAAGTTAGGGGAGGGAGGGAAACCAGACTCAGAATATGTTGCATGGAAAATTTCATTTCTAATAAAAAACTAGATAAAAACTTAGTTATGCATATAATTGTGTGATTAAAATGTCATTTTAGTTGTAAGGCATTTCTATATGTTTATAATACAGCTTCCCTTACATTTGCCTTTTGATATTTTCAACCAACTTATAAAAAAGCAAGCATTTTTCCCATTTCAAAAGTGTTAGATGTCCTTTATTAAGTATTCTGCTGAAGTTATACAATTATTCTCTGCAAGTTCTCTGGCTAATATCTGTTTTTCCCTATGCCCTATAAATGGAATGACGATGTTTCTGAGGGGATAATGAAGCTTATATAGTCATTAATTTTGCTCTCATCTCTTTATAAGTGTCATCAAGGAGAAACCTTAATTTGTATATAAGCTCCCAAATAATTCACACAGAGAGGCTATTCTTAGTTATAAAGGCCCAGCCTTAGGTTGACTTATTTCTAGTCAGCTTTTCTTAAATTATCCTGGCTGTCTTTTGTCTCTGGACTTTTATCTCTATCTATTTATCTATACCTTAATTTACTTGACTTTGTGACTATTCTTTGTGACAGAATCATATATTAAGTAGTGTGTATTTTTACATGTGATATTTTACAGTTCTCTTCTATTTATCTACTCTTCAAGACAATGACATCATCGACTAAAAGTTCCAGATTTTTTGGTGTGAGATTTTGAGCGGATTTTTGCAAAAGGAGTGCTTCCAGAACAACCACTTTCTAAAATTTTTTTCATGCTTTTGTATATTGCATAATTATTTGCACAATGTACAATAATTTAATCACTATGAAAAAAATCTAGTGATTTTAAATAGATCACTCTCTGTAGAGTAAATGTTTCAAGATGTGTGCTTATGTAGAAGGTTAAGATCTGTGTTACCAAGAAATGAGTTCACTATTTGAGCAGAGAAGGAGATATAATACGAATATATGCCAAAATATATTGTTGTCAGTATGCCAACAATTACATTTTCTTTGAATTAAGAGCCCTACCATTTTGAGGCACAACTAAGTTGACATTGTCCACAAAGGAACCACATTTAAAACTGTATTCTAGACAATGAGAAGAAGAAAAGGGCTTTATGAGCTTATTTTCATTTTAAACTTATGTATTTATCCCTTCACTTAACATTATTCAGATTTTGTTGCATTTGTTCAGCCTGATACAAAAATGTTGAAACATACATACATATAAGTATAAACACACATATATGTCTATGTATGTATATGTACTACATCTATGTGCAAATATACACGATAGTTTATACATATATTACTTCTCTTAGACATGTTTATATAGTCTCAAAACTCCAATTGTCTGGTTCTGCAGTTGTGAAGTTTTGTTTTGTATGTGATTTTTTTTTTATTTGCTGTTTTTCTAGGTTGCCTGCAGAGGGATGTTTTAAACTGATATTTGCTGCAAAGGAGATCCTGTGGTTCAATCATACATACTTAATTAAAATAGTTACATCACTTCCCTCAATTCTCTTTCAAATCACACATGTTAATCAATAAAATAAGGCATAAGATAAGAAATATTTAGATAGTTGGATAAATATTGTGAAGTTAGATAGTGGGAACTTTATGTAGTGGCTTTGAAACGACATAAACTAATGTAATAACCACAGTATAATAAGCCACTTTACAAGTTAATTCTATATAAATTTATTAATGGAATAGATAAAGGAATTGATAAAATTGTGAATTTGCAAAGGCTTCACATGTAGTAGGAGAGATTTTGTTATATAAAAATTTCTGTCAAAGAGACACACATTGGAACACTGGACTTAACACCCTAGGTCCAAACGAGAAGCAGAAGGAAAAAGAACGTGAGCAAAGAAGGCAAGACCAGAGGGAACCTTCATCCGATGATGAATGGCGATACAGACGGAAACCCACATTGGAGCACCGGACTGAGCCCCCCAAGGTCCAAATGAGGAGCAGAAGGAGGAAGAAAATGAAAAAGGAAATCAGGACTGCGAGGGGTGCGATCACCCACTGATACAAGGGGACGAATCTAAGGAGAATTCACCAAGGCCAGATTGGATCACCAAGGACGTGATCCAACCAGATTCTCTGAATGTGGCCGGATTCTCTGAATGTGCCTGGCCCGGAGTCTTTCTGAAAAGCCATCGACAATGACACTGGGACCTGTTTCCTCTGCATATACTGGATTTTGGGGATCCAGTCTGTTTGGATATTCACCTTCCTGGACCTGGAGGGAGGGGGAAGGAACTTGAACTTCCCACATGGCAGGAAACCCTGACTGCTCTTAGGGATGGAGAGGGAGGAGGAGAGGGAGTGGGGGGAGTGGGAGGGTGTTGGGAGGAGGGGCGGAAATGGAAACTTTTATAATTTAATAAAATTACTTTCTCATCCAAAAAAAAAAATTTCTGTCAAAGCACCTGGGCATTGTAAGTCACTATCAGCATTACTTAAATCTTAAGCAAAAAAGAATCAGTATAGAGCCTGGGCCTATGACAAACGCAGACATGACATGGTGTCACTGGCTTGATGAGTTCTTAAGAAGACCAAATATTTCATTTAATCCTCGAGGAGCTTTTCTGACCTTTTTCGTATGATTGAATTATATAATTCTCCTTCTCAAACACAGTTTGAGTTACTCTGATGAATTTGGCCACAAATCCTCTAGTAAAATAGCAAAGTGATCAAGCTGCTGTTGGTGCAGTCTAGGGAAATAATTAAACTGCCCTGTTCCAAATTCACAAGTACAGATTATTGCTGCAGCTTTCTCACTTGTAATAACATGATCTCTGAAGAATAGGATAGTATCGGTGAGAAGCCCTTCCTCCTTTCTCATTTAGGGAAATGGTTTTGTTTCCATGGATACTTATTAGGCAGCGTGATGAAAGGTAGGTGAGAGAAACAGGGAAGCGGTGCGGGTTGTGATTAATAGGGGTTAATGCAATGTGGGACCCCTTCAGTCACAGGGGAATGATTGACTACTCATGCAATAGGATCAGACAGCATTCCATCCACACCATAAAAACTGCTGCCTAATATACAAGTTCTGAACTTTCTTTAATGCCATAAGTGAAGAGTTTATCCTGAAGTATTCAGACTCATACCAACTACAAACTTGTGCCCAGTTGTTCAGAGGTAGCCTATTCATACTTGCATTTGTAGTGATATTTTGTTTGTGTTTTAATAAATAAATCTTTCCTGAAGACCAGAGTGCAGAGCTAAAACACTAGAGGCCAGTCGGTGGTGGCTCACACCTTTAATCCCAGTACTTGGGAGTCCCACACCTTTAATCCCAGCACTAGGGAGGTAGAGACAGGAAGGAATAGGACTGGGTGGAGAGAGGAATATAATGTGAGAGGAGACTGCAGCTCAGATGCAGTTTGAGGTTTGGTGGAGACAGTTGCAGTCTGAGGATGCAGCTGGAGGTGCAGTCTAATGCATTCAGCCACGTGACACAGTCTGAGGATAGTATTGCCCTTTCAGTTTGGGGATTGAGTAGAGGTCTCTCTAGTGCCTGGCTACACTACTCTGATCTCTCCAGCTTTTACCCGCTAATACCTGACTCCAGGCTTTTACTAAGAACAGTTAGAATTTGTGCTGCATGCATTAAAATTTAAAATGAATACAAAATCTAGTGAAAATGATAGAACTATTTTAATAAAATTATAAATGTTTATACATGACAAAAAGGCTTCCCCTCTCCACGAATAAATGTATTATCAAATAAGGTTAAAAAATGCTAGATACAACAGTGTCTCTGCTAAAAATGGCTTTATCATTATCATTAAAATTATCATAAAATACTTTTGCAGCCTAACACCTAGGGGCTTGCTGTGTTCTAACTTTTTGTTCTTCTGTAGAGAGAAGCAGAAGCAACTGTTTCTGCTCTTGTGCTCACTGCTGGGAGAGATTCCTGACTCTCACTCCATCAGGTTATGGGGATTCTGTAGTTCTCTGTGTGGACAAGCAGCCTGTATGCACCGTAGAGTCCCAGAGGTTATACAAAAATGAATATGCTTTAATTTTGCTGACAAAATAGAAGTTTTTGTCTTGTCTTTTTGGTGGTGATCCCAGCCTTTAATGGCTCAGCCATCTATCCATAGAGTCATTTCGATTGCATCTATGTATCCTTGCCATGAATAAATCTATGCTCCCTTGTTGCTAGGGCATTAAACTTTAGATCTTCCCCAGTAAAAAGTTTGCAATAAAGAGGAAAATAAGTTTGGTTGCTTCCTTAGAAATTGCAGGCTCAGATATACTAATTAATGAATAGGAACCAGTTTAAGATGTAGTCCTAACCCTAGGGACAAATTTTTTCTGGTGAGAGAGTAGGTGTGTTCTAAGAATGAAATTAAAGTTAACTCAAGGGCGGTTATCACTGCAGTTCTCAAAGCCTATTACTGACTGGATTGGCACACCCTTTCCTCTCTCCCATCCCATTTCTTCAGATTATATAAGTTAATGCGCAAATTCCATTTTCTCTACATCTCTCTTTAGTGTAGTATTTAATGATGCTCTCAGACCAATGGAAACACTGCTACTGAATTTCTGTAATTTGTTCTATTCTGAAGTTTGCTCTATATCTTAGGTTCTTTAATATAAAATTCTTCTTTATTTTATGTGTATATGGGAGCGCCTGCATATGTGTATTGTATATACACTATTAATAAAACATCTGCTCACCCCAGATAGAGTGATCAAAAAATAATAATATTGAAGTGAGGAATAAGATGAAATATTCAGCTAAAGAAAAGTGATCTTTTATTGGTTTTACTTAAACTCGTGTGTGTGTGTGTGTGTGTGTGTGTGTGCGTGCGTGCGTGCGTGCAGATACACGTATTAAGCAGCCCTCACATAAAGGTCAGAGGACAACTAAATCAGTCCTTGCTTTCTACCCTGTAGAGTCAGGACTTCCCTCACCCCTCCACACATTTTCCCTGGTGTGGAGCTCACGCGAGGTCGCGCAGGCAGCGGTCACTTTTGCCTGCTGAGCCACACTAGTTTGTCTTACGTACTTTCTAACGCAGGATGTTTAAAAAACGTTCTACTTAGAAATGTAGAAGAAAAATGGTGTCATTGTTCTATGTAAGTTGAACTAAAAACATTTAAAACCCTTAGATGCTTTTTAGGTTTGCCTGAGGGAACCGAAACTGTAAATGTCATGTAGCTGACACTAAAGCTATGACATCGCCCTTGCTTCCAGTCTTAGAGCAATAAATTCTGACCCTCGGAAACCCTTCCAACTTTGTCTGTACAGTTTTAACCACGACAGTAACAGCAAAAAGAACTTGAAAACTTTAATTCACAACAAAAATTGAAAAGCTGTTCTTCAGGTTTTTTCCATTGTACGTCTCTTAGACGTGATCTCGGCTGTACTTTGAAGTGCTGTTGGTATAAATGTAGGCTGTTTCCGGATCCGCTATGAGCTTTGCCAAACTAGAGTTTGGTTTTTTGGGGGTTTTTTATTTGTGTGTGTGTGTATGTATGTATATGTATGTGTATGTGTATGTGTGTGTGTGTATGTGTATATGTATATGTATATGTAATGTATATGTATATAATATTTTCCCCTGGCAACAAACATTTGAACATGAGTGCTGTTGCTGGGACACCTCACTACAATTCACACATTTTTTTTCATATTACAGATGCTAATACAAGGAAGGGTTTCGGGGAGTCTGGCAGTGGAGTCCAGGTTGTCAGGACAAAGCTGTGTGTAGTTCTCCTGGTGAGCAGTCAGCAAGTAGAAGGCAGCAGGTGTCCTAGAGGGGAATAAGATTGTTTTCATTTTTATTGTCTCTGCTTTTCTTCTCATTATGAGGGAGATATGTGTCATTTCTCCAGCTGAATGTAATTTAGTTTCTGATACATTGTAAATAAATGAATCTTTAAGTTTTGTTTTAATAGTTTGATCATTTATACTTAAGTACACACATTAAGTAAAGCCAAAATATTTTTTCTGGAAGAATCCAGTATCTTCCCTTTTCTGATTTTTCCCCACACTTGTCTTAAGAAAGTGAACTGTCCTGTATCTAACGCATTCTGACTCTGTCTCATTTTCCCTAGAGATAGAGAGTTTAAGTCAAGCACGTATTATAAGAAATATAAGAAATTGTCATTCCCAGCTATATAGTTTTACGAAAATCACAGAATTATTACACAACAAAATTGTTCATCCTACTAAATAATATGGTTTGACTATAGCTACATCTGTATGTCTTGAATGGCCTTTATTCTCATTTGTTATACCTTCATTTTGATTCAATCCTTCTTTTGAAGGTAGATATGGCAAGGTAGCTTATAAACTAAATTGAAACAACCCTATTCTCATAAGGATTTACAGGAACAACAGCTAACTTCTAAAAGTACTATTGAAAAGATTTCTGACATTAAAATATCTTTATTACGTAGCCCTTTGTTATTACGTGAATGTGAAACACCCAACCACAGGCTTTGGTGCTACAGTTGATAATGTTGTGTGGAGAAGTCATAAAACCAGTGGGCACGTGGCATACCCGGAAGAAATGGATCAATGGGTTCAAGAAAGAAGAGTGAACCCACCTCGTGTCCCAGTCTGTGGTTTCTGATTCTTCTCTGTATGCAAAGCACTAAGACGTGAGGTATCTCTGTCAGTAGCCCATACTGCCAGAGAGAGCTGCTCCTATCAGCATGCCTCAACATGGTGCGCTGAGAGTCTCAGAAACTAGGCGCCTAAGTAATGCTCCATCCCTTAAGTGACTTTTGTCTCAGGGGTGAGAAAAGAACTAATACATCCCTATCACAACGTTTTGATATTGGTATCACTGTATAGATTTGATCATTTACTCATAGTAGTTAAAATAATCATTTTATAATTTTAATCAATTATGTTAGTTATTTTTACACAGTACATTTTTGCAATCCCCTAAAACTACTCTTTAGACTCAGAAGTAAAAAAAAAAAAAATCATGGATTCCATGAGTTGCCCAAAATTACATCATCTGCTGCGGAATAAAACCGTGACAGACAAACTCCAAATTCACAATGTTGTGTAGAGAAGCTTGGGATTAAAATAAGCAAAAGCGTCCCAAAATTAGTAATCCTTAGCTTCTTTAAGAAAGTGTGCTTTAAAATGGATGGAAAACAGCACTACTGCATGTATTTGAGAACTCGGAGAGCAAGTCTAGGAGACAACAGACAAGATTTCGTTACAGAGCTAAAGAGACTTTGAGACACGTGGTTAAAACGTCTGTGCTGAGGGCCCTCAGCGTGTGCAATCACACACTCCTTGAGCTCCTTAAGAAGTTTTCCCCTTAATGATTTTAAACTTCACCCCTTGCTACACTTACTGAAGACTATGCAAAAGGTTATAATTAGAAAATTATAAGCAAATGTTTAGTTCCAAAACAGGGCAAATAAAAGAACCTTTTCCTTCTAAAAGGAAAAAATAAATAAATAAATAAACAATACCCACACTGTAGTGAGCTGATTATAAAAATTTTATTTGTTCTTCTGCTTTTTCTGTAAGTCAATTTTAACAAGAAAAACATTCAGAGTCTTATTTATCTACAAAGTATTATGATTAAATACTTGGATATAACTAAAATCGTAACAAAAAATCATTTTTTATAAGTAGTTTTCTCAGAGGTATTTTGGGACAACATTAGCAAGAGAGTGACCTTTCAGAAGAGCAGAAATTTTAGCATCATATCCTCCCACAGAGTTCATAGGCTCATTACTTATCTTCTAAAACAGTAATTACACTTCATCATGATATGCTAAACTATTCCCAATTACATAAGCTTTTGTGGTTTTACGTATCTTTAACATAAGGAAATGCCATTAAGGTGGCTAAGAGTCTTGTGCATGGCACAATGCAACAGAGGAATCTGGGAAACAATGTTACTACCCAGTATGCTGTTCACTAGATGCCAATGCACACACACACATACACACTTGTGAGGCCCTGTCCTCCCTGTTCCTTGAGGCCAAAACACAGGATGCAAGTAATGTTTATGCTAACCAACTAAGCTTCCTGCTTAGTTCTGTCCTTGCTTCTGCTACAGCCTGGTACATTAGCCTAAGGGATCTATTTTACTTTAAAATGGTAATTTCTCAACCTGCCTGAAAGAAGCTCAGGTGTCAAGGCCCATCCACCCTGTCTGACACTGCCTTGCACCCTCAACCACCTGCCTGAGGCCAGTTTCCCCAGCCCCCTCTGGGTGGGAGGAGTTTTTCTTTACTGGGGCCAAAACCCTGGATTAAGTTGAATAAATTGGGCATTCTCTTCTTGAGGATGACTGGAACTCTGTATCTGTGTGTGTGCGTCTTGTGTTTTAACCCATAGGACAATACTGGAACTCGTGGGAGGTGGGTGGCATGGAACGGCGACCCCCACACACACTGGAAAGGGGAAACAGTTTTTCACAGAAATAAACTGAAGACTATGCAGACCTCGCAGTCTCATTTATTCCCATGGCAGAGTTTGGAAGCTGAAGCAGCCTGCCAGTTCTGCAGTATTGCTCAGTGTCAGCATCCATCAATCATTAGACCTCAGCCATCTAAAGGGGGTGTTGACTCCAGTGAAGCATCGCTCTACTTTATGGACCATGCTGGCCATCTTTTCCACTGATATGAAAAGCCACGTTTATTGTCTATAAGGTTATATATGCAACTGCAAAGTATACTTCCCCAAAATTTTATAGTTTGAGTTTACCTTTTAAAAATCTAAATTGTATGTGTTTCCTAATGTATTTCATTTTATGTTTATATACTATAATTATGTTGATCTTTCCTAAAGACAACTTTGCTGAAGCACCTTTAAAGGTACTTGTGATAACAAGTAGTCATTTAATTATGTTAATTCTCATCTAAGTATCTTAGCATGTCCCAATAAACTCACAAATAAATCAAGTAATAAATCATATAGTTTCCAAATACTTATAATATTTCATGAAATAATATTTTGTATATATGTGTGCAAGCATATAAGTAACATTAAAATTCTATGTTATAAAGTTTTAGGCTTTATCTTTGTTAACTTCTATGACACAAGAATATTTTTTTCTTCTTAATCCCACTACAATGTCAGATTGACCTATACTTGGTAACACTATTCTAATTCATGGAACTCATCACATATTTTTAAAAGTCTAAAACATGTTGAAGTATGATTGACAATGATTAATGGCACTGGCCACTTACTCTGTCAGTTAGATGATGCAATCCATACTGATTAATAATGTTAACTGAGGTCAAAAATGTCATAATTTATCTTACCTCAAAAATATCTTCTTAATGCTTCATTATTCAAATGACTCAACTCTGTTTCCTAGACTAATCTTTTAATGGACAATGTCGAGAATTTAATATAATGTGTAATCGTCTGAAATACACTTCATCTTTCTGCCCCCATCAAAATCTAGTGGATTTTGCCCTTTGCAATTAGGCAATTAAGAAAAATACAATGGATGCTGGAGAGGTGGCTCAGGTTAAAAGCACTATTCTTTCAAAGGATGTGCGTTCAATTCCCATCATCTAAATGGCAGGTCACAACTGTCTGTAACGCCAGTTCCAAAGTAATCAACACTACTCACACAAACATACACACAGGCAAAACACCAGTGTGCATAAAGTAAAAATAAATTATTTAAAAGAAAAATATAATGTGTCTGAGCACATTTTAAATCACTTTCAGGTGAGTCTTATATCTGGGTACAATTTAACTGTGGAGGTTCCTGTCAATGCATCTCTCCAAGAATGTACTGTGGACATTTAGGTTTCAAAACTCTTAGAGTTACAATAAATGTTTGCAAATATTACACTGAGAGGTTGAAAACTGTAGCAAAAGGAACTCTGAAAATACAGAAGCTGCTTATGTTCATAGAATACCTGTTGATAATGTGTCCCCATAATTTCTTGGGAAGAACATTAGATTTCAAGATATGCTACTCTTCTACCATACATGATACACATGTCTTTAAAATTTTTTCTCTGAGTAAAAGCTATTTAAAATATTCTATAAAGTTCATTCCTCATTTAAGCCCTTTGGTCTTTACTCTCTTCATTATTTAATTAGTATATATTACTTGTGCAAAGTAATGGGTTTCATTATAGTAGTACCACATAAACGTATTTTTGATACGTAGTTCATTCTAATTTACTCTTTCATCCCTTTGGAATGTCTCCATATTCTGTTCTTAATTCTTGACCCATTTTTAACTTTCAGATTTTGAATAAAATATTTTCTTCACGGGGGGTAAACTTCAGCAGCATGACTGAAGGACCAGGCCACTGGAAGAAGCCTCACAAGCATGGTTGGGAGGCCAGGCTATCAGGAGAAACATCAGCAGAGCAGCAGGTGAGCCAGTCCACCAGGAGAAGCCTCAGCAGCATGGCAGGTGGACCAGATCACCAGGAGAAGCCTCAGCAGCAATGCATGGGCCAGGCTGTGGGAAGAAGCCTCAACATTGCAGTGGGAAGGCAATAGCAGTGGCCTTCAGAAATTATCTAACTACCAGAGCCTCAAACTTAGCCCCACCTACATTTGGAGGAGAAACGATTGGAGCCTTAGTCATGCCTGCACCAGGAGGGGTGAACATCTGAGTCTTGGGCCCATAGGACCTGAAAGAATGATCACTGAAGGTGCTGTGCTGCTTACACCTGAAAGAGCGTTCAAGAGAGTCACAGCCCGCAACTACACCAATTGGAGAAAAGAGGAACACCCTGAAACACAGGCTCTACCTATTCCAAAGGGATGGATAGACAACAGGGTAATAATACACTCAACGTGATAAAGAGCAATATAGCACCAACTGAAACTAGTGGTTCTACAACAGCAAAACCTGAACATCTCAACACAGATGAGGCAGAAGAAAACGACCTTTAAAATGACTTTATGAAAATGATTTAGGTCCTTAAAGGGGAAATGAAAAAATTCCTTAAAGAAGAACAAACAAAAAATTGGAAGAAATCAACAAATCCCTTAAAGAAAACAAAAAAGCAAGCACTCAAACATGTGAAAGAAAAGACCAAATCTAAGAATAATAGGAATTGATTGAAGAAGTCAAGCTCAAAGGCACAGAAAATATATTCAACAAAATCATAGAGGTAAACTTTCTCAACCTAAAGAAGGACATGCAAGAAGCTTACAGAATGAACCAAAAAAAACTCCCCTTACCACATAATAATCAAACCACTAAACATACAGAATAAATAAAGAATATTAAGAGCTGCAAATAAAAAATAAAAGTAACATACAAAGGCAAACCTATCAGAGTTACACCTGATTTCTCAAAGGTAAACATGAAAGTCAGAAGGCCCTAGATAGACACTCTGAAGACACTAAGAGACCATGGGTGCAGCCAAATGACTATACGCAGTAAAGCTTTCAATCAACATAGACAGAAAAAACAAGATATCCCATGACAAAACCAGATTTAAACAATGTCTATCAACAAATCAAACCCTATAGAAAGTACTAGAAAGAAAATTCCAACCCAAAATGTTAGCTACACCCACAAAAACACAGGCAATAGATAATTCCACACCAGCATATCCCAAAGAAGAGAAACACAGGAACATTAGCAACAAAAAAAAAAGCAGGAACTAACAATCACTGATCATTAATATCCCTTAATATCAATGAACTCAATTTACCTATAAAATACACAAGCTAAAAGGATGGGTACAAAAACAGAATCCATGCTTCTGCTGCATACAAGAAGCACACCTCAACTACAAAGACAGACATTACCTCAGAGTAAAGGGTTGAGAAAGATTCTCCAATCAAATGTGTCTAAGAAATAAGTTGGGGTAGTTTACTATTATCTAACAAAATAGACTTCAAATTAAATTAATCAAAAGAGATAAAGAAGATCCTTTCATATTCATCACAGGAAAAATTCATCAAGATGAAGTCTCAGTTCTGAACACCTATGCCCCAAATACAAGGACACCCATATTTGAAAAAAAAAATTATTAAAGCTTAAATCACACATCAAACCCCACACATTAATAATAGGAGACTTCAACATCCCACTTTCACCAATAAAAAGGTGTAGGCAGAGGTTGCTTGTTCATTCCCGACTGCTCAGATTCTAAATATCCACACAAAAATTGGATTAATTAAATGACTGATTTGCCTATTAGCTCTAGCTTCTTATTGGCTACCTCTTACATCTTATTTAATCATTTCCATTATTCTGAGTATTGCCACAGGCTGTGACTTACCAGCAAGGTTCCATCCAGCGTCTGTCTCTGGCGGGGCTACATGACTTTTCTCTGTTCCACCTTCTTTCTCCCAGCATTCAGTTTAGTTTCCCTGCCCCCTGGCTCTACTCCAGCCTATCACAGGTCAGAGAGTTTTTTATTCATTAACCAATAAAAGCAAGACATATACAGAAGGACTTCCCATACCAGAAACGTCTGCCAGACAAAATCTTAACAGAAATAAGAGAACTAACAGATGTCATGACTCAAATGGACTTAACAGACATCTATAGAACATTTTAGCCAAACACACACACACAAAAAAATACTTTCCTTTCAGTAGCTCATGGTTCCTTCCCTAAAATTAACCTCATCCTCTGTAACAAAGCAAATCTTAATATATAAAAAATAATTGGAATAACTCTCTGAGTCTTATTAGATTATCATCACTTAAAGTTAGAATCCAACAAAAACACTAACTGCAGAAAGCCCACAAACACATGGAAAATGAACAATACTCAATTGAATCACCCTTGGGTCAGGGAAGAAATAAAGAAAGAAATTAAAGATTTTTTAAAATTCAATGAAAATGACCACACAGCATATGTAAACCTATGGGACACAATGAAAATAGTGCTAAAAGGAATTTTCATGGCACTAAATGCCTGCATAAAGAAGCTGGAAAAATTCTACACTAGTGAATTAACAGAACATCTGAAAACTCTAGAACAAAAAGAAGCAAACTCACTCAGGAAGAAGAGACTACAGGAAACAATCAAATTGAGAACTGAAATCAACAAAATAGAAACAAAGAAAACAATACAAAGAATCAATGAAACAGTCACGTCACTGTAGAGTTCTTACCTCTATGAAATTGTCAGACTGATCGATAGAGAGTTTCTGTTTCATCCCACCTTATTTTCTTCTCTAGTGATGAGATTAAAGGTGCGCCCTACCACTGCCTGGCTTTTATGGCTAACTAGTGTGACTGCTGAATTAAAGGTGTACCATTGTCTGCCTGTAAGGCTGACTAGTGTGACTTTTTTTATCATTCTGAATTTAAGCAAGCTTTATTTATTAAAATGAAATATCACTACAACAGATCTAAACAGAGAACTCTCAACTAGGAATCTCAAATGACTGAAAGACACTTAAGAAAAGTTCAACTTCCCTAGTCATCAGAAAAATACAAATCAAAACAACTCTGAGATTCCATCTTACACCTGTCAAAATGGTTAAGATCAAAAGCACTGATCACTGATGACAGCTTATAGTGGAGAGGATGTGGAGTAAAGGGAACACTCCTCTCTTACTGGTGGAAGTGTAAACTTGTTCAGTCACTTTGGAAATCAGTATGGTGATTTCTCAGAAAATTAGGAATCAATTTACCTCAAGATCTAGTGATACTAGTTTTGGGAATATTCCCAAAAGATGTTCAATCATACCATAAGGACATTTGCTCAACTATATTCAAAACAGCACTACTCATAATAACCAGAACCTGGAAGAAACCTAGATGTCTCTCAACTGAAGAATGGATAAGGAAAATGTGGTCCATTTACACAATGAAGGTCTTTCAACAGAAAAAAAAAATCTTGAAATTTGCAGGTAAATGGATGGAACTATAAAAAAAAACATAGTGAGTGAAGTAACCCATACCCAGAAAGACAAATATAATATGTACTCACTTATGTATTAAGACATAAAGCAAAGGAAAACCAGCCTACAGTTCACAACCCCAGAGAACCTAGACAACAAAGAGGACCCTAGGACAGACATACATGGATCTGCCTAGGAAGTAGAAAAAGACAAGATCTCTGAGTAAATTGGAAGCATGGGGGCCAAGGGGAGAGGGTAGAAAGAGAGAGGGGAGGAATGAAGGGAAGTGAGAAATAATGTATAGCTCAATAAAAACAATTTTAAAATATTTTTTCACAAAACACCATAATCTTAGGTAAGGCGGTGTTCAAATACAACATGGTATCAATACCACTTAGCCCTGTACTAAGTGGTATGACTAAAAACAAGAATTACACCATGCACTTCAATCACAGGGCCTGTCTTAGTCAGGGTTTCTATTGCTGTGACAAAAACACCTTCACCATGAAGTAAGCTGGGGAAGGAGGGGTTTACTCAGTTTACCCTTGCACATTGCTGTTCACCACTGAAGGAAATCAGGACAAGAACTCAAACAGAACAGAGTCCTGGAGGCAGGAGTGTTGTTTTTCAGTCATTTTAGTAGCTGCACCTGAATCTACTGATGTTTAAACTACGGTTTAATGCCCCACAGCTCCACAGTCAGTGCCTCACCTGACTGTGACTTCCTGTCACATAGCCTTGGCGCGGCTGAAACCATGATATGTAGGTTTTAACTAAGTATCTATTGTTCTCTTCATCAATAAAGACTTGAGAGCCAGATATAGGGGTGAAAATCTAATAGACCAGAGACACCAAAAAGCAACCAGCTGACCTTCTTTTGTGGTCAGAGACCCACCAAAAGAGTATATCTTTCCACATGTCCCAGACCAAAACAACCGCAAAACCTCTAAGTCCCTCCCTACTACTTCCTGTGCATCTCTCTATCTGTCTCCCTATAGCTAATTCTTATCAACTAGTCCCTGGCTCTTTCCCCTGGTGCAAGGTTAATTTTATCAATACAATCTTGGAGTTTCACAGTGAGATCAAATATTCCACAACACAGGAGCTAATGAAGAGGCCATGGAGCATGGTTGCTGCTTACTGGTTTGCGTTCCTCCTTGCTCAACCTATTTTCATATATAATCTATAACCACAAATCCAGGGACGGCACCACCCACCATGGGATGGGACCATTGATCACTAAATGATTCTTACAGCTGGATTTCATAGAGGCATTTTATCAACAGAGCTCCTTCCTCTCTGTGGACCGTAGCTTCTGTCAAGTTGACACAACAAATTCAGGGCTCCTGAGTTGGAACTGGCCTGAATTTCCTTTCCTGGGGGTGAGTTTTCATGGTACCAGAAGGTACCATTGCATGCTTCCAAAAGAGGGAAGCAACTAACTCCTACACTGATACCTATTAGTTACATCGGTGACCAGCATGCTACAATAACCCTAAGAGTGCTTCGGTGGCACACATACATTGACAATAGAAAGGACTCTCTCATTGGGCTTAAAACCCACTTAACAGGAGAGAAATCATACTAACTACAATAAAAAATGTAGAGTTGTGTAGCCCCATCCCAATGAATATATCTACAAAATACTCCTGTACATAAGTTTCAGTGAATATTGTGGAAGATGCAGCAGAAAGATGGTAAGAGCCAGAGGGTCAGGGAGTTTGCTATGAGATTATGTCTCCTAGTACCATCAGAAGCTACACCCATAAAATCTCCCCAGTATGACTACCTGAATGTAAGCTGAACAAGGAGGAGACAAAGGGCACAAAGCCACTTCTTCAACCCCTACCATCATCTCAGCCCCTACTATCTCATTCCTCATGAGAAACATTCTCTGGGTCTCATTTTTGTTGGCTCCAATTTCAGTTGCTTAATTTTGAAATCTTAGTGGCCGAACAAATGTAAATATTATTTAACTTCACACAGAAAAGCAACCTTTTGAAAGTGTTGTCAATGTCAATCTTTTAAAATTGATGCATGGTGGTTTCATAATTCCTTTAGAGTCACTTTTGGAAAACCAGTAATAAAAATGTTTGGCGTTTTCTTAATTAGGGACTTAGAGATATGATGAGCACCTAATGTTTCATTAAATATGGATTTGAATATAACATAATTTGAAATGTGATGTATCTTGAATGACATTTTGAGGGTTTAAAAGTGTGTCGTTATTCGTTGTAACT
Organism: Myodes glareolus; assembly: GCF_982192425.1. Classification (NCBI taxonomy): domain Eukaryota; kingdom Metazoa; phylum Chordata; class Mammalia; order Rodentia; family Cricetidae; genus Myodes; species Myodes glareolus. The sequence goes on along the minus strand of NC_142052.1, from coordinate 32,503,899 downwards.
AACATGGTCAGCTGCAAGCTACTCATGACCAGATGGCTAAGTAGAAGTGAGTACAGTGTGTGTCAGTTTAATATACATATAGAAAGTTGACTTTAGCATCATTATGTCTAATGAGAAATTCAATGAAAGCTTTTATGAAATCAAGAAATAAAACAAACAAAATATTCTGGATTATTTGCAACAGTCTTCTCTTGGACTCACGTACTCATGATTTATCGTGATGACTGTAGTTCATTGTAGAAAATGTGAATTTTGTAAACTGCAAATTTGTAGTGTCTCTTTGTGAAATCATTTTGTCTAAAATAAATATCTTTAACACTGACTTCATATGATTCTGATTGTAATGAATGTTCAAACTACTATTTTAGAAATAAAACTTAATATTTTATTTAAGTTACAAGAAATCTTTCATATAAGAAAATAAACTAGTTAGAGAAAAATCTCAGGCAGAAAAAACATTACTATCCACCTTATGCTCGTTACTTAGTTTGTTTTATTTACACTATAAAGAAAGATATTTTAAAATATTTTCAATGAGATAAAAATGAATTAAAACATGGTTTTAAAAAAGTAACAGATTATCTCAATATATAGCCCAGGCTAACCCCTCACTTTGTGATCCTCCTTGTTAAACCTTATGAGTGCTAGGACTACAAGGGTATGCCAGGACACACAGTAGATCTGTTTGAAATTTTTATTTCCTCGTTTCAATATCATTTATCTTGTATCATCAAAGTTGATCATCCAGCATGATTCACCTCACACCTGTAATTAATGTGTAGCCTGACTGAAACCTATTCTAAAATTCCTATGAACTGGTTTAGGGAAGAGAGATTTTTTCAGAAAATGGTGTGATTGAATTTGTGACACACATAACTTAAGAGGTAATCAAGAGTATCTTCCAAATCCCCTGTCTATGTTCTGCCTACTCTCCTCTCACCAGGGGTCTATGACACTGACTTCTGTTATATAGACCTTCGAGAAGTGTTCAGAAGACTTTTCCATATTCTCCAACATTTCCCTCTGTGCAGCATCTTTTACTATTGAAATGTTGATATAACTATTATATATATTATATATATATAATTCAGCAAGTCTACTTTTCAAATATTTCTGCATATTAAATATCTTCACTTAGTCTTGTGTATGTTATAAAATTTATGTTTTCCATATGTGAAATAACAGAGTAAAGCCTAACTCCACTTTGTTACTAGATTAACAGTGAGTAATTGCTGGGCTTGCTCTTCATTTCAGATTCATTCTAGCACTCTTCCCAACTGCACTAGCTTTATCAGAACAAGTGACAGCTTGTGTCGATAATGAATTATGTGTCCTTTCTCTTTCCTTCAATAAACTGACTATTAAACACAGAGAAGATTTTAGAGATGATTTATGGAAACCAAGTCAATAATTTTATTGGTGTTGTGTACAAAATAAGCCTCTTCCAGTCTCTGGCTGTTATTTCCTGTCAGGGGCTCACGCCCGCTCAGCATCCTTCTTGGCCACACTTTCACCACAATCCCCAGCCCCAGGATGGGTTAGTGTGCAATGGTCTGGTCATGCTAGGACTGAGAGGGACTATAGCTCAGCAAATCTTGATGACCTGAGATTTGAAAGGTTCATCCCACCTGCAAGGTAGATATTCTTCACAATGAATAAAGAATGTGGTATAATGTCCTAAAATGGAAAAACATAAATATCATGAAATCGCTATTTAACTACAATACCTACTCTTTTGTCTGCCTAATTCCATTAGTTTTGTCTATGCTGTCTGTATTTCTTTCCATATCACACTCTATGCTACTTTATCTTATCTTCACTGTCCGGAGAGAATAGCTTTTTTCGTTTTAATTTTATCCTCCTTCCAAACTTTCACATAAACTCCTCCTTGCTCTCTTTGAGTTTTGTGGCCTTTTTTCATTGTGTGTGTGAGTGTGTGTGTGTGTGTGTGTGTGTGTGTATGTGTGTGTGTTCCTAAATATAGCCTTTTCGGTCCCTATAATACTATTTATACATGTTTTCATGAGTGACATTCTGGTGTTGGATAACCAGTTGATGTACTCTTCTTTGAAGATGAATATTTACCCCACTCACTGCATTCTTTAGTTGCCTGTAGTTCTTTATGTAGGGTTGAGGTTTCTTGGGCTTTCCCTTATCCATTTTGACATCTCTAATGTTGTCCTTATTCAGTGCAAGTTTAAACAGTCACGTTGGTGATGTTTTATGGGTATAGCTTCTAACTTCCTAGGAGACACAGTCCTACAGCAAATTCCCTAATCCCCTTACTCTCAAAGTCTTTCTACTTCCTCTTTTGCAATGTTCCCTGGGGCCATATTGGTGCAGGCCACTTTGTAGATATATTCATTTGGACTAAGCTCTACAACTCCAAATTTTGATTGGTTGCTGCTTTGTGTACTGGTTTCGATTTGTTGGAAAGAAGTTTCAAAGATGAGTGAAAAATGCATATATGTGTGGATATAAGAACACATGTTTAGAGTTTTGTTAAGGGTTATATTGGCTTGGTGAATTAGAGATTGTAGATTCTCCTCTAACAACCATGAATTCACTAATACAGCGTAGTTGAATGGCGTTCCAATAGAGAGCCAAGTGGTTAAGAGCACCTACTGCTCTTCTAGAACCCAGGTTCAATTCCCAACATCTACTTCAGGTAGCTCAGAGACTTGAAAAACTACAGTTCCAGGGAATCTGACATCTCTGGCCTTTTTGGGCAGGCACACACAGGTGGCATGCACTAACTCAATTTTATTTATATCTCTCCTCTTGAATTTTTCCCTGTTTTTAATCGAAAATAGACATTTTTTCAGGCAATATATTCTGATTATGGTTTCTTGTTCCCAATTCTTCTCAGATCCTCTCCATCTTCCTAACTATCTGAATCTACACCCTTTCTTTCTTTCATTAGAAAAAAATCACCTAAAAACAAAATGGAATAAGATAAAATGATAGCCAGCAAACTCAAATAGAAGAAAACCAAAAAAATCCAAAAAGAGTTTGCAAAAGAGATACATGCAGGGGCAGAGACAATACAGATACATAGACACATTGATATACACAGAGGTCACAGAGAAATCCATATATATACTAATTTTATATGTTATATAATATATAACATATATTTATGTAATTAAATGATCTGTAAGGTAAAAATAAAGTGCCCAAAGCACTATGAGACAAACCATTTAAAAATAGCATTAATTTGTTTTTGCTGCCATCTATTGCTAATCGTAGGGCCTTCACATAAGTGTAGTTTGTATACCTGCTGAGGAAAACTAATTTTTCCTTCATGAGAGAGCTTCTGAGCTAGGGATTGTATCTACTTCCATTCTTAGTGCTAGGACCCCATCTCTCTTAGACTTGTGCAGGCCCTGTACATACCCCGCAAGTTCAAATGTGTGCGAGTCTTGTTGCATCTAGAAGGTCTTATGGTCTTGGTGTCTTTCATCACCACTGGTTCTTACAATCTTTCCACCTTCTTCTCTGAAGAGTTCTCTGAGTCTAGAGACAAAGAATTTGATGAAGACATTCTATTTAGGATTGAATGTTCCAAGGTCTCTCACTCTCTACATTTTCCAGTTATGGGTCTCTGTATTTGTTCCCATCTTCTGCAGGAGGAACTTCTCTGATGATGACTAAATAAGACACAGATCTAAGAGTATAGCAGAATGTCACTAGGAGTTATTTTACTGTACAAACCATTATAAGAACAGTGGCATTTGTTTCTTTTGCTAGGTTTATGGCCTATTTAGTCTCAAATTCTTAGCCACCTGAGCAGTGTCAGGTATGTGTTCCATCTAATGGAGTAGGCATTAAATACAAACATTCTTAAGCTGATAGCTATCTAGGATCTTTTTAACTCCTGGCCATTTGAGATAGAACAGCAATGAACATGATTGTGCAAGTGACTCTGTAGTTGGATGTACAGACAGACCTTTGGGCATAACTCTAAAAGAAGTATAACTGGATCTTGAGTTAGGTCTATTTCCAGCGTTCTTTGGAACTGCCACACTGATTTTCATAGAGGCTAGACAAGTTCGCACTCCCAAAAGGAATGGATGATGGTCCCCCTCACACCACATCCCGGCCAGTATGAGCTTTCACTTGCTTCATTGGTTCTGGGCATTCTGGTGGGTATAAGATGAACTGTCAAGGTAGATTTGATTTTGATTTCTCTGATGACAAAGGATGCTGAACATCTTAAGGGGTTCTCAGACACCTGTGTTTCTGTTTTGTGAATGCTCTGTTTAGATTTATCTCTCATTTTTAATTGGCTCATTTGTTTTCTTGATGTCCAATATGATTAGTTTTTTACATATTTTTAAAATTAGCCCTGTATCAATTTTACAATTTGTCAGGGTTCAGCCTTAACAGATTTCCACATGTTCTCAGATAGGAGAATGTGGATTACAAATGCCAGGCAGACAGAACAGAGACACAAAAGAAATACAGAGATATAGGATAGGACCAGGAGGGCAATTCAATAAACACTGCATTTACCCACATTTAATTTCCATATACTTATATACCCCAATCCAAAAAAGTGGAGGGGAAGGAAGAGAAGGCAAAAGATTTCTTTAACATGATATAAAGAATAAACAGAGTGCTGGGTGGTGGTGGTGCACGCCTTTAATTTCAACACTTGGGAGGCAGAGGCAGGCAAATCTCTGTGAGTCTGAGGCCTCCTGGTCTACAATTACTAATTCCAGGACAGACTCCAAAACTATAGAGAAACCCTGTCTTGAAAACAAAAACAAAAAAATAATAAACAAAGCAATTATCTCTTCAATACAGAGTTAAGTATTCTGTTTAGTTTAGGCAAGACATGCAGCAACTGTACCTTAGGCTAAGCATCCTGTAGCCAACCATTCCCTCAATCAAACTTTCTGTCACATCCTTAAAATGTAAGTGGAGACTGTATTTTAGCTTCCCAGCCACCAACACATAACTAATCACACAAAATCTATATTAATTACAACACCGTTTGGCCAATGGCTTAGGCATACTCTTATCTAGCTCTTAAATCTTAAATTAACCCATTTTTATGTATCACTACAAGGCTGTGGCCTACTGGTAATGTTCCAGCACCTTTCTCCTTCGACAGCTATATGGCATCTCCCTGACTCTGCCTTCTTATTCTCTGCATTCAGTTTAGTTTTCCCAGCCTACCTTCATTCTGCCTTGCCACAGGCCAAAGCAACATCTTTATTAACCAATGGTTGTTGGGCCTTATGAGGCCTGGGCATGAGGGCCAGTGTAACTTCCTGAGCCTAACTTGAGTTTGGAAGAGAGTAACTTAGCACAGCCTGACGTCGGTCAACCTCTAATTCATGACTTATAGATATACAGGAATTACAGATAAAGGGCACAAAAAAGTTAAATGTGTTAAAAATAACTTATTATTCATAAATTCATTAATCATTTTTTAATGCCACAGCTCCTTTAAGAGAGGTTTTCCTCATTCAGCTGGAGCAGAAGAAAAAAAAAAGCACGGTTTCAAAACGGAGGCTTCCTGATTCACCAGCACAAACAGCTCTGACTGTTTCGAGAGGTCTGGCTATGAAGCATTTAAATGGAATTTGTGAACAGAGTGTTACAACTTGCTTAATGGCAACATAGACCCTCTTGTGTGCCTGAAAATAGGACAATGTACATGGCTCTCAGAGGCAGCAAACATGTCTCCACCATGTTGGACTGCATGGAGCAAGCAGGCTAGACTGCAGAGTTGGTCTTAGCCATGCCCACTTAACATTAAAAAAGTGACCCTGGCCAAAAGATAACTAAAGATATGCAATAAAGACAAATTCAGATGGAGAAGACCTCTAAATGGGTCACAGTGTTGGATAAATATGCATAGGCATGGGAGGAAGAAGAAAAAGAGTATAGAGAGCTATAAAAGAAACTAAATGGTTTAAGTATTTAAAGGGACAGAGTATAGACAGTCATGAATTAAAGGAGTAAAGACAATAAAATAAATATTAAAAAGTAATAGAGATGTATTTCAGATGGATAAGCATCCTTCAAACCTTTCAAAGACTATATGATATTTTGAAAGTTTTAAGAGTTTAGGACTTTTCATGACAATAAGACACATCTGCTCCTGGCAGCATCAATCACTTCAAGGGGATGATGGACATCGACGAGGCTGCTCATGGAGTTTGCTAGTCATTTGGACAAGAAACTATTCTTGCCTGTACTGCTTGATCTTATCCTGTGTGAGCTGGACATGTAGGACCCACGATGAGGTGACTGCTGAACTTGCCTAAAGGTGAGATGGTCCTTTGGGGTTCCTGCTTCATGAAAGAGTCTACCAGATATTCTGCAGGACACAGAAGAAAGTGATTGACAAACTGTCAATATAGGCAGAACTATCTTTGAAATTTCCTGCTTCATGGAAAAATCTGCTGGATACCATGGGCCTGTAGGCTGAAGATGGATGCCCCAATGGTGCAGAAGAACTGTTCAGGAAGTGAGATGTCTCTGACAATTCTAGAGTTTTGGAAAGTGTTTACAATGCACTTTCTGTTTACTTAAATAATATTATATCCATCTGGAGTCTTTGATAGAATTAGTTATGATAAAACATAAAGTAGATATAAATTTGTAACTGTAATTCTTGCTTGATATTTGTTTTGTTGTATGTAATCTTGCTATGTTAAAGTTAAAACCTTCCTTATTATTTAGATAGAAAAGAGGAGGTGATGTGGGATTCCCCTCTGTATGCTGTGAATACCATTGGTTAATAAAGAATCTGCTTTGGCCTGTGATAGAGTGGAGTAGAGCTAGGAGGGAAAAACTAAACTGACTGCTGGGAGAAAGAAGATGGAGTCAGAGAGACGCCATGTAACCCCACCAGAGACAGATGTTGGATAAAAGTTTGCTGGTAAGCCACAGCCACAGGGAAATAGTTTAAATTAATACATACAAGCTAGCCAATAAGAAGCTAGAGCTAATAGGTCAAGCAGAGATTTAATTAATATAGTTTCTGTGTGAATATTTTTGGAGTCTGGTCAGCCGGGAAATGAACAAGTGGCCTCCAACAACATAATATAATTAAATCCTTTACCTTCTCCCTTTTCTCAAACCCTCTGATATACCCGTTGTTGCTCTCATTCATGGTCATTTTTTTCATTAGTTGTAGTAACATACATATATTTTTCTCTTTATGTGTGAAAAATAGAGAGGCATGGGTTTATATGTTTATGAGTTGTGCATTTGTTATGGTACAAATGTGGAAGTCAGAGGGCCTCGGGTATTAATCTTGGCCTTCACCTTGTTTAAGAAGGAATCTCTTGCCAGCAGCTCTATATTCTAAGCTAGCTATTCTGTGAGCATTTGGGGATTCTGTTTCTGCCTCTGATCTCTCTGTAGCACACTGATGTTACAGATATATGGTACCATGCTCAGTTCTATGTGTGTCTGACGTTCAAATCCAGTCCCTGACACTTTAACAATACATGCTTTACTCACTGAGACATCTCCTGAACATCAAAATTTCTGTATCTCATCTTTCTGATGCAGATTGTAGTATGTCATTCACCAAAGGCACAGTGAAATGTTCAGAGCTCTAAAAAGTTTGTCAGATGATGTAACATCTGAACTTACTAGTTGTCTTCAACATATATTTTAGAATGTTTCTATATGCCTTCTAAGTGTTTTCTATCAGGTATAGTCATCATTGTTATGAACACTGAGAACAAACACATAGCTTTTTCAAACCTTTTTGCACATTTTCTTGCTTTTAATGTTCCAGTGAACAAGGTTAAAAAGAGCAAGTTGGCTGTCATATATGAAAAAAAAATTACTCAACATAGTCTACAAATAAGATTGTAGCATAAATTTATATTGCAGAAGAGAAAGGGAGTAAAAAAAATCTCTTCAGGGGTCATCATTGTTTGTCACCAAATACTTTTTTTCACTTTTACCTGCCATGTGATCTCTAAAACAAATATAAATATACATCCTACAGAGGTTAACCTGGGAGTTCTGCAGAACCAAACTCAGGATGTTCCCTGCAAATCTGCTGAAGCATGGATCCTTTAATCAGGGACATTTTGAATTTTTCCCTCAGAAACCTTGCAGTAATTTCAAGTTTGACCACACTGATTGCCTATCTCACCCAACACAGCTTCATTAATGGTTCTTTCACTATTTATCAACATCAGTCATGCATGACACAGGAACATCCTAGGATCGCCCAAAAGGGTTTTCCATTTCATTTTAAATGTTTCTAGCAGATACCCTACTTTTAAGAGATTATTGTAGGAGTTGGGTGATATATACAATCTCAAAAAAATATAAGAGTTGAAAAATCACCAAATATGGCAGCATCTTAGTAAACTATAAGCACCACTGTATTATAAGACAGCTCTTATCTTCAGCTTAGTTTTAAGATATTAGTTTTTACCTTTAGTTTAAGAAAAATCTTTTGGAAATTTTTTTCTTGTATTTAAGAAAATATTCTCTCTCTCTCTCTCTCTCTCTCTCTCTCTCTCTCTCTGTGTGTGTGTGTGTGTGTGTGTGTGTGTGTGTGTGTGTGTGTGTGTGTTACTGAGTTACTGAGATCCACCCAACTCTGCTTTCTGAGTGCAGGGATTAATGCGTGAGCCACCACTGCCTGGTGTATGTACATTTAACATAGTACCAAATGGCATGTGTGTTTTACATTTATACAAAATACACTTGTCCTAATACTTCCTTCTTATTACTATATAGTATAACTGTCCAATTGTAAAATATGCAGTTATTTTTCTTTTCCTTCCTGTTGGTTCTAAGATTATGATAGAATTATATTATTCTATTATATTTCCCCCTTCTCTTTGATCCATCTCAGACCCTCCCGTATCCCCCTCCTTGCTCTCTTTCAAATTTATGGCCTCTTTTTTTATTAATTGTTGCTATACCCATATATGTAAATTCATGTACATGTGTATTCCTAAATTCCCTCTCTGTCTGTGTAATATTGCTTATATGTATGTTTTCTGGGCTGACCATTTGATATTGGTTTTCCAATCAGTATACTATTCCCTGAGGAAGACTGTTTCTCCTGTTCTCAGCAACCCTTGGTAACCTTTAATTCTTTGAGTAGGTTAAAGACCATCAGGTGTTTCCCCATCCACTTATTCAAGTCTACTGTTGTTCCTTATTCAGCTCCTGTTTAGCCAACGCGCTGGGGAGACTTTTTTTATGATTAAAAATTTCTACCTCCTCCCCGCCTCCCTTTTCCCTCCCCCTCCCAACCTCTCCTTCCCTCTCTAGTCCTAAGAGCAGTCAGGGTTCTCTGCCCCGTGGGAAGTCCAAGGTCCTTCGCCCTCCATCCAGGTCTATAAAAGTGAGCATCCAAACAAACCAGGCTCCCACAAAGTCAGTCCATGCAGTAGAATCAAAACCCAGTGTCATTGTCCTTGGCTTCTCAGACTTGACTCTAGAGGGGTTCCCATGTCCAAGAAGAGGTCCCCAGCTTGTTCCTTGGGCAGCAGAGGCGAGGGTGCCTGAATTGGCCTTGTCCCATAGCCACACTGATGAATATCTTGCATATCACCATAGAACCTTCATCTGGCGATGGATGGAGATAGAGACAGAGACCCACATTGGAGCACTGGACTTAGCTCCTAAGGTCCAAATGAGGAGCAGAAGGAGGGAGAACATGAGCAAGGAAGTCAGGATCATGAGGGATGCATCCACCCACTGTGATGGTGGGGCTGATCTAATGGGAGCTCACCAAGGCCAGCTGGACTGGGAGTGATGGAGCATGTTATCAAACTGGACACTCTAAATGTGGCTGGCAATGAAGGCTGACTAGGGAAACCTTTTGAGTGCTTCGTCTGACTTTACTAGGAGACACTCTCTCACAGAAAACCCCCTGAGGCTCTGACTCTTACAGTGTTTCCATTCACTTCACAATATAGCCTGAGCCTTAGGGGCAGAAGTTGGTTTGTAGATGTATACATTGTGACTGGCTTTATAACCCTACATTTTGATTTGTTACGGTTTTCCATAGTGATCTCTGTCTGTTACAAAGGGTAGTTTCCTTTGTGAGGGATGAGAACTACACTTGTCTTTGGATAGAAGGACAAATATCTGGTGTAGTCAGATTATGCCAGATGAGTAGAGTGGTGGTTGTTCTCCACTAAAACTCATGATGTCACTAGGACTGGGTAGCTGATCAAGTTTCTAGTACTAGTCATGATATCCCTCTTGTTGAGAGAGACTTAAGCCCAACCAGAGAGCTTTTGGTTACCGCCAAGATATGCGCACCATGACTACATCCTTAAACGGTTACTGTGACTTACTGTTTGATGGTTCATAGGTGTAAAAGCTACGTAGGAGTCTTGGTTGTTTCCCTACCTTGGAAACTTTCATGGTGACATGAAAGCTAATCCTCAGGTAGGAGGCATTCAGGTCAGTCAGTTCCAGTTCAGGTACTTTTGAGTCCTGTGTTTGAAAAGCATGTCTTCAACAATAGAGACTCACCTTCCCCCTCAGGATAGGGCAATAAAAGACAATAGCTTGTAAGGTTTTGGGAGTATCTTGGATAACACTGCCCAACAACTCAAAAGAAGGATTTACAGGCTTGATGGTGGGATACTTTTTACATGGTCTTAGATTCTTTGAGAGAAAATTATAAGACCTGAAGAAAAAAATCATTTTAAATTATATGTGTATATTTATACATAGTTTTACATGTATTATAAATTTTTATTTTTCAAATTGATAGTTAATACTATGATTCCTTTATGTCTTGTTCATTCTTAAGTGGTATTTTACCCTGCTCTCTCTTTCTTCTGTATTTAGCTCCCTCAAGATTCCTTGTGTATTATTGCTCTTAATTCTTGGGCAAATGAAGGGGCGTGGTCGATCAGTAGTTAAAAATTAACCAGACTACACTGGGACTAGTTTCCTCTGCATATACTGGATTTTTGGGATCCAGTCTGTTTGGATGCTCACCTTCCTGGACCTGGAGGGAGGGGGGACGAACTTGAACTTCCCACAGGGCTGGAAACCCTGACTGCCCTTAGGGACAAAGAGGGAGGAGGAGAGGGAGGGGGGAGTGGGAGGGTGTTGGGAAGAGGGGCATAAATGGAAACTTTTATAATTTAATAAAATTACTTTCAAAAAAAAATTAACCAGACTAGCTTAATATAAAAGATTTAGCTTTAATAAACAGAAGAAAGGAAAACTTACAAAACCAATGATCTGAGAACGCAGGGGGTAAAGAGGAAGTGGCAAGCGCACTTCGATCTTTTATTTGTTTTGTGTGGCCCCAGGGGGACACACCCTAAGCAGAATGTGATTGGCTGAGGTTCCCCATCAGGCAAATGGATTTCTATTCAGGTAATCCGTTCCTATATCTATATCTTGGAAGGCACTATCTATGTATTCATCCAGAAGATTCATCAGTGTTTCAGCGTTTCCAGATTAATATTTAGATCTTTTATTCATTCAGAGTTCATCTTTGTGCTAGGTGTTAGACAAGGTTGTAATTTCATAAGTGTCAGGTGATCCCAGATGTTCCCAACTACCAAAATTCTAAAGTCAGACATGAGTGTGGTCTCACACAGCATGGAAAGGTCCAATCCGTTTGTATCAGTTGCTTCCTCCATAGATGAAACTTGGGTACCAAGCATAGACAGGAGACACTAACGTAGTTAGCTTTCCGTAATCCCCCGCTCATTCTCTCTGGGCCATTACGTTTCCATGCCCTAGAGCTCCTCCATGGAGCCTCCTTACATTTGAGTGGGCCTGACTTAATCTGCTCAGCTCTAGTCAAGGTCAGGAGGCACTGATCTCTGCAAATACACCTGAAACAACACTAGCCCACTAGAGCACGAGGCTGTGGAAGGTCTTGTCCTTTCCCCCCATTCCCTCTGCCTTGCTAAAACCCATTAGATTTTATTCCTACAGCTAGCTACAGTAGGAGGAAGCCGCTTGTTCATCCCGGCCACCCAGAACCAAAATAATCACACAGAAACCATATTATTTAAATCACTGCTTGGCCCATTCGCTCTAGCTTCTTATTGGCTGACTCATATCTTAATTTAACCCATTTCTAGTAATCTTTGTATCACCCATGAGGTTGTGGCTTACCAGTAAAGTTTCAGCACATCTATCTCTGGTGGCAGATCCATGGAGTCCCTCTCTGACTCCACCCTTCTTTCTCCCACATTCAGTCCAGTCCTCTCCGCCTACCTAAATTTTGCCCTATCAACAGGCCAAGGCAGTTTCTTTATTCATTAATGGTAATCACAACACACAGAGGGGACTCCCAAAAGCTACCAAGGTCTATTCCCTTATTTGGCCATTTTCTCCTCCTGAGGTTGACTACCAGAGTCCAGCAACTAAAAGCAACCTTTGGTTCACCTAATTAACATGTCCAATTAAAATTAAACACCTCATCCTAACACAGGGTTTCCCCCTTTACTTTTGTAAACCACCATTTGCCTATATACCACATCTGTCTCCCCTCTATCACGAGGTGGTCTGTAGGCCCACATTTCTATATGGTGTGGCAGCCAGGCACTAAAGCCATAGACCCCATCTGAGGTGGTCACATAGCCCTGCAGACAGGCTGTCTCTGCCCAACAAAGGGTCAGGATGTTGTTGCTCCTTTCTTTGTAATTTGGAGGATGCCTTATAGAGATGCTGATTCAAGCCTACATGACAGCTAGCATACACAGTAGACAGGTAGATGCGGACGTGACAAAACGCCATTCACCTGGTTACCTAGGAGACAGGTCTGGTGTATTTTACCGCTCAATTTATGTGTTGGTATAAAAGCTGTTTAGAGAATAAGTGCGAGGAGATCTTCAGGAGGAAGAAGGCTGAGATGACCTTCCGTGATGACAGTGTAAGCTGTGTCTGGTTATTCCTTGCAGCTCCGTATCAGTCCAGTTAGGGAAAATAGTTATCTATGTTGGGGCCCACGGGCTCTAACAGTGGTCCCTTGTCCCTCTGAAACAAATATCCTTTCCCCCTTCCCCTTTGTTAAAGTATGAAAATCTGGGAAATGACTACCACAAAAGATGGTGTTTGATCAAGCCAAAATTTTTTTTAGAAAAACTGATAACAGGGAGACAGGAAGGTTCAGGTTTCAGACTGTGTCCCTGAGGCAGGGACAGCAGCCAATTTTAAAGGGAAAAACCACATAGAGGCAGCGCCTGAGCGTAACCATTGCAGCTTAGATGAAAAGGGATCCTGGGAGCCAAGGAATACCACAAAGTCACCACAAGCACAGCAGCTTCCAGCCCTGCTCTAGGGAAAGGTCTTCCCAATGGAACTACTCTGCTTTGGCAGGGGAGGGTTTCCCCAGCAAAGTGCTTATCATTCTGCTCTGCTCCACCCCTGCTCTTGTGAAAATTGCTACTTATCGGTTCTGCTCCATTGAGGTGAAGATCTCACCCAAACCTCATTCAAGAGATTTACTAGGAGAGAAGAATCCAGAAGGTAGCTGCCTCTACCAGGGTAGAAAAAGGCAGCTCCCAACTGAACAGGTACAGGGCTTAGATAGGGCTTCTTAGGGGTGGAGTTTTTCAAAGGTGAAGATTTTCAGGGTGGGAATTGGTCAGATTTTAACCCCTGAACTTGGACAAGATCAGAGATTAGCTAGATTTCATGTTCAGGGATTGGTTGGTTTTCCTGCTCAGGGACTGGTTAGTTTTCAAACTAAGTTGGTCAGGGGCAGAGTGTAGTTTCTTTGGCTCTGGTTTCAGGACAAAGTGTGATTCTTTCACTGACTTTTTTTTAGCCTTTTGGCTCTGGTTCCAGGATCAGAGTGTGTTTCTTTCAATGGCTCTGGTTTCAGGGTCAAAGTATGTTTCCTTGGCTCTGGTTTCAGTGTTGAAGGTACTGAACAACTCTATTTTGAAAAAGAACTACATTTTAGATAAGGTCTAACTAGAGAATGAACTCTGCCCCAGGGAGAGTTATAAACAGTTCAGAAAAAGCCACTCCTTCAGTCTGGACTGGTCAAAGTGACCCCACCAGGGTATCCAAACAACATCGGCTTACTTCTGCTAGCCTCAGATGTCCTTGAGGGTACCAGATCAAACTGTTATTTTGAAATTCCTGCTCACTGACAGCTGCTGTTTTGAAATTCCACTATATCCAACCAATGACTTTAAAGATTGCATACCCATACCCAATCCCAAAATGACAAGGCGTGTGCCACCCTGCTTGTGGTTTTTCCCTTTAAAAACCCCTTACCCTAAAGGCTCAGGGCTGCCTTTCTCCACCCTCTGTGACAGTGTGTTGAAACGGGGTTCAGGCTAGCTTGTAATTCATAAACTCCCGTGGTGGTCTTGTGTGGGTGTTTGACCCAGGCACAACGGGATCAGGTGTGTTTCTTTGACTGGCCCTTGACCCATGACCAAGTCCCATCTGATCATAATGTGTTATGGGGGAAGTGCTTGGGGACAGTATTAGTTAGGGTTTGTTTTTGCTGTGAAAAGACATCGTGATCATGACAATTCTTATAAGTAAAAATATTTAATAAAGGGAGTTTACAGTTTCTGAGGTTCATTCCATGAGCATCATGGCAGGGAGCATGGCAGAGTGTAGGCAGATGTGATGCTGGAGCTAAGAGTCCTACATCTTGACTCAGAGGCAACAATCTTGAGAAAATGAGACCTCAGAGCCCATCCCCACAGTGACACACTTACACCTCCTAACAGTGCCATTCACTCCCTTTGGGGGCCATTTTCTTTCAAACCACCACAGGGAGTTACCACGGCAACATACTTTCAGCCTATCAGGGAGTTCTATGATTTAGTGATTCGAACCCAGCTCAAGGCCAACCAACCAGAAGGAGCTGGAATGTTTGTGGTTTACACTTGTGTGAGGGGGTTAAGGGGCTGCAGTCTAGCCCCAGGAAATTATGGGTAGCAGCTTAGGGCAGAATGGCAGACTGGGACAAAATGGAGTTTCTGCTACTAACTAGGATCTAACACCTTGTCCCATTCCCCTTCTCCTCTATCACCCTCCCCCATCACCTATGTCCTTTGCCACAGCATCCTAGCCCATTCTAACACAAGCTTCCTCTTTTCTTTCTCTTAAAAAATGACACCTGCAAAGTCATTTGTGCTATTTTCTGCCTGAGTCAGGAAGCAGCCACTTTAAATTTTCTTCCTTGCCTAATAAAGGAGCTCTGTGAAAACAGGTGTTTGGGTGTGGTTTGTGTCTAATCCAGGGCCCAGGAGGAAGTCCCCACTGTGCAGGGGGTCCCCTTTACCTTCTGACTCCTGGGGTCCAAGTGGCCCTAGGTTGGCACTGTGGTTGTTGCTTCTCTATCCACAATACCTGGCTGTTGAGGGAGTTCCTGGCTGGGCATCCACCCTTAACATAACCATTTTATTGGTTTGATTTGGTTTGGTTTTTCAAGACAGGGTTTCTCTGTGTAACAGCCCTAGCTGTCCTAAAACTAACTCTGTAGACACGGCAGTCCTGGAACTCACAAAGATCTGCCTGCCTCTGCTTCCCAAATGCTGGGATTAAAATTGTACACCACCACCACCCAGCTAACATAACCTTTGCCAGGAGATGTAAGGCCAGAAAAGATTCCATTTTATAAAACCAGTAAATTTTATTGGGGTTACTTACAGGAATATGGGTGAGGGGTTACTTACAGGAGCAGAAATAATTGAAAGACACCAAAGCCCACTTCAACGTGGGCGATGGCTCACAAAATCTGAGAACCTGGAGCACACTGCCCAGGCTGCACACAGCTCATCAGTTTGGGGAGTGTCCTTTCCAGGTGCCTGAATCATTCTAGACCTCTTGCAGGCAGCTTGGCTGGTTTCTGATTCTTCCAGGCAGCTGGTGTGATCTCAGAGTCTTCCTGGCAGCTTTGCATGTCTGAGAGTCTTCATTGCAGCTTGGCTTCACTTCTCTGAGAGGGACTCTCAGCTTTTATTGCTGATTCTGGCAGTGTTAGCAGTACAGGAGGCTAGTGAATCTGGTCAGTTCTTCTGGTCAGGGACTTCTTGGAGCTATTTGAAGTTGTTTACCTTTCAGTTTAAGGAGCTAGCCTACAGGAATGTTTTACTAGGGGAGGAAACTGTTACACAACAGTAAGCTGTAGGATTTGTTTGTAACTTTAAATGCTTGATGTATGTATTTTAAAAGCAAATTGTAGAATATTGTCACAGTTATATGTGAATAAACATTAGATGTGCTATATTAAAGGTGTTTAGAAGTTTGCAGGATTCCTACTGGTCTCAAGACATGTCTACATTAATTATTTACTAAACATATTTGTATTCTATATTTCAGAAATGACTTGTATAATGATCAAATATTATAGGTAAAACGCTGCAAATATTGACCTTTTAGCTAGACAAAAGTCTAAAATTTAGTTTTCCATTGTGTAAAAATGTTTTTACAAAATAGCATTTTCTTAACAACTCTTGCATTGAATGGGTTGGTTTTAGGCTATTCAAAATCAAGTCACTTCCACAAGAGAGATACCCTGGAAAGCCAGGACTAGCACTGGGATGTAACAAAAAGTAAAATGATGAAGGAGATTCTTTCTGACCCGATTTTACTTTTGAGAGAAGAAAGTGTGAAAAAAGAAAAAGAACCATATTCACAAGCTTCAACGATATTCTCCTTCTTGCCAATATTTTCAACATTAAAATTTCTGAAATGAAACTAATGTAGGAATCTAGTCAAACAGGACATCAAAAGACCTAGTGTGGAAGTGAATTTCAACTCCATAAACAGAGTCTAAAATGAAAATATTAATAAAAACAAAAGGAGGAGGTGGTGCAATTGTTAAAAATTTATAACGTTCCCCAAAGTAACATTTAATACAAACTATTAACATAACTCTACTGCTAATGGAGAATATTAACAACCTGTACTCTTCAATGTTTATATCTTAGTTTTGACATACAAGAGTCCCATACATAACATTTTCATCTTTTTTTGAGATTTTTTTTAAGTAATTTTATTAAATTATAAAAGTTTCCATTTACGCCCCTCTTCCCAACACCCTCCCACTGCCCCCACTCCCTCTCCTCCTCCCTCTTCGTCCCTAAGGGCAGTCAGGGTTTCCTGCCCTGTGGGAAGTTCAAATTCCTCCCCTCTCCCTCCAGGTCCAGGAAGGTGAGCATCCAAACAGACTGGATCCCCAAAATCCAGTATATGCAGAGGAAACAAGTCCCAGTGTCATAGTCAATGGCTTTTCAGAAAGACTCCGGGGCAGCCACATTCAGAGAATCCGGCCACATTCAGAGAATCTGGTTGGATCACTTCCTCATTCAGTCGCAGTCCAACTGGCCTTGGTAAACTCTCATTAGATCCGTCCCCTTGTATCAGTGGGTGATAGCATCCCTCGCAGTCCTTATTTCCTTTTTCATTTTCTTCGTCCTTCTGCTCCTCATTTGGACCTTGGGGGGCTCAGTCCGGTGCTCCAATGTGGGTCTCCATCTGTATTGCCATCCATCGCCAGATGAAGGATCTATGGTGATAAGCAAAATATTCATCAGTATGGTTATGGGCCAAGGCCGGTTCAAGCACCCTCTCCTCTGTCCAGAGAAAAATCTGGGGATCTCACCTTGGACCTGGGATCCCATATATAATCAAGTCTCCTGTAAACACTAAAATGACTCCCTTAGTTGAAATATATTCTTCCCTGATCCCATATTCAACCTTCCTCCATCCCCCCCCCCCCCCCCGTCCTGGTCAACCAAGCTTTCCCCATTCCTCCCCTACTCCCTTCTCTCTAACCCTCTCCCCTTCCGACAACCCTCCCCCCCCATACACCCGAGGTTACCTGGGACTCTTGACTATTTCCTACCTCCTGGCGGATAGCTAAATAATCTTCATCAGGTTCATCTTCTTATTTAGCTTCTCTAGGATCACGAATAATAGGCTCAAAGACCTTTAATTATGGTTAGAATCCACTTATGAGTGAATACATACCGTGTTCCTCTTTTTGGGTCTGGCTTACCTCACTCAGTAAAGCGTTTTCTATTTCCATCCATTTGCATGCAAAATTCAAGATGTCATTGTTTTTTACCGCTGAGTAAAACTCTAATGTGTATATGTTCCACACCTTTTTTAACCATTCTTCTATTGAGGGGCACCTAGGCTGTTTCCAGGTTCTGGCTATTACAAATAGTGCTGCTATGAACATAGTAAAACAAATGCTTTTGTAGTATGTTAGGGAATCTCTAGGGTATATTCCCAAGAGTGGAATTGCTGGGTCCTGAGGGAGGTTGACTCCCAGGTTCCTGAGAAACCGCCACACTGATTTCCACAGTGGCTGCACAAGTTTGCATTCCCACCAACAATGGATGAGAGTTCCCCTCATTCCACATCCTCTCCAGCATAGGCTATCATTGGTGTTTTTGACTTTAGCTATTCTGACAGGTCAAAGATGGTATCTCAAAGTGGTTTTGATTTGCATTTCCCTGATCACTAACGAGGTTGAGCACGACCTTAAGTGTCTTCTGGCCATTCGAAGTTCATCTGTTGTGAATTCTCTGTTCAGTTCAGTACCCCATTTTTTAATTGAGTTAATTAGAGTTTTAGTGCCTAGTTTCTTGAGTTCTTTGTATATTTTGGAGATCAGACCTTTGTCTGATGAGGGCTTGGTGAAGATCTTCTCCCAGTCAGAAGGCAGCCTCTTTGTCTTACTGGCAGTGTCCTTTGCTTTACAGAAGCTTCTCAGTTTCAGTAGATCCCATTTATTCATTGTTTCTCTTATTGTCTGTGCTACTGGGGTTCTACTTAGGAAGAGGCCTCCTGTGCCTATATCTTGTAGATTACTTCCCACTTTCTCTTCTATCAGGTTCAAAGTGGATGGATTAATGTTGATGTCTTTAATCCATTTGGACCTGAGTTTTGTGCATGGTGATAGATATGGATCTACTTTCATTCTTCTACAGGTTGACATCCAGTTATGCCAGCACCATTTGTTAAAGATGCTTTCCTTCTTCCATTGTATACCTTTAGCTCCCTTGTCAAAAATCAGGTGTTCATAGGTTTGTGGATTAATATCCGGGTCTTCTATTCGATTCCAAAGGTCGATTTCTCTGTTCTTATGCCAATATCAAGCTGTTTTCAATACTGTAGCTCTGTAATAGAGTTTGAAGTCAGGGATGGTAATGCCTCCTGAAGTTCCTTTATTGTATAAGATTGTTTTGGCTATCCTGGGTTTTTTGTTTTGCCATATAAACTTGATTATTGTTCTCTCAAGGTCTGTGAAGAAGTTTGATGGGATTTTGATGGGGATTGCATTGAATCTATAGATTGCTTTTGGTAGAATTGCCATTTTTACTATGTTGATTCTCCCAATCCAAGAGCAGGGGAGGTCTTTCCATTTTCTGGTATCCTCCTCAGTTTCTTTCTTCAAGGACTTAAAGTTCTTGTCAAATAGGTCTTTCACTTCCTTGGTTAGAGTAACCCCAAGATATTTTATGCTATTTGTGGCTATCGTGAAAGGTGATGTTTCTCTGATTTCCCTCTCTGCTTCTTTATCCTTTGTGTATAGGAGGGCAACTGATTTTTAGGAGTTGATCTTGTATCCTGCCACGTTACTAAAGGTTTTTATCAGCTGCAGGAGTTCCTTGGTAGAGTTTCTGGGGTCACTTATGTACACTATCATATTGTCAGCAAATAACGAAAGTTTCACTTCATCCTTTCCAATTCGAATCCCCTTGATCTCCTTATGTTGTCTTATTGCTATTGCTAGAACTTCAAGCACTATATTGAAGAGGTATGGAGAGAGTGGACAGCCTTGTCGTGTTCCTGATTTTAGTGGAAAGGCTTTGAGTTTCTCTCCATTCAATTTGATGTTAGCTGTCGGCTTGCTGTATATTGCTTTTATTATATTTAGGTATGATCCTTGTATCCCCAGTCTCTCCAACACCTTTATCATAAATGGGTGTTGAATTTTGTCAAATGCTTTTTCAACATCCAATGAAATGATCATATGGTTTTTTTCTTTCAGTTTATTTATATGATGGATTACATTGATGGATTTGCGTATGTTGAACCAGCCCTGCATCTCTGGGATGAAACCTACTTGATCATAATGGATAATTTTTCTAATGTGTTCCTGGATTCGGTATGCCAGGATTTTATTGAGAATTTTCGCGTCGATGTTCATGAGTGAGATTGGCCTGTAATTCTCTTTCTTGGTTGTGTCTTTGTGTGGTTTTGGTATCAGGGTAACTGTAGCTTCATAAAAGGAGTTTGGCAATGACTCTTCTGTTTCTATATTGTGGAATACATTAAGGAGTATAGGTATTAGCTCTTCCTGGAAGTTCTGGTAGAATTCTGCATTGAAACCATCTGGTCCTGGGCTTTTTTTGGAAGGGAGATTTCTGATAACAGCTTCTAATTCTTCACGACTAACAGGTCTATTTACATTGTTCACCTGTTCTTGGTTCAACTTTGGTATATGGTACTTATCTAAAAAAATGTCCATTTCTTTTACATTTTCCAACTTTGTGGCATATAAACTTTCGTAGTAAGATCTAATGATTCTCTGAATTTCCTCTGTGTCTGTGGTTATGTCCCCCTTTTCATTTCTGATCTTATTAATTTGCATGTTCTCTCTCTGCCGTTTGATTAGTTTGGATAGGGGTTTGTCAATCTTGTTGATTTTCTCCAAGAACCAGCTTTTTGATTCATTGATTCTTTGGATTGTTTTCTGTGTTTCTATTTTGTTGATTTCAGCCCTCAGTTTGATTATTTCCAGTCTTCTACTCCTCCTGGGTGAATCAACTTCTTTTTTTTCTAGATCTTTCAAGTGTGCTGTTAAGTCTCCCATGTGTGCTTTCTCTGTTTTCTTTATTTGGGCACCTATTGCTATGAACTTTCCTCTTAGCACTGCTTTCATAGTGTCCCATAGGTTTGAGCATGTTGTGTCTTTATTTTCATTAAATTCAAGGAAGACTTTAATTTCTTTCTTTATTTCTTCCTTGACCCAGGGGTGATTTAGTAGTTGACTGTTCAACTTCCATGAGTTTGTTGACTTCCTGGGTGTAGCATTGTTGTTGAATTCTAATTTTAATCCATGCTGATCTGACAAGACACAGGTGGTAACTAATATTTTTTTGTATCTGTGGAAGTTTGCTTTGTTACCGAGTATGTGGTCAATCTTCGAGAAGGTTCCATGAACTGCAGAGAAGAAGGTATATTCTTTCCTATTTGGGTGGAATGTTCTATAGATGTCTGTTAAGTCCATTTGATTCAATACCTCCAATAAATCTCTTAATTCTCTGTTTGGTTTCTGTCTGATTGACCTGTCCATTGGTGAGAGAGGAGTGTTGAACTCTCCTACTATTAGTGTGTGTGGTTTGATGACTGCCTTGAGTTCTAGAAGAGTTTCTTTTACATATGTGGGTGCCTTTATATTAGGGGCATAGATATTCAGGATTGAGACTTCTTCCTGATGAGTTGTTCCTGTTATGAGTATGAAATGTCCATCTCCATCTCTTCTGATTGATTTTAGTTTGAAGTCGATTTTGTTAGATATTAGAATGGCCACACCCGCTTGTTTCTTAGGTCCATTTGCTTGGAAAACCTTTTCCCACCCCTTTACTCTGAGTAGGTGTCTGTCTTTGTGGTTGAGGTGCGTTTCTTGTAAACAGCAGAATGTTGGATCCTGTTTTCGTATCCAATCTCTAAGTCTGTGCCTCTTTATAGGTGAATTGAGTCCATTGATATTAAGAGATATTAATGACCAGTGGTTGTTGACTCCGGTCATGTTTTTGGGTAGTAGAGTGTATGTGTTTTCCTTCTTTGGGTTGTGCTAGTGAATGGTCGCTAGATGTCTGAGTTATTGTAGGCAGTGTTGGCAATGTTGTATTCCTTGGGATCTAATTTTCCTTCTAATATTCTCTGTAAGGCTGGATTAGTAGTTACGTATTGTTTAAATTTGTTTTTATCCTGGAATATTTTGTTTTCTCCGTTGATAGTGAATGAAAGCTTGGCTGAGTATAGTAGTCTGGGCTTGCATCCATGATCCCTTAGTTTCTGCAGTACCTCTATCCAGGACCTTCTGGCTTTCATGGTTTCCATAGAGAAGTCTGGTGTAAGTCTGATAGGTTTACTTTTATAGGTTACTTGACCTTTTTCCTTTGCAGCTCTTAATATCCTTTCTTTAATCTGAATGCTTTGTGTTTTGATTATTATATGGCGAGGGGATGTTTTTTTCTGATCCAGTCTATTCGGTGTTCTGTATGCTTCTTGCACCTTCATAGGAATATCACTCTTTAGGATGGGAAAGTTTTCTTCTATAATTTTGTTGAATATATTTTCTGGACCTTTGATCTGCAATTCTTCTCCTTCTTCTACTCCTATTATTCTTAGATTTGGTTTTTTATTATGTTCCATATTTTCTGAATGTTTTGTGATGAGAATTTGTTGGATTTGCTGTTTTCTTTTGTCAGGGCGTTTATTTTCTCTATGGTGTCTTCATACTCTGAGATTTGTTCTTCTATCTCTTGTATTCTATTGGTTATGCTTGTTCCTGAAGTCTCTGTTTGTTTACCTAGATTTTCCATGTCCAGCCGGCCCTCGGTTTGTGTTTTCTTCACTGCCTCCATTTCAGTTTTCAATTCTTGAACTGATTCCATTACCTGTTTGATTGTTTTTTCTTGGTTTCCCAGGGTATCATTTACGAATTTACTCATTTCTTCAAACTTTTTGTTATATTTGTCTTCCATTTCTTTACTCATTTCTTCCATCTTTTTGGTATATTTCTCTTCTATTTGTTTAAGAGAGTTATTCATACCCTGTTTAAGAGACTCTATTGCTTTCATAATGACACTGTTTTCCACTTCTTCCGGAATAGGGTGCTCAAGTCCTTCTGTCGTAAGATCGCTGGGATCTGGCGTTTTCATGTTGTTTTTCAGATTATTGGAGGAATTCTTGCCTTGGCGCCTGCCCATCTCTTCCTTCAGATGCTCTCCAATGGCTCTTCCCTCCGCTGGGTCTTCTTCTACTGGATTAGTGCCCCTTGCTATCCAGGAATCACTTTGCCTGCAGCCTTAGCTTGCTGCAGGCAGGCTATTAGAACAAAGGGACTTCCTTCCCTTTGCACTCACCGCCTGTCCAGCCCGCGGTGCCCACCCCGGCTGAGATGGAGGAATTTAAGCCCCCTCCGTTGTATCTTCTGGTACAGGATAAGAGCCCCTCGCTGGTCAGAAGTCTCCCTGCCTGCAGTCTTAGCTTGCTGCAGGCTGGCTATCAGAACAAAGGGACTCCCTTCCCTTTGCACTCCCATTTTCATCTTTAAAGTGATATTGTTCATTGTATTTCCCTTTTACAAAGTTTAAGGAAATATAGCCTCTGAAACTGTGGTAGATGGGAGAAAATGGTGATGGACAAGAGAAGATTCTGGGACAGCAGGCTAGGTTATCCATTTCAGTAGAAGCTGCGTGAAGGACACAAACTTTCGCAGACAGAGAAAGTGGACTTCTCCAAGAAATCTGAGACAGTGACCTGAGAGCATAGGATTATAAAAATCCTCTGTCTAGAGATGGAATGTTATTTAACAAAGTAAAACATGAAATGTTCCTTTAAATTCTCCTAAATTTTATGTGCATGGGTGTTTTGTTTGCATGTTTATCAGTGTACCACATGCATGCATGGTGCCTGTAGAGACCAGAGGAGGGTATTCGTGTCTCTAGAATTGGGATTATGAATGACTCTGAGCTGCCATCTGTATGCAGAACACTGAACCCAGGTCTCCTGTAAGAACAGTAAGTGCCTTTCACTGTGTAATCATCTCTACACTCCTATAATGCGATCTCAAAAATACAAATGTGGGCATTAGAAAATGACTTTTAATCTTCTCTTGGCCTCAAAAGGGGATGACCTAAAACATTAATATTTTTGAAGGCTGTGGAAATAGGTGTGGGGGAAAAAAATCTCAGTAAGTTAATAACAGCCATGTCATCTTTGGAAGAGTGGGAAGAAAAGGTCCAAGAACCCCCCAATGACCTCCCAATTCTATCTTCCTCTGCTGGCCCAGAAAATGCCTGTCAGTGACCCAGGAGGTCCCTGACGCTGTTGCTACTACAGTCATCAGGAAATCAGATTTAATTCCTGAATAAACCAAAAAAAAATCACTACAAGGTGATACGCAAACTTGCATGGATAAGTCAGGAACACTGATTATGTATTTTTAAGAAATGATCTCACTATGTATCCCAGGTCAACCTTGAACTTACGACCTGCATCGAATGATAGGATTGCAGGCAGGTATGCTCACACCTAACTATAGCTTGATTTTATGTAGACTTTAATATTTGCACAGTCTTATTTAGGTTTGTTTTGGTTTCTGTTTCATTTTTAATCTTACAATACCCAGACCCCCGTTCAAACCAACTGATTTGGGGAGATGTGATTTTTCACCTGGTGCTAAGTCCTTATCTTTATTTCACAAAAATGTGCTGATTTGATGGAATGGAAGTACTATCATTTATGGCAAAATACCTACTCCAACTTCTCTCACAGGTAGTAGTAAACTTTTTTTTTATGCCATTGTAACACGTTGAAGAGATGATACAGAAATTTTGATAAGGAACAAATGGCAATAAAACCAGTAGTACTAAACATTAAAAGTATCCATTAAGCCTAGAGAGAAAATTGATGGAGCATTTAAAGAAAGATGGCTATCTTGCATAGAGGTTAGAATCCTACATAAACTAAATTTGGAGGTATTGTTTGCTATCCTATGCATATCTAGTGAAATTAAGTTATTTAAATTCTCTAGTTTCTAATATCCTAAAATGAAAATAGGGAATGTAAATAATTGCTTCCATTAACTGTTACATAAACTGAATAAAGAAAGACATCTAGCACTCTTCCAAAAGGAAGATCTGAGTCTGGAAACCGAGAAATTAATTTCCTTTGTCAGAGAGGCATACAATATTTGGACCCTTAGTAAGTTATGTGGATGCCAGAGACACACAATCCCCAAGAGAGTGTGATTCTAATAGTCAGGGCATGCCATGACCTCAAGTGCCTCATATTCCACTGAATCTTTTATCTGACATCCCAAGTCCATTTCATAGGGATAAGGTGCCAAGATGGTCACCATCAGTATGGATAACACAAAAACCATAAGAATGATTCTAAATATGGTTAAATATACATTATAATTGTATTTATCTAAACATATCAGATTAGAGTCTTAGTATAGTCTGCATGTTTTGCTAGTTTCATGGGTACAAAGAGATAGTTCTTGTTTCTGTGAACATTTTCCTCAACTCTCAGTTTCAAGTCTAAGAAAAATTATCTTCACTCCCTCCATGAGGTATTCTGTTGTGCACTCCTGAATACAAAATTCTTAGTGATTACAAGCACTATGGAAGGAATCTGCATCGAATTTATATCTGCAGCAATTGCCTGATGTGTGATAGATACATATTCAGCACACAATTCTCTCACTCAAAATGTAATACAAGTAAATGAAAATCAAGACAGGCATCCATCTTTTCTGAATAGATTCCATGACCCTGTATGTCAGAAACCATACCTGAGCATTCCCCCCATGTCAAGCATGTCCTTCTCAAGTGTGAGTAACAAGATCAACACATAGAATACACTGATACAAAATTAGTAGAAGTTGACTAAAGTGGAAATCCTAAAGAATAGTCAGAACAAAATACAGATAATAAAATTTGATAGTGTTTGTTTATCAATTGCCATGAATTCAGAGCATGATTTTCTTATTAAAACATTTCCAACTTAAATAAATTCTCAGAAAGAATGTTTCTGAGTGCAAATTACATTATAAAATCTATTTGCTTAACCTAAATGCCATCTTAAATATCTCAGTCAGACAGGTTTGTAACCTGGCAAGGCTTCCACTGAAGAAACTGGGACACCAATCCAACTACACCAACTTCAAACTAAAATCTGTCCTGCCTACAAGACGTGCTTGGGTATAGGTGACACAGAAGTTTTGGGAGTGGCCAACCAATGAATGATCTAGCTTAGGGGTGCGTTCACCCACTGATACAAGGGGACTGATCGAATGAGAGCTCACCAAGGCCAGCTGGACTGGGACTGAATGAGCATGTGATCAAACTGGATTCTCTGAATGTGGCTGACATGGGGGCTGACTGAGAAGCCATTGACAATGGCATTTGGTCTTGTTTCGTCTGCATGGATTGGCCTTTTGGGATGCTCACCTTCCTAGACCTGGAGGGAGAGGGGAGGAACTTGAACTTCCCACAGGGCAGGAAATCCTGACTGCTCTTAGGACTGGAGAGGGAGGAGGAGAGGGAGTGGGGGGAATGGGAGGGTATTGGGAGGAGGGGAGGAAGTGGAAATTTTTATAAATAAATAAATAAATTTTTTTTAAAAAAAAAAGACCCACACCATGAGAGGAAGCCAACCCCTGACATTTCCTAGAGGGCCAGGACCCAGAAGCTGGATAGCCCAAAGACCTAGGATGGAATCAAATCAAATACAACAGGAAAATAAATAAGTCTCTCTCTCTCTCTCTCTCTCTCTCTCTCTCTCTCTCTCTCTCTCTCTCTCTCTCTGTGTGTGTGTGTGTGTGTGTGTGTGTATGTGTGTGTGTGTGTGTGTGTGTAATTATTCCTAATGATAGTCTGATATACTTCTAGATCAGAACCTAAGCCAATTGTCATCAGAGAGGCTTCATCCAGCAACTGGTAGAAAGAGGAGCAGAGACCCACAGCCAAACATTAGACAGACCTTAATGAACCCTGCAGAAGTGGTGAAGAAATGATTGTAGGAACCAGAGAGGTCAAGGACACCACAAGAAAACCCACAGAATCAACTAACCTGGGCTCATTGGTCTCACAGAGACTGAACTGCCAACCAGGGAGCCTGCATGGGACTGACCTAGGCCCTCTGCATATATGTGACAGTTGTGCTGCTTGATCTTCTTGTGGGTCTTCTAACAGTGGAAGCAGGGACTGTCTCTTGACTCTTTTGATAGCTTTTGGGATCCCTTCTCCTCATACTGGGTTGCCTTAACCAATCTTCAGTTTGGTACACCATGTTTGGTTGATAGCCACGGGAGACCTGCCCTCCTCTGAATAGAAACCAAGGAGGAATGCATGGGAGAGGGGACAGAGAGAAGATGGGAGGAGGGATTAGGAGAGGAGAAAGGAATGGAAGCAATGGTAGGATTTTATATATACATAAACAGAAAAGGCATGTTGATATCAATCCTGTCAGTGCTGTGAATCTGAACAATTTAGTTAATTTACTCAGTGTTTTGTTTTAAGATTAATATGCCCACATCATAACTTTGTGATCATTAGATGATTTAATAACAAAGTTCTTGGAAACTGTAATTACTCAGGGAGGGGGGGTTGTTATTACTATAACTACACAGACAGCTTTTACATAAATTAAAAAATGAAAAAAAAACCTCTTTCCTTTTGTGATATACCTTCACCCCCTTGTGGGGAAATTATTAAATAGCAGGCTGAAGGTGGGTTCTGTGTTTTCTGGAAACAGAATTCGCAAAATACTTAAATCGCTGTTCAAGTCAGTCAGGAAATAGAGAAACAAAGCGTGGATTCAGCACACTGTCCCCTCATACTGCCTCGCATCCCAGCTCTGTGATAGTTGCCAGCCATAGTGGACAGGTCTTCCTGTTAGGAACCTAATCAGATGCACTGGCCCTATCCCAGGCATGCGCAGATGCCACCTCTCGGGTGTTAATAATTACCACCCACCAGCACAACTGTCTAACTGCAATCTTATCTATCCTACTGAAAACAAATGATCGGAGCTGAAAAAATAGTCCAGGGTGGAATGAGAGTAGGAAAGAGAAGAGGGATGAGAGAAGGGAGAGAGGGGGATGGTAAAGGGAAGAGAGTGAGAAAGGGAGAGATAATGGCGGAGAATAGAGAGAGCAGAGAGGGAGGGAAAAGACAGAGTGTGGACAGAGATGAGAGAAAGGACAGAGAGAAGACAGAGCGAGCAGAGAGAAGAGTGCAAAGGGAGACAGAAGACAATAAACGGAGGGAAAGCGTAAAGCAAGAGAGAGACAGAGGAGCAAGGGGTTGGTAATATGTGGAGAAAGAGCAGGAAAATGGGGAGAAGAGGAAGTGGAGAGAGAGACGAAAAGAGAGGGAGTGTGAGGAGAGGGGAAAGAGAAAAGAGGCGGGGAGACAGAGGAAAGGGGGCTGAGGAGATGGGGAAATGGTATGAGGAGAGAGAGGAGAAATGGGGAAGAGGGTAAGGGCGAAGAGAATAAGAGAAAGGTGGGGTCTAGAGATAAGAGAGAGAGAGAGAATGAGAGGAGGTATGTGAGGAGAGAGTAGAGGGGCAAGGAGACCTGGGAGGAGAATGGGAGAAGATAAAGGGAGGGTGAGGAGAAGAGAGATGGAGGGGAAAATAGAAGACGGAGAGAGAGAAGAGAGAGGGAAAGAAAGGGGTGAGGGGGAGGGAGGAGAGAGATGATAGGAAGAGTGGGGAGAGGTTAGAGGTTAGGAAAAGTGTGAGGATAGATGGAGCAGAGACATGAAAGATAAAAAAGAGAGAGGGAAGTGAGAGAGGAGAGTGAGGAGAGAGAGTGAAAGGGGAGAAAAGACTGAGGAGATAGAGAGGGGAGAATGAACAGAGGGGTCGAAAAGAGAGAGGAGAGTGAATAGGAAGTCTCTTTAAAATATCCAAACTTCCTTTTAAAATCCAAAGTCTTTGTAGATCTCTAAAATATTTTTTAAAGTTTAGTTTTTCAGCTGTGGGCTCCTGTAAAAATAAATAAGTTAATTTTTGTCTTTATAATGAGGGCATAGTCACAAGCAAATTAGAAAAAAAAAACTCCAACTCTGTAAACAACATACTGTTCAAAGATATGGATCCACTCATGGCTTTCTGGGCTTCTCCAAGGAACTTAGGTCCCTTCTACGGCTCCACCCACTACAGTACAGACATAGTACACACAGTGCACCCTCTGCGGTACCCTCCGGGCTCAGGCCAGCTCCACTCCACCACTGCTACTATTCTTGGTGGTCACCCCCATGGTACTGGCATCTCTAAAATGTTGGAATCTTCTACTGCAACTGGGCTGGACTTTCACCAATACCTTCTCCTGGGCTCTCTTCATGGTGCAAAGCCTCAATTTCTCAGCATTACCCCTTGAATACCAGGTCTTCAACTGACACTGAGCCTCTGCCTTCACCAGTGATCTCTCCTGACTTCTCACAGGGCCAAGATTTAGCTGCTCTCAATGATCCCTCATGCCTTCAAAACCAGTACCACCTGGAAGACTATTAAACTACCAGGTTCTGTTGCCAGCAAAAGGTACAACCTTGGCCGTCTCTGAAACACAACTTCCGGGTGCTTGCTCTGAGGAAACACTTTCAAGAAGATTCCACCTCACTGTTGCTGGTCTCTTAGCTTCAGCTGAGCAGCATCCATTGTCCCAGTAAGCAAAGGTTTTATTTTAGTGTTCTGGTCTCTTGTTAACTATAGTTGGTTCTTCAACTCTACCTAACCAGACATCACAGATTCTTCACACAAATGGCCTGGTAGAGTCCTTACGTCCCTCTGAAACTTTACCAGCCGGGCCTCCGGCGTCTGCCCTGTTTTCAACATTCTTATCTTCCAGGCTCACTGGGCTCTCAACACTCAGTGACTTCGCCAACCCAAAGATCCAAAGTGTTTCACAATCCTCCCCAAAATGGCATGGCCCAATCTGTCAGAGCAAGATCCCCCGGTCCTGGGCCAATTTCTGTCTTAGATGGTGTTTCTGTTATGAAGCACCATGGCTGAAGCAATTGAAAGAGGAAAACATTTATTTTGCTTACTGTTCTATATTGAAGAAACTTTCTAATAGGCATGGATCTGGCAGGTTTTGCCCTTTCCTCTTTTCTCTCCTCTAGTAAAACACCAGATTATATTCCTAAAGCTAGTATCCTTTCTTTGGCCACTTCCTCATACCTGACTAAAACACCAGGGTTCAGCAATCAAAATTTATATTTTGGCTACTGTGGTAGCTAGAATTTCTACTGCTGTAAAGAGACACCATGACCATAGCAACTCTTATGAAGGAAAACATTTAATTGGAATGGTCTTACAGTTTCAGAGGTTTAGAGCATCATCATCATACTGGAACATACAGCTACACGCAGGCAGACACGGTGCTGGAGGAGGACCTGAGAGTTCTACATCTTGATCTGCAGGCAGCAGAAGTGACACTGGGCTTAGGCTGAGCATATGAAACCTCAAAGCCCAT
Source organism: Myodes glareolus (assembly GCF_982192425.1). NCBI lineage: Eukaryota > Metazoa > Chordata > Mammalia > Rodentia > Cricetidae > Myodes > Myodes glareolus. Next base: position 32,473,697 of record NC_142052.1, on the reverse strand, counting down.
CCGCACAGCGACACACATCCTCCAACAAGGCTCTACATACTCCAGAAGGCTACACCTCATAATAGTGCCAATTTCTATCGGACAAGCATTCAAACACATGAGCCTATGGGCGCCGTTCCTATTCAAACCACCAAAGCTACACTGGCTAACCTGTCCAACCAGGACTTACCAACTCATCTCAGCACAGATTTCCCTTTATTTCCATAAAAGCCCACTTCCTACCATTTGTCCAAAGAGTCAAAGAGAAAAAAAAAAAAAAAAAAAAAACAGCCAATAGTAGTTTCTGTACCCTCTTTTCCTTGCAATATTCCCATATTGGCAGTCCAAAAAACTTAGCAGAACTGTTCACGTAAACCAAAACCTTCAGTCCATTAACACGGCCATTGTGCCTCCCCACCCTATGGTCCCCAAACCATCAGATTATCCTATCCATTATCCCTGACAACACTTTTCTCTTCTCAGTCCTAAGCCTTAAAGATGCTGTTTTCTCAATACCCGCCAGAAACTCATTTCCAAGATCTTCTTATCCTCACTTGAACAGACCCTGATACTCACTAATCCTGACAACTGATCCAGACTGTCTTTCCCCAGGGATTCAAAAGCAACCCCCATCGTTTTGGCCAGGCCCTTGCTACAGACCCGGCCTGCCTTCCCCCATGTTTACTCCTGCCTGCTTCAGTATATATATGGCCTCCTTTTCAGTCCTTCCCGCTCACATAGCAAATACAGCACTGCCTCACTCCTCAGTGTCCTTGTGTCTTAGATAGGGTTTTCCTTGCTGTGAAGAGACACCATGACCATGGCAACTCCTATAGAGGAAACATTTCATTGCCATGACTGACTTAGAGTTTCAGAGGTTCAGTCCACTGTGATCATGAAGGGGAGCCTGGCAGCACGCAGACAGATGTGGTGCTGGAGCTGAGAGTCCTTACATCTTAACTCAGAGGCAACAGGAAGTCAACTGCCTATCACACTGGGAAAGCCAGAGAAAAAGAAACCTCAAAGCTCACCCCCACAGTGACATGCCTCCTTCAATAAGACCACACCTACTCCAGCAAGGCCACACCTCCAACAAGTGCCACTCCCTTAGGGGAACATTTTCTTTCAAACCACCACACCTCACCCTCGACCCCAGGGTTTACCGGATCTCAACTTCCAAAGATCCAGAAATCAACTCTGCTCCCCAACAAGACACCTATCTTGGGTTCTCTCTCACCCTAGTCCATAAACATCTCACTTTCAAACACCTTGCCTGTCTCCATTCCTTATCTCCAAACAAAATCTGAACTGCTTTCTTTTGGGGGGATGGCCAATTTCCTCCACTCCCGGATCCCTGGATATTCACTCTAGTAACCATCTATATCAAGGTGCTTCTAGGTGTTCCCATGAGCCTTTTCCTCCTAGTGACAAACAATTCTTTAAACAAACAAGATTAAAAATAACAACTTTCATCTCAGTCCTGGCCCTCTGACTCCCAGATCTACGCAGACCTTTCTGTCTTTACATTTCCAAAAGACAAGGCTGTGTCCTTGGGGTCCTGGAACACTTTCTAGAACTGACCTTTGACCCTGTTACTTACCTCTCCGAAACTCTAGACAATATTGTCCGCTGCTGGCCTCCCTGTCTGTATACTCTTGTTGCAGCCTCTCTGCTCATCTCTAAATCGAATAAATTAACTCTAGGATCCCCTCTCACAATATCAACTATTCCCACCACTATCTCTCTCAACTCCTTGGTGCGGGAGAATTATCTGTATTCTGTCAATCATATTTTAATAAAACGCTGATTGGCCAGGCAGGCAGTATAGGCAGGAAAGCCGGACAGGAAGTAGAAGTGGAGCAAAGAGACTGGGAGTATTCTGGGAAGCTCCTTCTGCCAGTTCTGCCCAGACCACCGGAGAGGAAAGATGTAAGCTGCCCTGCTGGAAAAAGTACTGAGTCATGTGCTAACGTAGATAAGGATAATGGGGTAACATAAGTTATAAGAGCTAATAAGTAGCCTGACCTAATGGGCCAATCAGCTTTATAACTTATAGAGATCTCTGTGTGATTGATTTTCTCTGGGACTTGCTGGCTGTGGGGTACTGGGCGGGAACAGATACCCCAACAAGCCGGCCCTCATGCTACAACTCCTAACTTAAAGAGGACTCCAGTTCCTTCTATCATCTTGGATTCTATCCTTCCAAACTTCTCTTATCAAAAAATTCATCACTCACACTTCTTACCTGGCTTCCTTACCCCCACACTACCAATCAACAGGAAGAATTAATAGCCCTCTCCAGAGTATTCCAAGTCACCAAAAATACTTCATTAATTATGTATACAGAGTCCAAGTATACTTTCCATATCTTACTAACACTCTCGGTCATCTTGAAGGAACAAGGCTTTCTAAACACAAAAGGCAACTCAATTATTTCATATATCCATAAACTCCTCCAAGCCTCTCTTATCCTTTCAAAGAGAAAGGATTTAAGTCAAAGAGACTTAATTCATTGCAAGACACATCAGACTGACCCCTCCATTGTCAGTAAAGACAATAATTGCACTAAGCTGCTCTTTCAGACCTGACTACTCGCCCCACTTTTTTCCAGGCTTCCCTACTACATAACCAAAACAACAACATAATTCAGCCTCCTTCAATACAGGGCATTATTTGCAACTTACATCAAATATTTCACTCTAACACTAAATCCCTTCTATTCTTTCTCCAAACGCACCTGACTCTCACCTGAGCAGATAAGACCTTTCTGCAGAACCTAACCCAAACCTGCAATGTATGCCAGTGAGCTAACTCCACCTCCACTATAAGATCCCCTACCTTTCCCACTCACCAAGTTATAAAGATCTGAGATTCTAAGAGTCTAAGAAAATGTTTTAAGGTATTTAAATGCAAGTTGTAATGTATATTAATACACGTTATTAAGGTCTAAGGAAGTAAAGGTTCTGAGAAAACAAGTGCAATTTTCAAAGTAGTTTAAGGTCTGAGGATATGAAAGTTTAAGCAAGTCGTGAGAGTTTAAAAAGATAATTTATAGGTCACTTCCTTAAAGAAGTGATTTATGATATATGAAAATTTATTTCAGATTTCTTCCTTCTCTCTATGCTCTTGCTTGGATTCCCAAACTTTTATTATGTCTCAAAGACATAAATCCACTGCACTTTTCACAATATGGATTTCAGTACAGATTACAAACAATGGTATTGCTAATATATCTAGTAAAATTTTTATCTCTTTTAATGAACTTTAAAAAATCTTATAAGCTTCAGAAAACTCATTTAAATTCAAATGGACTTCAGATAAGTACTCCTGTCAACCAACAGCCTAAGTTTCCCCACCTGTCTGTTCCTGAGGTTGGAATCTCTGCCTCTTGCCTTGATCCTCTCCCCCTTTCCCTGATCTTGGGTCTACCCTCCCACAACTACCAGGACCATAGACCTAAAAGTTCCAAACATACACACGAGATAAAAAAAAATTTCTCCCTAAACTTCTTAACTTTACCTTCTGTTCCTAGTCGATCTGTCCCAGAAAATTTCACATCAACTACAAACTGTTCCAGCAAGTCAACTCCCCTAAATGTTCCCTTCGAATGTGCATCCTAGACAGCTCCAAAGTGGCTAGTCTCCAGGCCAAGCCTGGCCATTCTTGACCCATACAATCTTCCACTCTCAGTAGCAGTGTGCACGGCAGTAATGTCAGGGACAGTGGTTCACAGAAGAGAAGTCTACATGTCGTAATTGCTAACAAGAAACTCCAGGGTTTATTCATGGTGTCAGCATTCTTAAAAACATGTTTCAAATTTATTAACAGTGTTTCTACCTTAGGACCTTAGAGGACATAAGGCCAGATATTCCCTTCCCATATTACACCTTATTGTTGATTTATATCTTTGGTAGGTAGACAAGACAGATAGATAGGAAGGAAAGTAAATAAAAGGGAACAAAAAGAATGAAAAGATAGGGGGAAAGGAAGTAAGGGGAAAGAAAACAGATTGTCTAATTGTCTTATGGATTTAATAGAATTGGGACAATACCTTGAAAAGGCTTGGGTAGATGCTTTCGATAGAACAGTTTATAGGGCTGTGGACGTGAGAACTGAAAACTAAGATCTAAGTCCTCCAAGTATATGATTAAGAGCAGCCCAGGTATATAGAATAACTAATTGGAGTAGGAAGGTCATCTGTCTATGTGTTACTTTCATTGGTTAGTAAAGAAACTGCTTGGTCTGATAGGTCAGAACATAGGTGGGTGGAGTAGACAGAACAAAATGCTGGGAAGAAGGGAAGTGAGGCAGACGCCATGCACCCAGCTGCCAGGTCAGACATGCTGAATCTCTCCTGGTAAGGCACGACCTCGTGGTGATATACAGATTATTAGAAATGGGTTGAATTAATATGTGAGAGTTAGCCAATAAGAGGCTGGAAGTAATGGGCCAAGCAGTATTTAAAAGAAATACAATTTGTGTGTTGTTATTTTGGGTGTAAAGCTAGCCGTGCATGAGCCAGGTGCGAATGCAGCCCAGGCGCCAATCTGTAGTGGTGGGAGCAGCGGGCTGCGGCCTGGCTCCCAGCTAGCTTTACCCAAAATAATTACACGGAAACTGTATTCTTTTAAACACTGTCTGGCCCATTGCCTCCACCCTCTTATTGGCTAACTCTTACATATTGATTAACCCATTTCTAATAATCTGTGTAGCACCACGAGGTGGTGGCTTACCGGGAAGGATCTTAACCTGTGTCCATCTTGGAGAGGAGAGCTATAGCGTCTGCCTTGCTGCCTTCTTCCTCCCAGCATCCTGTTCTGTCTTCCCCGCCTACCTATATTCTGACCTATCAGGCCAAGCAGTTTTCTTTATTAATTAACCAATGAGAGTAACACATAGACCGATGACCCTCCTCCATCAACTAATGTCGACAATCTTGGTGAGCAAGCATTATTCATTACAGAAGCACAAAGAGGCAAGTGTGACTAGAAGACAGTAATATCAGAAAGAGTGTGGAATGAGGTTAGAGGAGCAGATTATAAAAACCAGGCATGGTGGCATGCCCTTGTAATCCTGGTTCTGGGGAGGCTAGGAAAGGTGGATCCCTGGGGTTTGCTGGCCATCCAGACTAGCCTAATCAGCAAGTTCCAGGCCACTGAAGACTACATGGGACGGGGGTGGGGGATATAAATATAGTCCATCTCTTTAAAAAAAAAAAAAGGTGGGTGGTGGGTGGCACCTGACCAATAACACTGATGGTTATCCTCTGGCTTTTACATGTATGCAAAAAATACCAACATATAATGTATACAACCTGCACACACATGCACATGAACATGCATGCACACATACAGACATACATCAGAAAGAGGAAGGAAGGAAAGAAGGAAGGAAGGAAGGAAAGTAAATTGCACCAGATCTTTAAAAAATTTTGAGCTTTAAAAAATTCATAATACAAGTTTTGAGCTTTAAAAAATTCATAATACAAGTTCTATATTTAAAATATCACACTTGGGCTGGGACTGTAGCTCAGTGGTATAACAGTGGGCCTGGCATGCATGAAGCTCTAGGTTCAATACACACACACACACACACACACACACACACACAGAAAGGTTTTACATATCACACTAACAGTAGGAATATGATTTAATACAGCTGTAAGAAAAAGTTTGGAGGTTCCTCAAAAAATGTTTAAGGTAACTACCATATGGTCTGTCACCGTTCAGTGTTTCAGACTATCTGTTTAACAATAAATTGATGTGTTGCACTTGTTTAACTATATAAAGATGTATTCCATTTGTCTAACTATGTAAAGATTGGTTCCATTTGTTTATGTTGTGGAATATTTGTTTAACCATATAAGGATATGTTGTGCATGTTTAATTATTTAAAGATGTACTGCTGTTTTGCCTTGCCTGCCTAAGGCGCCTGATGGGTCTAATCACAAGATGAACAGTCAATAACAAGGGAGGAGGTACAGGTGAGACTTCTGAGCAGAAAAGTAAGAATAGGGAGGAGTTTAGACTTGGAAAAGGAGAAAGAAAAAAAGAGATGCCAGGGAGACACTAGGGGCCAGACAGACAGACATGAAGAAAGCAGGAAAGTAGAAGATACAAAATGAAAGATAAAAAGCCATAAGGCAAAATACAGATGACTAGAAACAGGTTAAATTAAGTTAAAAAATAAATAGGGGGACAAACCTAAGATAAGGCCAAGCATTCATAATTAATGATAAAAAGTCTCTGTGTCTTTATTTGGGAGATAGTTGGTAGCACAGAGAAAGAAAGCTCCAACTACGGTTCAGTTTACATCCTATGGAAACAAGATGAACCTATCAGACGTACCATCTGCGCTCTGCGTTTACTGAATCCTTGATCATTATAACCTGGAGAGGAAAATGACTGGAGCGGCCGTCAGCTAGTTAAAAGCTAAACGAAATACCATATGGCTCTACATGCACAGTGGAATACTATTTGACTATTGCAAAAAAAAAAAAAAAAAAAAAACGGAATCCTGCTATTTACAATAGATGGATGAAAATAAAGATCATTATGTAAAAAGGAACAAACCAGACCCAGTAAGGCGTGTATCTCATGATCTCATTCATGTGTTGACATATAGAACAGTTGCTCTCGTAGAAGTTGAGAATAGAATAGGGATTGCCACAGGCTGGAGACAATAGAAGGGGGTAGGAGGGACAGAGGCGGTTGATCAAAAGGTACCATTAAGTTAGATAGAGCAAGAAGCACCGGGCTCTGCCACAGTAGTGCCTAGAATGTTGATGATGCACTGAACATTGCAGAAAGCTAAGGAAGAAAAGATTTGGAATATGTTCACCACAGATAAATCAATGATGCTTGAGAGTGCAGACACGTCTAACGTGATGTCTCATCTGAGCATGATACAATGTTTACATGTATTTAACCTACCACAGTATCCTATTCGTATGTATAATGCTTACAATTTTATATACCAATATAAAATATTCGTTTAAATTTTGAAATTCATTATAAGAGCGAGAAGACGAATCATTATATAAATTCCTTGGACCTGAGTTTGCATCTCCAGCACCCAAGAAACCCAGGGGTGTCAGTGCATGCCCCTAACTGCAGTGTTGGGAAGGTAGAGTCCCGGGGCTCACTAGCTGGCCAGTCTAGTAGTGATATCAGGTGCTAGGTTTAGTGAGAGACACCTTTCCAAAGTATCAGGTGGAGGGCATTCAGAAAAATACTCAAAATTAACCTCTAGCCTCCATGTATATGCACAGACAAGCACACCACACACACACAACAGAGTGCAGAAGAGAGGTGGGGAATATCACACTAGCTGATAAATATTTGAGCGATACAGCAAGAAGAAAATGAAATCTGGGCAAACCTGAAAACTATTTGCTGAACTTCCACACCCCTGCTACCACCAGCACTACTACACACAAGGGTCTGGTCTCATGGTGCCATCTGGTGGCAATATTAAGAACTGCAGCTCAACCTCAGTTCTTAATCAAATTCTTTCAAGCCTATTTTTAAAGAATATTTAACTGAATTCAATTATTTTCTATTTGTTTTATAACTAATAAAATTGTTAGTTGTTTTATTATAACTTAAAATAGACTGGCGGGACCAGGTCATAATCTTATGAGTGAAATTTATTCTTAGTCATACTAGATTTAAGGAAAAATGTTTGGATGGAAGCCTCACCCCAGCCCCAGCATCCATATATCTAAAGAATCTGGAATGTTCGGGTGGAAATTCCATCCCAAAATCCCTCCCCTGGGAATTGCCTTCGTCCAGACGTTGACCCCTCCCCAGAGACGCTCAAGACTTTTCCCACAGGGTATTTAAAATGCCACCCAGTGAACAAATACATGGTTTTCTGGTCTTCCTTTCCTGTCTCCTCTCTGCGGAACTGGAAAGTCATCCGGGAGCGTTGGTAACCACTAAACCTGGACTTTTTCTAATTCGGTTTGATTTGGTCTGATTTGGATTATTGCTTTGGCGGAGGGGCTTATTGAAGTGCAGAAACTTTTCAAAAATCATCCGCAAATTATCTCCCAGGCCACCTTAGCCTTATTCCCCGGGGAAAGGTGAGTGCACCACCCACCCATTCCACAGCCCCACGACACAGGACAATCAGACACAACAGGGAGTCAAGTCAAGGCAGGAATTCAGTTTATTACTGTAAGTGTCAGCTTATATAAGTTAAGTGACATCATGTGATGCAGGGGTACCTCCAGCCAATGAGAGGCAGCCAAGCCCGCCGTCTGACTGGAGGGGCATCTGCCTAGACTTTGCTGTCTCAGTCTCACTCCATGGCTTTGAGACTATCCTTCAAACTTAAGCCAGTCATTTCTCTGTCCTACAGGCCTCGAGGTACAGACCCTGAGATTATTTTTGGTCCAACAGTTACCCATCGTTGAAACACTTCCAAATCTTTGTAGGATGTAAGCAATGAGTAAATATGATCACTTGTAATGTCACCTAAGGGGAAAGCTTGGACACCATGCTCCTGAATGTTTTATCTTAGCTCAGAATCTGGAGCAGCTGGTGCAAGCTGAAGCAAGTCTGAGGCTTTGGGGTTGTTTGCTTGTATTATTTTAGAACTAGCAATTTGAAGGAGGCGTCTTTGCCTCAAAGGGAAAGTTAATTTATTTTATATTTTGTTTTTGTTTTCTGTGTTTTGAGACAGGGTCTCTCTGTGTATCCCTGGCTGTCCTGGAACTGGCTCTGTAGACCACACTGGCCTACCTCTGCCTCCCCAAATGCTGGGATAAAAGGTGAGCACCAGCATGCCATCTGGAAAAGCTATTTATGATGTCTGTTGACAATTCTTTTTTTAATATTTATTTATTTATTATGTATACAATATTCTGTCTATGTGCATGCCTGCAGGCCAAAAGAAGGCTCCAGACCCCATTACAGATGGTTGTGAGCCACCATGTGGTTGCTGGGAATTGAACTCAGAACCTTTGGAAGAGCAGGCAATGCTCTTAACCTCTGAGCCATCTCTCCAGTCCCACCTTCCCCCCCCCACCCCCGTTGACAGTTCTTAAAGCTTGCTCCAGCTATCTGTACATGAACCACCTGTTTCAAGACTCTAAAGGTTAAATATAATGGCTTCTTTTTATTTAATGTATGACACTAGGGACACCAATCCCTCTAAAGAGGGTTTCCCACTTGCTGGATAGTAGCTTACTGCAACCTTCTAAAGGATGTGCTCTTCACCCATTGCTTTTTGTTCACCAGATTGAAAGATCTTAAAGGCAATGCTTATTCGCCAACTTTTTCCAGTGAACTTTGACATGCTATAGAAGCATGTTAAAATTTTTATTTCACTAGACATAATTCTTTCTGCTCTGCTAGGCAAGGCAGAAGCAGTAAAATTTTCTCCCAGATGTAATTAGGGTGACCCTTGCTTTGGGGAGACTGTTGAGTACCCCATATCAAATGGAACTCTGGAAAGCAATGGTAAAATTCCTCTTTCTTGGAAAATTAATTATTATGTGGTTTTTCTGTAGTATAGCACACCCTGATGGGACAGACCCTGTGCCTCCTAACTACTGTCTCTCGTCCAGCTCTGCCGTGTGTTGTATTATCCTAAAGTTCCCAGTCTACGCCAAATGAGTGACGGATCCTAATGCTCTTCTTCACAGACTTTTATCAGAATCTGTCACCAGCACGAGTAGCAATTACCACAATTAGTTCACTGTTGAACTGTGATCTCAGTGAGGAAGGGAATGCCCTCCTGCCTCTGGAAGTAATCTCTTTGGTTCTGTGTAGAACGTCTCTGTCCCTGCTACTTCAGAGGGGCTGAGGTGGATAAAAGAGAAACTGCCCCCTGTGGCTGTCAAGGGTGAGCATCACACAAGCAAAGCGGAACCTCTGAGTGTGAACACAACAACCACTGCAGGCCTTGCCTCACAACCCCATGTTACCTCGCCCCTTCCCATCTTTCTATTGCACATTCAGCTTCACCCCGCTATAATACTAAAAATCAAATCAAAATCTCTGTCAACATTTTTACCACCTATTAATTCTGATAAATGTCTATGTTTATAACTCTATTTGCCGTAGCTACCATAAATCAAGTTTTGTGCTTTCTAAGTGTCTTTTGACACCATGAATTCTGCAAGTACCTAGGACATGACATTTCTTCTCACATCAAAATGGCTTCTCATGTCTTTTATCTTTTCCTAAGACTCCTAACTTAAGTAAGAATACTGATATCTACACTTGCATCGCTAACGCAACACAATCTTGAAAGCCAAAGATCTGAGTTTCTTCAAGGAAATGACTCATTTTAAGTGTAGCCCTTCTTATCCTCCTGCCTGCACCTCCTGAGTGCTAGAATTACATGTGTGGACCGCCATGATCAGTTTTATGTGGTATTCGAAATCTAACCCACACTTTCTGCATGTTAGGTAAGCACTCTACCAACCTACCCACACCATAGTCCCAGCAATCGGCCCTTTGAACTTGTCCTCTGAAACCACGCATTTGAAGCTTCCAGAAGGCCCACTTCAGAAGAAATGAGAAAAAAGGAAGTGTGTTTTGCTATTGAGAATATAAAAATAGTCTTTCCAGACAATCTGACCAAGTGACCACCCTCCCCTCCCGACTTCATTCTTTTATGCCAACTCACAAGGCTGAATTCTTTTTAGCGTCTCTTCTCCCAAAGGAATGCTAAAAAGTTTAGATGCAGGGTGGTTCCTAAATCATGCAACATGGAACATGAACAGCCTTTGTTTGGTAGACAGAAAGGTTCTGGCTGCTGTTGTGATGTCATCTCACTTGTGAGTTTGTTTATCAAATACCCTTTCTGAGTCCTCTGTTTTCAGTCTGCCCAGAAGGGCTAATGTCAGATTAAATGAAAGGAAAAGTTTTATAAGGGGGCAGAAGGCCAGCATCCTTTACCTTCTGCTGTCTCCTGAGTGATACCAAGTCATCTACTGGCTACTTAAAGCAGAGAAAAGGATGTTGAAGCTTAATCAAATTAAGCTTAATAAAATTTATATTTATATTAATATAATAAAATTATATTAATAATTTTTATAAAATTAATAAAAACTCAGGGTCAGAAAGTGGGGTTCAACCTGAAGATCCGAAAAGCAAACTAGCCTGCCACTGGCTCTTACTTCGACCTCAGTCTGAAACAGTGATCATGCCTACTGGAATCTCAGAATAAGACTGTGTGTTGAGAGTTTTTTCCTCCCATTTTATAATCCTCTCTAAGGCTGGGATTAAAGGCGTGCACCACCATCATTAAAGGCATACACTGCCCAGTTTCTATGGCAACTAGTGTGGCTACTGGGATTAAAGGTATGTGTTAACGTCACCTGTTCTGTACCAGTGGGTCTGTTTTACTCAGATCTTCAGGCAGTCTTTATTTATTAAAGTACAACTGAAATGCCACTACAGATTGTTATTTGTTTCCTGATAATTCCTGCAAGGGCTTTTCCCCAACTCCTGATTTATGGAAGCTACAGGAAACATCTTAGAGTTATAAACACAGATGTTCATCCGAATTAATATTCTGCAAAGATAAAGGCTCTCACTGGTCTTTAAAAAAAAAAAACGTTTTCATGGTACTTCTTCATCTTTTGTGAAGTAAATGGGCTGGATTTCTACTTAAGACAGAGACAAATGGCATCCATTTGCAGCCACTGGCTGACTGGGTGGCAAAGTATCTGAATATAGACAGTGCGTAGTCTGAGGCAAAGGTGGTAAAAATGTAGACAGAGTTTTGATTTGATTTTTAATATTATATTAATTTAATTAATATTAAAATTACAGCTGTTCTCCTACCAAAGACCTCCATGTGTGTTCTGTCTCACATCTACAGCTTACTGGAAACTGATATGTCTGTTGTATGATAATATTTTTGTACACTGTGAAGATGTGTCTCTAGCAAGGCACCTTCGGATTGGTTTCATTAAGAGCTGAACAGTCAGTAGCTAGGAAGGAGAGGATAGGCAGGACTTCCAAGCAGAGATAGGAACTCTGGGAATGAATCAGCCAGACACGGAGAAAATGGAATGCACAGTACTAAGCAACGGTAATATCCCATGTGACAGAACATAGATTAATATGATTGGGTTAATTTAAATTATAGGAGCTAGTCGGGAACAAGCCTAAGCTAAGGCCAAGCTTTTATAGTTAGTAAGAAGTCTCCGCATCATTATTTGGGAGTTGATGGTCCAAAGAAAGTCTGACTACATGTGTCTCCAAAAATTCCTATTTACAAAGAGACTCTTCATTTTTACCTTTGCTGGCATGAATCCATAATCCATATAAAGCAAATTGTTCTTCGTTAACTATGTAACCTACCCACAGGGAAGAGTTTAATTTTCCTCTTGTATTTCTTCTTCAATGAATTAAAACAAGATTCCACCAGAGTTCCCTTTGTAGACAGTTACAAAGAAGTCACCAAAATGATAAGGAAAAAACAAAGCCCTAGAGAATTTATCTTTAAATTGCTCTCAAAGGAGAGATAAAGGCAAAAGAAGAGGATCATTCCATTCCACATAACAACAATTTCTTTCATAATAATATTAATAATAATAATAGCTAAGCATGGTGACAAATGCCTTTAATCCCAGCAAAGAGGCAGAGACAAGTGGACCTCTGTAGCATCAGCCTGTTTTACATAGTGAGTTCAAGGGTAGCCAGAGGTATATAATTAGACCCTGTCTCAAAAAACAAAAATTAATTAATTAAACCCCATGATTGCAGACATTAATTAGCCAATGGAAATTAGAAAAACCATGTCTGTTAAAGATTTTTCACATAAGTGATTACTTACTTCTCACTTGACAATATTTAATGTTGTAAGAAACAAGGTAATTTAGGATTTAATATCTATATGTGCCTGCTTCCATTAAGCACTTGAAATAGTTTAAAAGATGCTACAATGAAATGATCTATCAAGACGATGTGTTTCTATCAATGGGTTTAAAGTCAAAAATAAAGATCATGTTTAAATTGTTTTTACTTTTTTAAAGCCAGTCTTCCTGCAGAAATGCTGTGGGGTCCAGCCTCTGCCTGAGTTACACTATAGGAATGCTGTCCTAAGATTTGTTAGGGTTGGAATACAGAATGCCCCCTCCACAATCCCCTGCATTGAATCTTGGTCCCCAGCTCTTTTGGTGCTACTTTGAAGGTTGGGGAACCTCTAGGAGGTTGGACCTGGCTGGGAGAAGTGAACCACTAAAGGCAGGTCTCCTTGCCCTGGTTTCTGTCCAGATCTCTTTTCTTTCTGTTGTACACTGTATGAGATTCTCATGAAAGCCTTCCCTTCCCCACATTTATAGAAGAGCTTGAACAATTGCCTGGGGTGGGATTCTTCAGTTGTACAGGCCCCCATAGCTGATGCCCCCTACCATGAGCCTTGCCTGATGAGCTGCTGTGTTCTCTCTGAAACCATGAGGCAAACTAAATCCTCCCTTAAGTCATTTGTGCCAGGCATTTTGTCACAGTGATGGGTAAATTAACAACATACTAGGTTCATGAATGATAGGACACAGCCCCTGAGAGCCACAGGTAAGGTTTCCTTCAGTCCCTTAGGAGAAGAAGGGCCCAGAACAAAGTGAAAGGTTAGTACCTCCTATCAAAACTACTATATAAAGAATTCTCTTGGAATTTTGAAAGATCAAGCTTCCAGAGGTATTAAAGAGATTGGGGGTCTTGCTAACCTGGAAAAATGGAACATACCAATTTCATCTGAATCTTCAAATTTTGAAAAGTATATTTTTACATATACATTGATGTTCACATGTGTTTCAATGGTAAAGAAGAAACATGAGGAAATTTAGCTCAGATAACAGGTGGATGTAAATATGCCATCTCTAAAGGTCAGCATGGCTGTGGTATTTTGAAGCAATCAGTCTGAGCTGATGGAAAGATTTCTAACCCACTGATACAAGGGGACTGATCTAATGAGAGTTCACCAAGGCCAGTTGGACTGGGACTGAACAAGCACGTGATCCAACCAGATTCTCGGAATGTGGCCGGATTCTCTGAATGTGGCTGGCCCAGAGTCTTTCTGAAAAGCCATTGACAATGACACTGGGACTTGTTTCCTCTGCATATACTGGATTTTTGGGATCCAGTCTGTTTGGATGCTCACCTTCCTGGACCTGGAGGGAGGGGGGAGGAACTTGAACTTCCCACAGGGCAGGAAACCCTGACTGCTCTTAGGGATGGAGGGGGAGGAGGAGAGGGAGTGGGGGGAGTGGGAGGGTGTTGGGAGGAGGGGCGGAAATGGAAACTTTTATAATTTAATAAACTTTGGGAAAATGAAAAGAAAAGAAAATTCCAAAATAAGTTTTTCACAATAACAAGTTATTGTCATGTTTTCAAGAGAAATGGTTTTCAAAATATAATTGGATACAGCCTTCAAATTCCTAGGTAAATCTAGGTACACAGAAAAAAAGTCTAATGCAAGAGACAAAGTCTTAGCCCCATTCTAGAGGCCAAGGTCAGGTGGGTTCCTAGAATTCCCCAGCAGCTTGTGAAGGATCACTCCTTCTATCTACTGCTTTACTGTTGCAAGGCTTTGAGTAATTTCAGCAGTTATAAAAGGGAAGTATTGGATGCTGAGCTTGGCACACAAGTAAGTTTTGAGTTTAAAGAGCACAAGAATTCCATGGAAATCCCACTGGTTGTAACTTCTGTGAGGGGAGCCATATACATTTTTATGACCCAATATCCAATTCCAAGTGACAAATAGCAGTCAGAATTGTAGAAAGAGTGGCCCTTGATTGCTATAGTGTTGATGAACTACCTTATTCTGGTACTTTGGAAGAGGGCAGTGGTGTGCCTCAATGGGCAGAGGATGCAGTATGTGTTTAACACATTACATTCTAATTTCTATTGATTAGACTGATTCATATTTCAGTGCTGGGGAAAGTAAATGTTTGTTTTCTTTCCTCCAAAAACAATTTCTTGGCATTGACTGAGCTTCAAGGACCTTGCATCCGACAATGTGGCTAAGGGTGGTTTCAATACCATTGAAATCTTTCATGTGGAAAATTATCTACTTAGCAATTACATGCGAAGAGAAAACGTGGAATTCGTAAGTGGGTCAGTAAATCACCAGCCACGTGGAGTGCAGCAAGAACAAGAGGAAGATTTGTGTATGAATAATTATGTACACCAAGGAGGTATTTTCTTGAAAATGGCCAATTAAGAGAATCTTATGGAAAGCTTAAAAAGACAAAAACAAGCACAAACAAGCAAAAATATAAACAAAAATCCACAGTTTTCTACTAAAATGTACCTATTTTAATAACCCCTTTGTTTCAAGTTCCATAGGACAGCCCAGATACAGGACTGTTTCTTCTGTGTTGGACATGAACATTATCATCTTGAAGAAGAACAGCTGTGAGGAACTTTGTGAGACCTTAACAAGATCAGGACTGTTAAACATTGTCTGGGAAGAGGTGAAACAGGATCAGTAGACTCATGATTAGACCCTCATGAGATCCTTATGAAATTCCTCCCCTCCCCAAGTTTACATAAGAGGTGAACAATTGCCTGGGATGGTATTCCCCAGTTCTACAGTTTATTGTGGGTGGGATTTTGCCATGATATCACTGCCTGTAGATTGCCTAGGGGACTTCCTGCTAGTAGAGAGGCTTATGAGTGCCCTGTATAACTAACCCCAATAAACTCATTGGTTTATTAAGCTGGATATGGATGGAAATTTCCCTTGGGTCTTCTGATGCCCCTTAATCAGGGGTGGATAGATATTTCTTTATGTCTCCCCAGGAAAAGTCACACAGTAAAAACCAACCCCTGCCAGTATAAGTCAATGTACTAACCACATGTTTATAAACAGAAATTTTATTGACGCTTTGCCCCATCCCACATCCAGTTTCCTCCGGCTAATGTTAAAACAGCTTTCGAAAATAATGATGAATTTGGGTTTTTCAAATTGTTTCATGGGGATTAGCAGACATATTATAAGGTCATTTCATGAAAAAACATGGCTTAAATTCACCACAAATCTGAAAAATAAAAAATATAGTAGCCTGACACCAAAATATTATACTATTACAATGAATAAAACCCTTACATTCCAGCTATCCAGTTCATCCAGCAAGTGCAGTAGTTGGGCACACACATGACGATGTCTAATTACATTTCTATAGTGGAAAAAATTAAGAATTCTTCTTGGCGAGTTTCTCCCAGTCTCACTTCGCCCACGGCATGCCTCTTAGTACCCCTAAAAGTTCTAACCTTGGGACTATCAAGGTCTGAAAATATCAGATCTTTCCTTCTAAAGACAACTTGCAGGTTGGGAATCACATCTCTTGTATGTAGATCATCAACACATTTTTGAAATAAGAATCTGCCTAGCTATATGAAACTATTACATGCTATTGAAATAAAATTAAACATCGTCAGTGTCTGTTCTTTAATAGCATATAAGAATTGTTTAAATTCTCTAAGCTAGAATTTCAAGAAATATACCCCTTAGCCTTTGACTATAAAGTCATCTCTCCAAGATTTTTCTTATTTCCTCTCTACAGGCTGATTGCAACCCCACTAAGAGTTAGGCTCCAATGGACTTAAATAGCACAAAAACGTAAGATGTGGGAAGTCCTTTTATATATGTGTTGCTTCGTTGGTTAATGGATAAACCCACTTTGGCCTACATCAGGGCAAAATAGAAAAATGTAGGAATTCCAATTAGATGGAGAAGGAAAGAATGCAGAGTCAGGTATACGCCAGGTAACTACTAAAGGAGAAAGACTCCTATCCCCCACCCCAGAATCTTACCAGTAAATCATGAGCCTCATGGTAAAATATAAAATAAGAAAAATGGGTTAACTTAAGCGTAAGAACTAGCTAAAAATACACTTAAGTTATTGGCCAAGCAGTATTGCATTAATATAGTTTCTTTGTAATTATTTTGGGTTTTGGTGGCCAGAAAATTAATGAACAACCTCTGCCAACATATTGGTCCTCAGTGTGGGGCTGATTACATCCACATAAAACCTGAGAAAGCTTTAAAAAAAATTCTAGACACAAAAGATCAGAGTTTAGCATAGCTTCTTGGTAGTTGCAAATGGGCTCTGTTTGCTAGCTGCAAACAGGAACACTGCGGCTCCTTTAAGAGAGGTCTTCCTGCCAGGCAGTGGTTGTGCACACCTTTAATTCGAGCACTTGGGAGGCAGAGGCAGGGGAATCTCTCTGAGTTCAAAGCCTGCCTAGTCTACAAGCGCTAGTACAGGCTCCCAGGTTTAAAAAAAAAAGTTTCAAAAAACTAACAAACAAAAAAGAGAGAGAGGGAGAGAGAGAGAGACGACTTCCTTACTTAGCATTGGCAGTGAAGGCTGCACAGCTTCTTTAGGGGAGGGCTTCCTGACTCAAGCTAGCTGCATGAACAGCTCTGGCTCTTTCAGGAGGACAAGCACTTAAATGGGGCCTGTGAGCAGCATGTTACAAATTGCTTAGCGGTGACATAGACCTGCTGCAACTCTGGAGCTGAGGCAATGTGCCTGACTCTCAGAGGCAGTAAACATGCCTCCGCCATGTTGTGCTGGTTGGAGCCAACAAGCAGGGCCAAAGAGTTGGTCCTAGCAATGCCCACTTAACATTTAAGAAAAAAAGAAAGTGTTCCTTATCAAAAATAATTACAAATACACACACAATAAAGACAAATTCAGATTTTAAAAAAAGACCTATAAATGGTAACAATGTTAAATAAATGTATATAGGCTTAGGAGAGACAGAAAAAATATAAACAGCTATAATATAAAAGAGTAAAGACAGTCATATATTTAAAAGTAAATATAATAAATATCAAACTTACCAAAAAGTAATAGAATAAAAATAAGCCACATAAAGATAAAATATAAACAGAGAATCTAAATTTATATATATGTGTGTGTGTGTGTGTGTGTGTGAGTATATATATATATATATATATATATATAATTGTGTTTTCTTTAAATATTTTGACTATAAATGAGCTAAGTACAAGGAGACATTTCATTGTATGGGCTGCTAAGCTAAACCAACATACATGTTTTAAAGATATCTTGACTTCAAAATGTGGGTCTAAGGATATGTTACTTTAAAAAAGAGGTTCTGCTTTTGTTTCCACAGAGAATAGAAAGCTGTAGACTCCTGACCAGATAATATGGTTTAATCAAACAAGACCACATAAAACAAGGCCCAAATGGTTCAACATTCATGACAGTTTCAGGACTGCTGGCTGAGATGGACCTAACACACAGGATACCCCATAAAGGACATGATTAACAGTGCCCCCAGTCAGCAAAAAGTAGTCTCAAAAACAATGTCCAAATTCCCTAAATTATTGTTTATAAATTATTATTTACATTTAAATGGGGATATGCTATAGAGATGAATACTTTGAATTGGTATGGATATTGTTTTTTGATACAAATTTAAGGTCAATTTTGTTATATGCAAATTTTTGCTCTTGATTAAGGTAATGTGTTTGTGCAGCTCATTTTAAAGTGTAATGTATAATTAAAAATACAGGTTAATAGATAGTCATCTGTTATAGTCAAGCTTGTTGTCAACAGAGTAAATAGACATTTTGGTAGAAAGTTGTCCACAGTTGATCATTTTTTCCACGGAGCCCAGAAGGGAGCGGACCTCCTGCCTTCCTGATGTAACACTGGATATGACGGAGGTTGTAAACAGCATTGGGGAAGAAATCACTTTTCGAATGTAATTCCTCCTTTTATAAAAAATTGTTTTTACTGAGTTACATATTTTTCTCCACTCCCTCCCTTTCTTTCCCTTCACCTTCTACCCTCTCCCCATGCTATCTATTACTAAATACAAGGTCATGAAGATGAACCTTAATATTTCCTCCTGGAAGAAAAAAAGGTTTCCTAGATGTACAGAGATATATTTCAGATGGGTAGGTCTTCTTCAAACCTTTCAAAGACTAACAAAATATGTTTTAAAATGTTCTAGAAACTTAGAACTTTTCATGACAATAAGACTCATCTGTTCCTGGCAGCATCAATCTCCCTCAAGAGGATGATGGTCATCAACGAGGCTCCTTATGGAGTTTGTTAGCCATTTGGGAAAAAAAACTGCTCTTGTCTGAACTACTTGATGGTATGCTGTATAAATTGGCATGCAGGACCCACCAAAAAATGACTGCTAATGTTGCCTAAAGAAGGTGAGACAATCCTTAAGGGTTCCTACTTCATAAAAGAGTCTGCCAGACATTCTGTAGTACGCACAAAAAAAGTGACTGCCAATATAGGTGTAACTGTCTTTAAATTTTCCTGCTTCATAAAAATGTCTTCTTGATACTATGGAGCTGTAGTATCAAGATGAATGCCCCAATATTACAGAGCTTTGGGTGACTCTTCAGGCAGCAAGATGCCTCTGCCAATTCTAGAGTTTTGAAAGTTGCTTACAATGCACTTTCTGTTTACTTAGGTAATATTACATTCTTCTGAAGTCTTTGATGGAGTTAAAAAAATAAATAGTTATAATTGTAGTTTCCCTTAATTACAATAAAAAAAATAAAATAGATATAAATATTATAACTGTAATTCTTGCTTAATGCCTTTTTATATATAATTTTACTATGTTAAAGTTAAAACCTTTTATTTGGGCGGAAAAGGGGAAATCATGTGGAAAGTCTTTCTGTGTATGTGTTGCTTTTATTGGTTAATGAATTAAACTCCTTTGGTTTACAGCAGGGCAAAATAGAAAAAGGTGGGAATTCCAAGTAGATAGAGAAGGAAAGAAGGCAGAGTCAGGGAGATGCCATGTACCCACTGAAGGAGAAAGATACCCGCCTGCCAGAACCTTTCCAGCAAACCACAAGCCTCGTGGTAAAATATAAAGTAATAAAAATGGGTTAACTTAAGATATAAGAGCTAGCTAAGAATATGCTTAAGCTATTGGCCAAAGAATATTGTAATTAATATAGTTTCAATGTAATTATTTAGGGTCTGGGCAGCCAAAAAACAAATGAACAGCCTCTGCCAACAAGAGACTATTAAGTACAAGGTCAAAAAGGTCGACCTATGTGATGTGCAACTTGGAAAAGGTAGGATCTCAAGGCATTAATTACTCAGGGTTCAGGAAGGCCTTCAGGTAACAATATTCATTCTTCTCTGAATTCACTCATTCAGTGCATGCTGGGGAGAAGGTTTAGCTTCAGAGGGGGCAGACTTGGGAGTACAGGACTGAGCAGAGTGGCAACTTGGAAGCACATCGACATCTACCTCATTACCAAATGCCCAGTCTCTAGTGCTTCCTGTTTCTAGTTGATGTGGGATGTGTGAGGACAGTTGGGCTCAGAGAAGCTCTGGGGCTGGCAGGATCAGCATCACATATGAATTTAGCACACACACACACACACACACACACACACTTTCATGCAGCCAAATACCTGTGTGTGGTTCAAAGAACTGGAAGCCAGCCTTCATTTTCTCTTTTCTTAAAGCATCTATTTCATAGTATGTGCATGGCCATATGAAGAGGAGTAGAATTTAAACAGTCCCTAATTAAAGATTACACTATTATCAAACAGTATATTCATCAAATGTATCAACAACAGTAAAAGTATCAAATTATACTGTTAGGTTTTAACTCTTTATTGGGCTGTATTTACATAACAGTTTTTATAATTCAACTCATATTTAAATAATGGCTTTAATTTTTTTTCACTGGTTTATTTGGAAGAAAAGTTTATTCTGAAGGTCACTGGGGTCATCACCACGGCAAGTGTATGCAATTCTAATTCAGTTTATCTTCAGTGCTATCTTTGGGGGGATAGTATCTAAATTCCTTATTTTCAAATAATCAAAAGAAGTCGAAAAAAAGTAAATAAAAACAAGACTGCTCTAAAGATATGCAATATCCACATCCAAGCTGAAATCTCTCCAGATATTGGCTTTAACCTCTTACATTTTTCAAACTCCATAAGCAGTTCTTGCTTAGTAGAAATAATAGTCCACCGGCTTCAAGTTCTGCTGGTCAACTTAAAAACCGATCAGTAACAGGCACAATAAGAATATTGTCAGACGGAGCTCACCAAGGCCAGCTGGACTGGGAGTGATGGAGCATGTGATCAAACTGGACACTTTGAATGTGGCTGGCAATGAAGGCTGACTGAGAGGCCAGGGACAATGGCACTGGGTTTCGATTCTACTGCATGGACTGACTTTGTGGGAGCCTGGTTTGTTTGGATGCTTACCTTTATAGACCTGGATGGACGGGGGAAGACCTTGGACTTCCCACAGGGCAGGGAAACCTGACTGCTCTTAGAGTCTCCCTGACTAGAGAGGGAGGGGGAGGTGGAGAGGGGGAGGGGAAAGGGAGGGGGGAGGAGGTGGAAATTTTTTATAAATAAATAAATTTTTAAAAAAAAGAATATTGTCAGAAATATTAGGTTCCCCCTACCTTATCTTGATGTCCAAGGCAGTCATTAGTAGTTTTAAAAAAAATCACCTTTAATCAATTCTAGAACATTCTGTAGCTATGTGGGCTGGCTACTGCTCTGCAGAGCCGCTGGCACCATCCCCTGAACCTGCATCTCACAGGACAGCTTCTCTGACATCATGGAAGTCCACTGCTGCGTCAGTGGGCAGCTGTCACCTGTCAGAGGGTTTCAGGCAGCAAGTGAGGTTTACTGAGCAATATCACCTTCCAGAAGCAAGGTGGCTGATAGCAGATTGATCTCCAGCTAACATACACTGGGTGGGGGGAGAGGGGTATTACCATATAAACCATTTCATTGCAACAGGTTCCTGTCAGCTCTGCTGAGTGTCTCTGTCCTTGTCCTTGACTGCCTAAGTGGCAGGAAAAGCTTACTGGAAGGTGGATTCCAAGAGTTGCTGTCCTCACCTCACCCCCATGGCTCTCTTCTGCTTTGTTGATACAGTAGGTGTCCCCGCCTCGTAACCAGGCAACAACCACCAGCGTCATGCACTGAGCCTGGTCACTAACATATCAGATGATGTTTTTAAAGTTCAGCCCTGCCCCACTGGCCTTCTCTGATGAAAAGCCACCTGAGGTCACAGCACACTTCGTCCTCCTCACCTTTCCCCAGCCATCTCCCAGCTCCAGCTCATTCTCAGAGTGTTCTCTTATTTCTTTGAATGGCTTCATTAAGATGATCCTATGTCTTTGAATTGACTTTTCCAGCCTTGGCCTAGTATGCCTTGCAAACAGAAGTGTGTTCTCTTCTTAGACCCTTCGTTAAGTCTATATACCTATGTCATAAGCATGCTGTTATAAATGGAGGTTCATCTTCCCAGGTATGTCTCAAGAGTACCTCATTTATGCTCAGTTTTTCTCAGGAGACAAACAAACACAACACCCCTTCATTTAACTTGTAGTCCATTAATACTAAGACAATTCAAATTCAGATTTCTTCGCGGAGCTCAAGGAAAGAGCATAGGTCAGAGTTGCCTTCCCAGTGACCACACCTGTGTCACCCGGGGTAAGATACCCAGGTCCAGTAGGTCTCAATGTCTTTCCTTGTAAACCAGATAAATGCCTCTATGGGTCCTGAGAAAGATACTATGTGAGTTGTCCCTACCCAGACACGATAACAGTGAGTATTCCATTGAATACTCTTAGCCCAAGTTAGCAGAAGTGGCAATTCTCATAGTGAGTATTCAAGCAGGTCCCCCTCCTCTTCAACAACACGGCACATACTGCTCCTGTGCCGGGATCTGTCCTTTCTCCCGTATGCCCTTGTCCTCCAGCTCTGGCTGCTCGGTGATCTTCACTATTTCCTAGCCATGGATGTCATTCCATTTTGCTGCTATCAGGGCACTGTCCACCCCTTTGCTTGTACTTCCCCCTCCCCCCTGCCACTGGCATCTCTGCCTCAGCCCACGGACACCAACCTAAAAGTCTCCAGGGGAACCAGCCCTGTTCACTTTGACCCCTGCTGTGTCTGCAGCCTCAGAGTGGTATATGGTGAGTTTTTATTAAGCAGTGATTTAGTAGTGAAGAGATGAGTGAATGAATGAACGGCAACCATGAGACAGCTTTCTAAGGACTAAAAACCAATCTACAAGAAAATGAGTCTTAGTTATATTTATTATTTGGCATTCTTGCAGTCACCTTTAAGTCTCCTTGAAATGCTTATTTTAAATAACAAAGCCAATTTCCAGAAGTTCTTAGTCTTTACTTCTTTTTTCCCAAAGATACTGTCTGGAATTTTTCCTCAACTCTTCTTTCCAATGTATAGCTTTAAATCATGTCTGACATTCTCTTTAATTTTAAATCAACAGGTTAATAGTCGCTTAGATACTAAAGGAGTCTTTGGTTGAAAAATGCCAGTAATTTACTGGTAGTAAAGTGTACTTTTACCCTGAACAGGTAGAAGGCAGGTAAAGTATTACTCAAGGATTTTAACCTAAGAATTTTTTGCATTTGTATGGCTTGTCCTTTGAGGCGTTGATGATGGTTTGTGAAAAAGAAACAACTTTTACCATTATAATTTATACTCTACCAACAAAGGAAACACAGAGATAAGAAACACAAAATAAATCACAGCCCTCGGTAAGAAACCAAATTAAATCACAACACGCTAAAAAAAATAAAATAAAAAAGCATGAAGATAAAAATCTGACTTGTAATTTAAATGAAAGGGGAAAAAAGAAAGAAAAATTCAAGGACCGAACCATAGGGTCTAAGAGCCGACAACAACATGCCTTTCAAGAAGCATTCATCTTGTGCTTGTGATATAGCATCTGGCTATAAAGTTTTAATTGCACATTTTAACCTTAGTCTGCTTATATTTTTTGAGCATCCAAGCAATATTTGAGTAGTTATTGGAGGGCATTCGGTGTCTAATGTGTTTCTAATTTGCTCTCATCATATTCACCCTGGACATCTGTTTCCATTTTCAATGAACCCTTAAAATTCCTTGATGAGCAATGTAATTGTGACGCTTCACTGGATTTCTTAGAAAGACAGCTGCCTTAGAAACAAAGAAATTGAGAAGACTGAGGCGGGTGTGAGGTGGGAATCCCTACCTTTGAGTGTGCCCAATAAAAACAGTGCTTACAACGGAGACCAAGGGTGAGTTTAATAGAATAAGCGATCGATTGCAGGTGTCGGTGATCTGAATCTTACACAGCCACACACCATCCAAGGAAACGGTAAAAGGCAGTCCAAGAACCGTTAAAGATGGAGTTAATACGATCCCAGAATGAATCAACCTTAAGGCCATCAAATACACCCTGTCCCACCAATACTACGGTATAATTGTACAGGACACTCTTTGCTTTTTGTGTAGGACTTAGAAATAGAATAAATATCGACACCAGGCTGCAGGTAGCATGGTAGACTTAATTCAGAGTACAAACTCAACAGCCAAACCTGGGTATGGAGCTCACAGGTGAACAACTTCCAAGCTTTGAAAAGAAAATATAAAGAACTGAGGTCACACATGTCTATGCACACACACACGCCTGAAGTTTTTAAATTTTTGTTTCCTGTATCTCACACACGCTTCTACAGATATATTTACCAGCTCTCACGGTGATTTTGTTTTCTATGGTTGCCTTATAACTTGGTTAAAAATGTACATACTGGACAATGTTCATCTCTTCTTATATGAACTTCCATAGTCTTAAGTGTAAACTCACTTGTCTAACTTGCTTAAAGTAGACAATTTTTCATTCTTTTCTTCTTAGAACCCAGAGCTCCTTGTTTATTTCCAAAACTAGAACACAAAAGTCTCTTTTGTATCAAAATCCTACCCAGTGGTGATGTTTACATGTAAATAGAACTGTGTAAAACCAGTTAGGCCTGGTTTCTGAAGCCAGGGCATCCTCACCAAACACCAATCTCCTGGAATTTGAGTCTTTAAACAAAAAGGAGTGTTTCGCTTTTCTCAGGATTTTCTTCTACAATAATGTCAGGTTACTCATTGCCACCCAATGTAATCCCCAAAAAGGAGAGAAAAATATACATGAATATAGAACAAAAACATGCTTCCAATGTTCTGGTTTTAAAAAGGTACAAAGAGCCTGTCGCGGCCGCCATCGGAGAGGAGCAGCCATGGCCCTGCGCTACCCCATGGCCGTGGGCCTCAACAAGGGCCACAAGGTGACGAAGAACGTGAGCCAGCCGAGGCACAGCCGGCGGTGCAGGCGCCTCACAAAGCACACCAAGTTCGTGCGGGACATGATCCGGGAGGTGTGTGGCTTCGCGCCCTACGAGCGGCTTGCCATGGAGCTGCTCAAGGTGTCCAAGGACAAGCACGCGCTCAAGTTCATCAAGAAGCGGGTGGGCACGCACAGACGCGCCAAGAGGAAGCGGGAGGAGTTGAGCAATGTGCTGGCCGCCATGAGGAAGGCGGCGGCCAAGAAGGACTGATTCCCCCCCCCCCCCCCACCCCGTTCCCAATAAACATTGCTGTGGCGCAAAAAAAAAAAAAAAAAAGTACAAAGAGCATGTATCATTAAATTCGAAGGCAGGATTTCATATTTAAAGTTGTCATGGACACAGTCAACAAGACAAAACAACAGCCTACATAATGGGAAAAGATCTTCACTAACCCCATATCAAACAGAGGTCTGATCTCCAAAATATACAAAGAACTCAAGAAATTGGTCATCAAAAGAACAAATAATCCAATTTTTAAAAATGGAGTACAGACCTAAACAGAGAACTCTCAACAGAGGATCTAAAATGGCCGAAATACACTTAAGAAAATCTTCAACATCCTTAGTCATCAGGGAAATAAAAATCAAAACAACTCTGAGACTCCATCTTATACCTGTAAGAATGGCCAAGATCAAAAACACTGATGACAACTTATGCTGGAGAGGTTGTGGGGTAAAGGGAACACTCCTGCATTGCTGGTGGGAATGCAAGCTGGTCCAGCCCCTTTGGATGTCAGTGTGGCGACTTCTCAGAAAATTAGGAAACAACTTTCCTCAAGACCCAGTAATACCACTTTTGGGTATATATTCAAAGGATGCTCAATTGTGCCACAAGGACATGTGCTCAACTATTTTCATAGCAGCTTTGTTTGTCATTGCCAGAACCTGGAAACAACCTAAATGCCCCTCAACTGAAGAATGGATAAGAAAAGTGTGGTATATTTACACAATGGAGTACTACACTGCAGAAAAAAATAATGACATCTTGAATTTTGCAGGAAAATGAATGGAGCTAGAAAACATGATTTTGAGTGAGGTAACCCAGATACAGAAAGACAATTATCACATGTACTCACTCATAGGTGATTTTTAAACATAAAGCAAAGAAAACCAGTCTACAATTCACAATCCCAGAGAACTTAGACAACAATAAGGGCACTAAGAGAGACTTACATAGATCTAATCTGCATGGGAAGTAGAAAACGACAAGATCTCCTGAGTAAATTGGGAGCATGGGGACCTTGGGGGAGGATTGGATGGGGAAGGGGAGAGGCAGGGAGGGGAGCAGAGAAAAATGTAGAGCTCAATAAAAAAAAAGAAAAGAAAAAGAAAATGGATGGAACTGGAGATCATGTTAATTAAAAGAAGCCAGACTTGAAAAAAAAATAAAGTTGTTCTGGAATCTACCTTCATGTTTATCAATGTGTCATTTTAAGCTGTTGAAGAACATTACTTGCAGGTCAGTTTGTCATCTCTGAAGCAATAATTATTCTGCAATTATTTGAATTAACATATTGACAGCTTGCACTCTATTCAATTAGAAATTCAGGGAGTTACTAAAAAAAATATATCATTAAAAACATAGTCTCAGGACTGGAGAGATAGCTCAGCAGTTAAGAGCACTGACTGTTCTTCCAGAGGTCCTAAGTTCAATTCCAGCAACCATATGGTGGCTCACAGCAATCTGTAATGAGATCTGGTTCCCTCTTCTGGCCTGCAGGCAAACATACAGGCAGAACACTGTACACATAATAAATAAACATATCTTAATAAAAAAAAACATAATCTCAATGGTCTCAAACGTCACAATGTGAGTTGTTCAAACTGAAGTTGACAAATGGATTCCTACACATTTTTAAAAGGAGAATTGTGAGAAAGAAAAGACCTCGACAAATCAGATATTTTGAAAATGAATTACTGTAAAACTAAACCTAGAAAAACATGGAGAATCTGCAAGAAAACAAAAACAAAAACAAACACAAAACCAGGATGACCTGGCAAACACAGAGTGAAGTAGAAGGGCAAAGAGTGAAGCAGGACAGAGGCACCATGTGAGAGGCTGGTGCTAGAATTCTCAAATGAAAGTTGTAGTATAAACAGAGCAAGACAATGGGTATGGATATGTTTTTAAAAGAATAATTTTAAGGAACTAAAGGGTTGGCTTGGTCCCAACAGTCTTTGATAGGGTAATTTATCTTCCCTATTTCAAAACTACTTCCCAACGATATTCAGACACTTTAACAAGAATAAAGGTGGGTTATTTTTCTCCCAACTTACTACAGCAAGATCGTTGCTGCCCGACCTGTGACAGTCACACTCTTAGTTTTCTCTGAGACAATTTTCAGAAATTAGCAAGTCCATATCTTCTCATTTCTAATTAGAAATTAGAAGACTGTGCCATTAAACTCATATTTTTCAGGGTCCACTTATACGACCACAACCGAGGAAGAGGTCATAGCCTCCAAAAAAATTCTGAAAATGTCTCTCTGTCTGACCCCTAATGTGGGTGAACCCAGGGCCCAGCCCTTTATCCCCTCTTGCTCTGCAAAGGAGCATCATAAGTCTTCTCTGAACCGAAAACTACATCCATATCCCCCAGCTCCCAGGGATATTTCAGAATCAGCCCTGGCTTTCATTCAGTTCTTGCTTACATTCCGCATCCCACCTGGTAGAACACTCCGCTGCCTCTGGCTTCAGAGTACAGTCAGAACAGCTGATCTCACCTCCCCCGTAGGGATTTCTCGCTGTCCTTTGCTTGGATGGCTGCCCCAGCTCCCAGCTGGTCTCTTGACTTTGAGATCCTATTCTCAGAACAGCAGGACAAGAATACAGGCCATAACATTATTCTACTCCTTTACTTAGTGTGATCCAAGGGCTTTCTATTTCAGCAGGAAAAAAAAAAAAAACCAGAATTCTCTATTCTCTGAGGAGCCTGAAATGATGTGGCAAGCACTCAAACTTGTAACAAAATGCTCAGATAGGTTCAGAATGACTTTATCAGCAGGCAGCTATAAATCCTGCAGGTAGATAGATCACAACCATCACTATCCTTAAAACAGTCTTCCCAGGATGGATACACGTATAGAGACCCCATTGCCTTACTCCCATCAGAGATACCCTGAAATAGACCATTCAAAGTCTAGCGATGAGTGGGTCAGTTCCATCACAACCACACAGCTTAACCACTGACCATACAGACTATATCCAACGGCTGCACAGCCTGACTAATAACTACACATCATGTTCTCTCCCAGAGCCTGTATCTGAAGAGCCTAGCCCACTGCACAGGACCTCCATAACCTACTTCCTGTTTTGTCTCCAACTTCAGACCTCACCAGTCTCTCAGTCTACCTCGCTACCACTCCACTTTGAAGTTTCTTCAAGTAGATAGGCGGACCTCTGCCTGGAGGGCTTACATGACTGTTCCTCCTGCCTCAGGTACCCTTCTAGAAGTGCACAGATGTATGTACCTTTTGTGATGTCTCCTCCCATAAGTAGAAAATCTAGGGACAGTGTTAGGCTTCATTTTAAAATCTATTTGCTATTCTTTGAGTATCTATTCCTTTTGAAGAACTAACCTTGATTGTTTAAAGTGTTTGGCAGTTACTTTTTTTCAAAGCACAAAGACAGTACTGGAATTATCAGCACAGACTCTGTGCTCAGACAGATTTGGGTCTGACTGTTTCTATCACTTCATTCTACAGCTGTGTAACCTGGGCCTCTGTTCTTATCTGTGAAGTAAGAATAATGATATCACTGCCCTGGGTAGGCTGAACACTAAACAAATATGGGAAGGACAAACAAAATACTGTTGAGATGTGGTCCTAAGAAAACCCATACACCCGTGTACCTGCATCCTAACTTACAGTGCAGGCCCAGGAGATAATCGTAGAGATGTCCGACCATGACTGTGTCCAGCCAAGAGAAAGCGCTGATCCTGGAGAAGCACACGACAGTCTAGCTGTGTAACATGAAGGGAAGGTTTGTTTGTGTTTTTCTGTCCTGCCCAGTTCCGCCCGCTGTTTAGTCCCAGAGAAAAATCACACTGAGATCTCTATAAATTATGTTTTTTTCCTGCTACGGCTGAAGACCAAAATGCTTTACTCTAGTCTTTCCCAAGCGTTTACAGGCTTTCTGTGGATTCAGTTATCCACGTGGGCGCCATTCTGTAACATGAGGGGTGGCTACTTGTTTGGGTTTCTGTTCTGCCCCGCCCCCCAGCTGTTTAGTCCCAGAGAAAAATCACACACAGATCTCTGTAAGTTATAAAGCTGATTGGCCCATTAGGTCAGGCTTCTTACTGGCTAACTCTCACATCTTGATTAACCCATTTTTCTGATCTATGTTAGCCATGTGGCTCAGTACCTTTTTCAGCTGGGGCAGATCACATCCTGCTGCTTTGGTGATCTGGGCAGGAGTGGGAGGAATCAACTTCCTCCTCCCCTGAATTCTCCTGCTTTCCTTGTATCATTTCTACTTCCTGTCTGGTTTTCCCACCTACACCTCCTGCCTGGCCAATCAGCGTTTATTTAAAACATGATTGACAGAATACAGACAATTCTTCCGCATAGCTGAGGATACTGCAGTGTGTTACCAGCAACACAGTCCAGACAGTCACATGACAAAAAGGCCTAATTCTTTACTCTTTCCACACTGACTTTAAGGGATTTCTCTGTAGATGTGGAGCCTGTCCTGAAACTCACACTTGTAGATCAGGCTGGTCTCGAACCCACAAATGTCCGCCTGCCTCTGTCTCATGAGTGCTGGGATTAAAGGCATGTGCCACCACCACCCGACCTGACTTTACTTTAAACCTTATTCTAATCTCTAAGGCCCACATGAAAAACTCTTAGATACAAATATCTATGTATATCTGTTTAAACCATGACTACTTATTTGAGATTAGGAGCCTAAATCTTTTGCTGTACTTCCAACCCAAAGTTCTTATAATTATTTCCATTTCTGTGAAAAAATAAATTTTACTTAGCTTATAAAAACAAACAGTAATCTCGGGCATTCTTGTGCTCTTTCCATTCATATATTTTATCTGTTAGAGGAAAATGTTCCACATGCTTGGTTGATTCAAAGGCTATGTTAAGAGGTCCAAACTGCCAAGGGAAATGACAGTCCCCCCTAAGCTGACATTGGTGAGAACCACAGACATCTAACACTGACCCTTGTATCATATATCTGCCCTTTTAGATTTACGTGCACATCGCACTATGTCGGTTTCTTAACGTCTAAAAATATAATCATTTAAGCCTATATTTAAAAGGATTAACATCATGGATGGGTATGGTGGTACATACCTGGAATGCTAGCTCTCAGGAGACTGAGGTAAGATCTCAAGTTCAAGGCCAATTTAAGGTACATTTTCAAAAAGAAATAAAGTTATAACATTCAGTTAGAGACATCATTATTGAAAATCACTATTCTGCAATGATGACACTTTTACTGAAAGTTTGTTACCACGTAATTAGAGTGCTGAGCAGACAGACTTGGGAACAAATTGTCTTAGTCCTATAGATGCACCTATTGTGTGTGTGTAAAATTCCTTGCCTATAATAAGGCAAGTTCAGACTTAACTTGTATTCTTATAGTGGTGTGTGTGCACATGTGTGTTTTCTTTAAAGCAATGATCTTCTAGAAACCACCTTGGCATAACCATGCCCTAATTCACAGACCATACACACTACGCACTCCTGCGATTTTTCTTCATAGCTTTGTACAACTTAATATTCAGGCTAGGGAAACTAGAGAGTTCCTCTAGGTCAAACAGTTCCTTAAATCTATCTACAAATCTATTTTCCTTCTCCAGCCTGAATCTCATGGCCCAGAGGATGACGGTGCTCTCTCTGCAGAGATGGTCGAAGGTCACGAGAAGCTCCTCCAGGAAAGGATGGGCATAGACGACATCGGCCGCCAGGATGTAGTCGAAGCTCGCGGCAGACCTGGGGAAGTCCCTGTCTAATGCCACTCCCCAGGACAGCTCTTTAACCTGAGGCAAATGCTTGCATTTCATTTTGGTGTTTCTGGAAATATTGTATTGCAGGTTTCCAAGTAATTCAGGTAAGTCTGTAGCAGTCACTCGAGCACCTGTGAAGAAAGGAAGGTAGGAAAAGTGAGCCTCCTGGAATAAGACCAGTCAGGTTTCAACCAGCATGCACTGAGATTCTTCACAACCACTAACCCCCTTCCAAAAAAAAAAAAAAAAAAAAAAAAAAAAGACTGGGCAGCACATAAGTGCTTTTCAGAATAGACGCTAATCCACTTCTCTGCCCCTCTTTAAAAAAAAAAAAATCTTGTGGTATTTCTGTATCTTGCTGACCCCCTGGGTCTTTTGTGTAGCTCAACATTGTTGTTCTTCATTTAGACCAAGCAGTGATTTAATTAATACAGTTTCTGTATGATTACTTTGGGGCTAAGCAGTCGGGACCCAACAAGCGGCCCTCGCTCTAACAACATTCTACTAGCCATCCTTCCATCAAGAGTTGGCTGAAGCACAGGATTTATCCTGTGCAGAAAAAAAGAAAAATATACTGTCACCTCTTTAAATGTGTAAGACACCTGAAGGGATGGGCCTGTATCATAGTATGAAGAAATGACTTGATTCTTCCAACCTTGAAAAAAGTTGATTTGAATTTTTGTTTTTCTCCAACCCTCTAATAAACGCGATAATTAAGAGTCCAAATGACAAATTCTGAGCATTTCATGTAGGACCAAATGAGAATGGAAATGAAAAAACAAATCTAAGGACAAACCCCTAAAAATCAAAGCTGAGGTGTGAGTTTCATGTGATTTCTAATACTACGTCCCTATTTTAACAGGTACATGTTCGTAAAAGAATAGGGCTCCCAAACCCCTGAAAGAAATCTAACAGGATGACAAATTTCACCTCCTATCTAGACTTGTAAGCTTTCATTCCACATAAAGATTTAAAACTACTTACAAGGAAAATTCTGGAAAGAAACCAGCAAAAAGATGTTAACGTAGTAGATTGTCTTGCTGAAGACTGTTTCAAACAATTAAGGAGGGGCTGGAAAAATGGCTCAGAAGTTAAGAGCATTGGCTACTCCTCCTGAAAATCTGAGTTTAATTCCCAACAACCATATGGTGGTTCACAACCATCGATAGTGGTGTCTGATGCCCTTTCTGGCATAAAGTCATACATGCAGCTAGAGCACACATATCCATAAAATAAATAAATAAAACTTTAAAAATACAATTGAGGAGTCTCACATAAACGCAGCTCATAACACACTGAAAAGCAAAAAAATAACTAGTATTTGGTCATTAGTTTCCTGACCTATTCCATTCAATAAAGAAATATCTACTTACCAAGTAAACTTGCCACAATAGAGACAAGCCCTGTCCCAGCTCCAATTTCAATCACATTTTTATCAACCATGTTATATTGCTTGGTATGTGTTTCCAGGAAATAGCAGAGAACTAGGGCCTATGGAAATTGAGAGGAAAGGATTTTGAAGTAGTTTTAGTAAAATTAAACTCTATTAGGTAAATATGCCACAGATATTATGATCTGCTCATGTGTACATCTGGGTATGAGTAAATTTGTGGATGTTAACATACACCATTCCAGAAAATTTTCATCCTCTGATAAGTTCAACATTTTGACCAGCTAGAAAAAGCCCTTGTTGAAAAGAAAAATGGAAATGAGTGAAAACAGAGTGTGATTGTTTATTTGACCTTCTTCGAACTTCTTTTTCTTTTTCTTTCTTTTTTTTCTAGACAAGTTTCTCTGGGCACCAGCCCTAGCTATCCTGGAACTCTCTCTGTAGACCAAGCTAGCCTCAAACTCACAGAGATCCACATGCCTCTGCCTCCCGAGTGCTGGGATTAAAGGCCTGCACCGCTATCGCCCAACTTTCTTTTAACTTCTAACAGCACCAGATTATTCCAATTAATGTGTGAAGCTGGGGAGGGGAGTAGTAGTGGTCGGCTGCCGTTAATGAGATGACTGGTAAAGAAGCCTTTGAGAGTATCCTCCCTGTGAGTCTCAAACAGACATCCTTCAATCTTGCTTTACTCAAAACAGAGGCAATAAATAAGAAATGAAAACATTTACTCCTTTCATCTCTCATAGCATAAAAGCTAAAGACATCCACATCTTTATTTAGCCTACAAATGTCAAGAAAGTCAGAAACAAATTTAACTGTGGAAGCCATTTCCCATTACACAATGTCTACACTTTGGTGTTGTGTGAGAGCACAAAATAGAATCTTGCAACCTGGTTCTTTCTACCAAGTAAAATAAAATAATGAATAAAACTGGAAAGCAATCGGGTGCATGCAGCAAACTTTTAAGGAATTATACCGATGGCCAGACAACAGCACCATAACAATCTTTGGCTTCAGTGATCCGAATTTCATGACCAGCAAAGCGAAAGCCTTCCCAAGAAACAGTTGTTATCAAAGATGGAATAAAACTTCTTGCCATGATCTCTGCAACCACCTGCCTGTCATCGTCTCCTTCTCTGATCTCTGAAAGGAAACAACAACAACAACAACAATAAAAAAGGCAGTGTTTTTAATCTTGCTAAATGAAACAAGCCAGACCCACAAGGTAAATATTGCATGCTTTTCCTCACACGAGAATCTCGATTTAAGATTTAATCAAAATTTTCCTAGATTTTTCGATATGAAAGTATAAGGAGGACTGTATATAAGGAGAACAGACTAATGGAAGAGGAAAAAAGAATGGAAAGGCGAATGTTTTGTTATATTTTCTATGTGGAATCTAGATTTTAAAATATTATAGGGGAATGCTTGGGGGTATGAAAGGGGAGAAGTGTTGAGCAGGGAGCCAAGGAAAGGTGGTGTGGGTGGGGAGGAGTAGAACACTGTGCAGGCATGAGAACATCAGAAAGGAATCCATTATTTTGCATGCTTACAGAAAACAATAAAGTATTTTTAAGTCCTACAAAAAGAAAACTCTGATGGAAGTACAGCCCTTCTCGGTTCAAGGTATTGTTGAGTATTCACTGACTTTAGATTCAATAAAATAGCAAACTATTTAAAAATACTCCACGGGGACAACAAGAAGGCTCAGTGTATAAAGGAACTTACTGCCAAATTGAGGACCCAAATTCAGTCTCTAGAACCTTAAGGTAGAAGGAAAGGGCTGACTCCATATTGTCCTCTGCCCTTTACACATTGCACACTTGGACTGTGGCATACCCTTAACACTCCTACCCTCAATTTAAGAAATGTAAGAACAAAACTATTTCATAATTTAACATAACTCCTCATAGGCCAGGCTCTCACCAGCTCTTTGATGTTAACTGAAGTTGATACCACCAGCATCTATTTCTGCAACACTAAATAAAGCACAAAATAATTGATAAGTTTTCAAAAGCACACATTAAACTGGACTAAAGTAAACATTGGTGAAAATATACGATCTTGACTCTAGAGAAATTTCACAGAACAATTCCGAGTGTTTTGGTAAGGTATAGTAACCTATACTTTATCATCTCTGGTTATTCAGAAAAATAAAGATATTTAATTCTACTCAACAATACACTCCTTTGCTGTTTATAGTCATATGTTTTTATGTTGTTATGTTGGTACTAGCCATAGCATCATAGCATCAACCACTACACTCTCCTTCTCCCATTAACAGTGGCCCTCAGAGATGCAGAAAAAAGCAGAAAGATGAACAATGAGTATTCTTCAGCAAGAGCGATGCCCTTCCAAACATTTATCTGAAACGGCCCTTAAGCAGCCATAAGTATTCACATTCAGGAAACAAATAATGCTGGTAATTTGTTTCATTTGAACTTTAACTTCCACCTACATGCACTTGGTTTGCTGAGACTGATGGAATGACGGTGTCTACATTGGCTATAGAAATCCTTTAGGGAAAAGCAGAGACATTAATTGTTTGTTGAGCTTTTAGCTGAATCTCTCCTCTTGGGCCTCCTTACTCCTCATAAAGGTAACACTCCTTTGACAAGGCACCTATGGCACCAAGGATCAATAAATGGTAGAGCACACCAAGTCCCATGAGATTCTCTAAGATCTCCAGTCTTTGATATCAAAGCGTTACTGGTAAATATTTGCTGATAGAGTCTGATGTATCTGACTTTTCATGTTGTCATTATTTCAAAGGTTAGTTGCCCATATTTAGTGAGGAGGTCTAACAAGCAGGTGACAGTAGATGTGACTCTGACTTTCACCTTGTCTTTGTGAATACACAGAGAAGATAATATTTTTTTGAAAGTGGCAACTTTACTTCCATAAGGAAGTGAAATTTCAACAACACAGATGAACCTTCTGCTATAATTGAAAATTAAACTCCCAAGAGAAAGACTTCAAAGAGAGTTTCTAATAAACAACTCTAATAACTACTGATTTCTTAACGACTCTAAAAGAGCACAGCTCTATCCATCATACAAGGCAAATTAAAATGCAAGTAGTGGAGATAGAAGAGTGGAGGACGTGCCACTACAAAAGCACGAGGAGGACCATGGAAGCTCAGGCATGGTGGCCCACCTGCAACCTCAGTGCTCAGGAAGCAGGGACAGTCACCCCAGGGCACACTGGCTAGCTGGAGTGGCAAAGTCATTTACAAAATAAGGAAGAAATTGTTTTACAATTACTTTATTATCCTTGGTTTATCTATTTTAAAGCTTTTTTGTACAAAATAGTCATCAGTGCCATTAATATTTGCTATTAATATATTTTCTGATATATATATCAGCTATTAATATTTGCTGATAGGGATTTAGAATCTACCAGGTGCTCTTGTTCTCCTAAGAACAAAAGGGATTTCAAGTGTGAAGTGAAAGCAAAGTTTTGCCACATTCCAATTGGGCTTTTCTTGAGAAGAATTCAGCCTTGAATCATCTCTGTTGCTAGACTGCCGCCTTCAGAAGAAAGGGTCATATAAACAAAGACTGTTCATTCATTTCCCAACTGCTCAGACCCGAATAATCACACAGAAACTAGATTAACTCCAACACTGCTTGGCCAACAGCTTAGGTGCATTCCTGACCAACTCTTAGATCTTAAATTAACCCATTTCTATCATTTTGTATTGTCACAAGGCTATGGCCTACCAGTATGGTTCCGGGGCATCTGTCTCCTTTGGTAGCTACACAGCATCTCTTTGACTCCGCCTACTCTCTCTCTCTCAATATATATCCCTTCCAGCCTGGCTATATTATGCCCTGCCATAGGCCAAAGCAGCTTCATTCATTAACAAATAAAAGCAACACATATACAGAAGAACATACCACATCAGGGGCAGAGAAGAGAGAGAGAGAGAGAGAGAGGGAGAGAGAGAGAGAGAGAGAGAGAGAGAGAGAGAGAGAGAGAGAGGTTGACTTATTAACTATGACAAGTGAATTAATGCCTCCATTTGAGGGCTGTCATGAGCACCTGTCAGCAAAATGTAAAGCACAAACCACCTCACTAAGTGAAAGAGACTGTCATTCAACTGAATCTTCTATTCAAAGAAGAATGCCATGTGTTAAAGACATTTTAGGATTCGTAAACTGTCACACACTAGCATAAAAGATATGATTCTTCTGCTCTGGCAGCTCAAAATCTTAGAGGTTTTTTTTTAATGTTATTGTTGTTTTCTGAAACTGACTTCTGAGAAGATTCCACACATCTTCCCATCCAGTCTGTTGGTCTGCTTAGTTTCAATCAAATAGTCCAAACGATACTATATTTTATATTTTTACAGACAAAAAAAAAATCTTTTCTTATTGAGGTTGGTCAAAGCACAAGTGAAAAACAAAAAGAGTGGAAATCGCACTGAGAAATCGATACTCGGATGAAAAGGGAAAGGTACTAAATAGACACCAATGAGAGTTGATAATTATTACAAAAGAGGCATCTCTGAAGTGTGCTGATGTACCCCGGCGGGTTGGCTGAATCAAGAGAAGCAACCTAAAGGAAGTGACATTTGAAATCAGAGAATCCTTGCACAAGATTGGCCTGAGTATTAACGTCGAGATCAGGCTTGGGTGCAGCGCTGCCGTCTAGGGCAATATATTTGCTATACTAGCTGGAGACATACACTTTTCACATGAGAATCACCCATTAACACATACTGGAGGTTAAAAATTACAACGTGAATAAATATATGCTAGTTAAACTAATTTCCTGTGTGTTGTTGTTTTCATTACTCTTACACTGTGCTCTTTGGGAGCCCACCACCACGTTCCCAAATAATTACACAGATGTTTATTCTTTGTTACAGACGCCTGGCCTTAGCTTGGCTTTCTTCTAGCCAGTTTTTCTTAAACTTTAATTGTCCTGTCTACAATTTGCCTCTGGGCTTTTCCTTTTTACTTCTTACTCCATGACTTGCTGTGTAGCTGGGTGGGTGGGAGGCCCCTGGAGTCCTCCTCTCCTCCTTTCTCTCCTCCCTCTTCTTTTTTCTCCTTCTATTTATTCTATTTGCATGCCAACCCCACCTATACTTTCTCCTGCCTTGCCATTGGTCATTCAGCTCTTTAATAGACAAATCAGGTGTTTTAGACAGGCAAAGTAACACAGCTTCAGAGTTAAACAAATGCAATACATCTTTGCATCATTAAACAAATATTCCACCGCAAAAACAAATACAACACATCTTTAACTAATATTCCCCAATACCCTTGTGTCAAATAAAAAGCACTTAAATTTATCAATACAAACTACCCCAGATGTCTCTAAAACTTGGTTTTGGATGTCACTATTCAATGCCAATTTCTGTCCCCAAGGAGTGACATACACCACTTCAAAAGTGCAGGCTCCCTAGTTGGGTTCTCCACTATGACTGCTGCCTGCATCCCGACTCTTAGTGCCATCTCTAACAGTCAGCTTTGCTCAAGGAATCCTGTATCAGCCCACTTGAGGCTTTCTTTAATCTATATTGTAGTTGACACAGTTGACAGTTCTTCCTACCCTCTCTTCATCTCCCTCTACTCTCAGAAAGCTTTCCCTATTTCGGTTCCTTCCTTCATCCCCCACCGCAACCATTTATCTCCAATAAATGCAAATCAACAGGTTTGGGAATCACTGTGCACTGGGATCATGAGACGTTCATTTGGGTGGGGATGCGTAGTCTGCTCCACAACCAAAGATTGTCAGGAGCCGCCATCTTACAAAATTCTGCTGCATATACTAGTAGCTCTAGGAACTGTGGCATGGGGCAGGCAACATGATATATTTAGAATAATTACGGTAAATGAAGCTTTAGAGTTTATTACAGTGTAGCCCTAGACATACATAGGAATGAACTTTTAGCTCTCATACCAGTCCTAGTTTTAATCTGTGTATAAATAAGTGACATCTTATAATTCTCAGATCTTTTTGCAAGAACTGAAATATGAGGACTGAACTATGGTCTTAATCCATCTTTTCCAAGCCCACGATACTAAGTATAAAAGGACAGGACAGATAAACATCCTTCAGTACTTGAGAACCCAATGTTCCTCTACTTGGTGGAAACCTTGCCAACAAAACATCTTCTGGCTTGTCTACAGCAGCACACACTTCTCCTTAGCATTCTAGATCCAAACAGACGTTTGCATTTTTGTTTAGCTGCATAGATGAATACGGGGTGTGTCTTCTCCTATTGTACAATATTTTAACACCCTGCCTCAAACTCATCTTGAACCACTTCCAACTCAGTTGTAATCTGCCAAACCATCTTGTGCAGTTTGGAAACCAAGAATTGTTACTAATGGCTATGAAAATGACAAAATTCTATTCATAAAACAGAGAAATTACCTCTGCATTCAAATTATATGAGATTCTCTATGAGATTTCAACTTGCACCTTTAGGTTTGCAAAGTGTTGGCATGTAAGCTAGGGAGGCTGTCAGCTCTACTTGCACCCAACTCTGTCTGCCTGCAGATATGCTCACCTACGTAGGAGCCAACTGTTAAACCTGGCGTGCCCCAAAGAAAGAAGCAGGTCTATGGTTGTTTGAAAACATCTACAGTGTGCATAGATAAGAAGAATAGAAAGAAAATGGAAGACAATTTGATCTGGGTTAAAACTACTTTACAAAACCATGGCAATTTTTCTAGTCTATAAAACAATTAGAACTTTTATCTTAATGAAAGATCATTATTTTTAGGAACCTAAACAAAGTCATACATCATATGCAAGACTATAAAAAATGGTAGACCAGTTTCAAATATTCAAATTTAAATTCTTACAACTAGAAGCCAAATTACATTATGTACTTTTGCCTACAATCAATAGTCAAAAAGATGATAAATACATGTTGGAGATACTTGGTAGCCTTAAATTCAACATTCATGCAAACATCACTAAAATTTTACTTTTTATATAGAACTATTTTGCTCTCTCTCAAACTTTTTAAAAATAACCACAGCAATGTGTTTGGTGACTAGCATCTGATTTTAAATGTCAGTTTTTACAGATCAAAGAAAAACTATAAAATCTCTTTGTCTTATACAGTTTAAATTATTATTGTCAGTCAAAATTATTCCTACTATGTCAGGAGCACTAGTGTTTAACAGTATTTATTGAACCTTATTGGAAGTACTTTAGGTTAATAAACACAAACCAAAATATAATTTACAATTAATAAACCCTAGTTCCTCTTAAGGTATTAATGAAGACTGAAAAAGTAAGGTTTTAGATTCTGTTAATGGTTTTTCGACACAGAATTGGTCAAATTAAAAGAAGAAATAAAATATTTACCTTTTTCAGTTTCTGGATCCATCAGCTGCTAAATTAGTGAATAGTGATATGTTGATGTTTTCTTGATAATTTGTTGAACAATAA
Organism: Myodes glareolus; assembly: GCF_982192425.1. Classification (NCBI taxonomy): domain Eukaryota; kingdom Metazoa; phylum Chordata; class Mammalia; order Rodentia; family Cricetidae; genus Myodes; species Myodes glareolus. The sequence goes on along the minus strand of NC_142052.1, from coordinate 32,433,800 downwards.
GCATATAATTCACTAAAATATCAAATGCCAGTGATTGATTCAAAATGGATTCAAAATGTGTAGTAAGTGTACTTATCTAACAGTTTAGCTTCTGATGTAGCTGAGAAAATTATAGTAAAATACCATATATTAAATCATGATTTAAGGAAAGTCATGAATTATAATAGTAAAATTTCATTATTAAAACATGTCTTAAGGAGGTCATGAATTATAGTAAAATATATATTAAAGCATGAATTATAGCAACATATATGTTAAAGCATGAATTATAGTAAAATATATATTAGAGCATAAATTATAGTAAAATATCATATATTAAAGCATGATTTTTAGTAAAATATCATATTAAAGCATGACTTAAGGAAGGTCATAGATACTACATAGTACCTATCAGAATCAGAATAAAGGCTTCATGGTCAAAAACTAAAACCTGTTTGAGAGCCAGGTGGTGGTGGTGCACACATTTCACCCCAGCACTCAGGAGGCAGAGGCAGGTGGATCTCAGTGAGTGTGAGGCTAGTGTGAACCACCAGGTGGTGTTTATGAGTCCACATCACCCCAGTTTACAACAAGCTTAGGCATTATATGCTATTCACTTAGAGCAGGTAATTGTAATAGGCTTAAATGAGCTGTTAGTCTCTGAAAACAATTAGCTGTGTCTACTTCTCAATTTAATGTCACATGGCAAATAATTCCAATATTTCCATCCTTTCTTCCAAAGATCCCACGTACTTTTCCCAGTTACCATCTATTTCTTTGCTGCATGCCCCTGCAAGTTAGAAGCCAAATTACTTCCCTATGGTTAGTAGACAATAAGCACCAATGTTAAGTAAAATCATCAAGATCACACAGCTAAAAGAATAGCAAGACTTCCCACCTCCACCAAGTTCTCCATTTCTCTCATTAAAGGAGACAGTCTTTATTATACCTGTTTGCCTAGAGTGAGTATTTAGTCAATCTTAAGGCTGGACATACCTAAGTGTCAGCTGAGTTTACAGAAGGTGAAATAGAGCCATCCACAACTTGTGATTTGCAGCTGAAGCCTCTGAAAATGTCCCAGGCTGTCCCCAGAGCTCGTAGTTTGCTACTGTATACCCTGGCAACAAGACCAAGCAGAGGGGATTAGGGCCCAACAGCTGCAGCTTCTGCGCCTCTGGTTGCACAACAGTGGAGTTGCAAAGCCCAGAAAGCAAAGGCTGAAGAAGGACACCTGGGAATACAGCAAGAGATCGTGAATACACACCACATCTGCGGTGAGGATGTAGGCTACCTACGCAAGCAGAAGCAAACTAAGCTTTCCAGTTAGGTGCCAAGAGTTATTCTAAGACTCTGTGGCTACAATGTCCTATGAAATAGAGACCGTTCAGTTTTTAAGTCACCTATCTGGGTGTGAACACAGATTTTAGAATCCAACAACTGCATCAGCATGTGTGTAGCATTATTCTGTCCCCAAGAATCAGAAGACCAGCATTCCTTCTCACTGAGGCTGAATAAGCAGGCTGGGATATGGTTCTCTGAGCATCTATACGCCAGCACAGAGGCATGTACCTTGGGGCTCATATAAATTTCCTTTCACTTTTGTGTTGCAGGAGGAATCAAAGCCAAGCAAGACTGCACACTCAGAAATGTGAGTACAACTTCCAAGAAATACTTTTAGACTGTGATGTACACAGAGCCTAACTCACAACATTTCATATACAGGATAGGTCTAGGCATCCCAAAGCCCAGGTTTCATTATTCATGTCAATAACCACTTATGACTTGGGGTAATTTACTTCTTATATTTCTCAGCTTATCTCATTTGTAAAACAGGAACATAAAAAGCACATAAGATGTATTGAGGGGAATAAATATTATAGGTAAAACATTCTTGGAATTCCAAAACCCTGAGGAATTCACACTGCTATGCAAAAGCAGTTGACTTTTGTCAGAGGACACACTCCCTTTTTGACTCTGTTTAAAACAAGCATGAATAATGATTTAATAAATAAGAATTATTTACCTCTTTCAGAGAGTTATTTGAAAGATCATGAGGTCCCCAGTGCTAAGGTTTACAAGATCCAAAACTCCACAATCAATTATGTTAACCAACATGACAATAATCATTTATTATACTGAAGAGTTCATGGAGCCTGATGCCTTCAGCTATGCCTTTTTGTAAGGAATCTGTCTCTATTAGGAAAGCATGTGTTAAACACATGCACAGGCACACACACACATTCACACAATACACACACACACACACACACACACACACACACACGGTTGCTCGTGTTTAAACATTTGGCCCACAGCTGTTTGAGGAAGTTGTGAAACATTTAAGAGATGGGTCTCCATTGGAAGAAGTAAGCTACTGAGAAGTAGGACTTGAAGTTTACATCCCAACCTGAATTCCAGCTTGCTCACTAGCCCAGATGTGAGCAAACTCTTGCCACCAGGCTTACCCTCCCGTGATAGACTGTATTGATGTGGGATTCCCCTCTGTATGCTGTGAATACCATTGGTTAATAAAGAAACTGCTTCGGACCTATAGCAGAGCTATAGGGGAACAGGGCTAGGCAGGGAAAACTAAACTGAATTCTGGGAGAAAGAACGAAGAGTCAGAAACACCATGGAGCTGCCAGAAGGGAAAGGCGTGAGACGCCAGATGGAAACTTGTTAGTAAGCCACAGCCACGTGGCAATACACAAATTAAGAGAAATGGGTTAAATTAAGATGTAAGAGCTAGCCAATAAGAAGCTAGAGCTAATAGGCCAAGCAGTGATTTCAATAATATAGTTTCTGTGTGATTATTTCAGGAGTCTGGGTGGCCGGGAAACAAACAAGCGGCCTTCCTACTACAAATTGCATGCCAACATGGTCAACTAAATCCACTTAAAACTTGAGAGAGCTTCGATGGAGGAGGGTTATCTGTCTATTGTGTTATTTTCATTGGTCAATAAAGAGACTGCCTTGGCCCCTTGATAGGACAGAAAATTAGGTAGGCAGAGTAAACAGAATAGAATGCTGGGAAGAAGGGAAGTGAGGCAGAAGCCATGGAGCCAGCCACCAGGTCAGACATGCTGAATCTTTCCCGGTAAGCCACACCTCATGGTGTGATACAGATTATTAGAAATGGGTTAATATCAAGATATGAGAGTTAGTCAGTAACTAACTCTCTAGAGATAATGGGCCAGGCAGTGCTTAAATGAATACAATTTGTATGTTGTTATTTCTGGGACTAAGTTAGCCGTGCGGGAGCCGGGTGAGGCGAAAAGCAGGCCTGCCTGCAGCCCCTCACTACAGATGGCGCCAACGTGGATAACTGAATCCACAGAAAGCTTAAGAAAGTTTGGGAAAGAATAGAGTAAAGCATGTTTTCTTGGTGGCAGCAATTTCTCGGGTCTGCTCTGCTTGCTAGAGGCAAGCAATGCTCTCATTTAAGAGAGGCTTCCTGACTCAGCTTTAGCTGCAAAACCTTGCAGCTCTTTTAAGAGGTCCTGCCACAAAGCACTTAAACGGAGTTGGTGAAAAGCTGACCGCATGCTTTTCAGTTTTCAGCCATAGCAGGAAAAAAGCTGCGCTGTTTTAAAATGCCGGCTTTCTGGGCTGTCCTGCCAGGGCAATCTCTGACTCTTTCAGACAGGCAGTCCGACTGAGTGTGGTCTGTGAGCAGAATGCTGCAACTTGCTTACTGGCAAGGACCTTGAAACGCCATAGAGTTGTGGCAGTGAACACAGCTCTGGCTGGTACCTCAGCCACGAGGATCTAACCGTCAAAACCACAGCTTTCATCCTCTTCTTAAAGACTCAAGTGGTCAGAAAAAGAGAGATATACAGTAAAGAGAGATTCAAAGTTGAAGAAAACCTCTAAATGGTTTATAGTGTGTTAAAAATATATGCAGGCTGAAAGTTAAAGTTCTTAAAGTTAAAAGGAAAGAAAGAGAGTAGTTGGGTGTGGTGGTACACACCTTTAATCCCAGCACTGGGGAGCAGAGACAGACAGATCTCTGTGAGTTCAAGGACAGCCTGGTCTACAGAGTTATTCCAGGACAAAGATATACAGAGAACCTGTGTCAAAAAGTAAAAGTAAAAATAAAAGAAATAGAGGTTAAAAATAAATCTGCATAAAGATGGAAAATACACAGAGAATCTTGATACTGTATGCTATTATGCTCTCTTTGAATTGTTTGAATGCTGAGGAAGGAGCAACAGCTGCTAAAAGATATTTGTTTATAAATGCTGTTGAACTAATCCAAGATAGATATGTTGAAAATACCTTGACTTCTGAACTTGGATCTAAGGATATGATACTTTGGAAAGGAGGTTCTTCTTTTGTTTTCACAGAGGATGAGACCCTGTGAATTGCTTCTATCCCAATATGGTATGATAGACCACGCCCTCCTGAAAGGTTGCTGTGAACACCCTCAAAAAATTTCTTCACTCAACTGCCGACTGAGATGAACCTGGCAGACAGGTTATACCATGAAAGACTTGATTAACTGCGCCCCTATACAGCAGGAAGAAGTTTGGAGAGAAATAACTACGTCCATATTCCCAAATATTGTTTATAAATGTTCTTTTACATTTAAAGGGGGATATGATATAGATATGAATAATTTCATTGGTATGGATTTTAAGGTCAATTTTGTTATATGTATATATATTTCTGATCTTTACTGATGTATTGTGATTGTGTAGTTCATTTTAAAAATGTAATGTATAATTAGAAAATATAGGTTGTTAATGGATAATCATCGATAATAGTAAAGCTTGTAGTAATGTTAGTCTGATTTTCTAGAAGTGCATAGATATATTTCAGATAGACATTCATATCTTTCAAAGACTACAGAGCATGGCATATAATGTTTTAATAACTTTGGACTTTTCATGACAATGAGACACGTCTGCTCCTGGCAGCACCAATCTACTTCAAGAGGAAGATGGGCATCGAAGAGGCTCCTTATGGAGTTGGTTAGCCATTTGGGCAAGAAACTGCTCTTGCCTGGACTGTTATATAAACTGGACACAGAGAACCTTCAAAGAGAGGACTGCTGAACTTGCCTAAAGGTAAGATGATATTTCGGAGTTCCTGATTCATGAAAGAGTCTGTGAGACATTCTGCAGGACACAGCAGATAGTGACTGAATTGCCTTTGAAATTTCCTGCTTCATGAAAATGTCTCTGGATATTATGGGCCTGAAGGCTGAAGATGGGTGCCCCAACGATACAGAGGAACTTTGGGTGACTGTCCAGGCAGCGAGATGTCTCTGTCATTTCTAGAGTTTTGGAAGTTGCTTACTTCTTGTTTACTTAGGTAATATATCCTTCTGGAGTCTTTGATGGAGTTGAAGAATGGATAGTCATAGTTATAGTTTTCCATTATTATGATAAAGATAGAGTTATAAATATTGTGACTGTAATTCTTGCTTGATAACTGTTTTGTTATATGTAATTTTACTATGTTAAAATGAAAGCCTTTCTTTTTTGTTTAAACAGAAAAAGGGGAAATGATGGAGGAGGGTCATCTGTCTATTGTGTTATTTTCATTGGTCAATAAAGAGACTGCCTTGGCCCCTTGATAGGACAGAAAATTAGGTAGGCAGAGTAAACAGAATAGAATGCTGGGAAGAAGGGAAGTGAGGCAGAAGCCATGGAGCCAGCCACCAGGTCAGACATGCTGAATCTTTCCCGGTAAGCCACACCTCATGGTGTGATACAGATTATTAGAAATGGGTTAATATCAAGATATGAGAGTTAGTCAGTAACTAACTCTCTAGAGATAATGGGCCAGGCAGTGCTTAAATGAATACAATTTGTATGTTGTTATTTCTGGGACTAAGCTAGCCGTGCGGGAGCCGGGTGAGGCGAAAAGCAGGCCTGCCTGCAGCCCCTCACTACAGAGCTTGAAAAGGAATTCTAGGCAATAAAGAACAGAGTTTAGCACAGTTTCTTGGTAGTCACAAGGTGCCACGACCGCTTTAAGAGAGGTGCAGTAGAAACTGCGCTGCTTCTTTAAGAAAAATGGTGGTTTCCTGGTTCACCAACACAAAGGGAACTAACTCTTTAGGGAGGTCCAGCATCTCAGTGGGGTCTGTGAGCAGAGTGCTACAACTTGTTTAATGGCAACATAGATAGACCTGCTGTGTGCCTAAAGATGGGGCTGTGAGCATAGCTCTCAGAGGCAGCAAACATGTCTCCACCATGTTGGATGGGGCAGAGCAAGCAGGCAGGGCCATGTTGGCCCTAGACGTGTCCACTTAGCGTTTTAAGAAGTGGTCCCGGTCAAAAAATAATTACAGAAACACAATAAAGACAGATTCACATAAAAAAGACCTCTAAATGGGTCACGGTATGTTTAAAAAATGTACGTGTGTCTGAGAGAGAAAAGAAAAAGAATAAAGAAACAGTAAATTTAATATAAAAGAGTACAGAGTCATAGATTAATAAAATAAATATTAAACTCATAGAAAAAGTAATAGGTTAAGAAAAATAAGCCATGTAAAGATGGAATATACACAGAGAGTCTGGATTATGTATATTATTGTGTTTTCTTTGAATTTTTTGGCTGCAGAGAGACATTTGATTCTGGGGACTGTTTAGCTAAACCAACATATATGTTTTAAAGGTTTATTGATGTCAAAGTTTGAGTCTAAGGATATGTTGCTTTGGGGAAAAGGTTCTTCTTTTGCTTCCACATAAGATGAGAACCAGTGGAATTCTTCCAGATTAATGTGATTTGATGGACCAAGACCCCCCAAAGGTTGCTGTGAGCACCCCCAAAAATACTTTGCCCAACAAAATGCAGGAAGCAGTTTGGAGAGAACTATGGCCATATTCCCAAATATTGTTTATAAATGTTTATTTACATCTAAAGGGGGATATGCTATAGATATGAATACTTTGCATTGGTATGGATCTTGGTTTATTGATACAAATTTAAGGTCAATTTTGTTACTTGTATATTTCTGCTCTTGATTAAGGTATTGTGATTGTGCAGTTCATTAAAAATGTAATGTATAATTAAGAAATACAGGCTAATAGATAATCATCTATAATAGTCAAGCTTGTGGTCATGTTAGCTAGGTTTTCTAGATATAGATAGATAGATAGATAGATAGATAGATAGATAGATAGATAGATAGATAGATAGATAGATAGATTTCAGTTAGGTAGGTATTCTTCAAATCTTTCAGAGACCTTCAGAATGTGGCATTTAAAATGTTTTAAGAACTTAGGACTTTTCATGACAGTGAGACACATCTGCTCCTGGCAGCACCAATTACTTCAAGAGAAAGATGGGCATTGAAGAGGCTCTTCATAGAGTTTACTAGTCATTTGGGCAAGAAACTGCTCTTGCCTGGACGACTTGATGTTATGCTATGTGAGCTGAACATGCAAGACCCACAGAGAAATGACTGCCAAACTTGCCTAAAAGTGAGACAGCCCTTCAGGGTTCCTGCTTCATGAAAGAATCTGCCAGACATTCTGCAGGACACAGAAGAAAGTAACTGATGGACTTTGCCATTACAAGGCAGAACAAATCTTCAAATTTCTGTCTTCATGGAAAAGTCTGCTGGACACTAAGGACCTATAGGCTAAAGATGGATGTTCCAATGGTACAGAAGAACTTTGGGTGACTGTCCAGGCAGCAAGAAGTCTCTGTCAATTCTAGAGTTTTGAAAGTTGCTTACAATGCACTTCCTGTTTACTTTGGTATTATTTTATCCTTCTGGAGTCTTTGATGAAGTTGAAGAATAGTTATAATTATTGTTTTCCTTAGTTGTGATAAAAGTAAATATAAATATTGTAACTGTAATTCTTGCTTAATACCTGTTTGTATATGTAATTTTACTGTGTTAAAGTTAAAACCTTCCTTTTTATTTAGATAGAAAAGGGGAGGTGATGTGGGATTACCCTCTGTATGCTGTGAATACCATTGGTTAATGAAGAAACTGTTTTAGGCCTGTAGCACGGCTACAGGGGAACAGGACTAGGTGAGGAAAACTAAACTAAATGCTGGGAGAAAGGAGGAGTCAAAGACGTGAGACACTGGATGGAAACTTGCTGGTAAGCCACAGCCACATGGCAATACACAAATTAAGAGAAACAGGTTAAATTAAGATGTAAGAGCTAGCCAATAAGAAGCTAGAGTTAATCAGCCAAGCAGTGATTTAAATAATATAGTTTCTGTGTGATTATTTCAGGAATCTGGGTCGCTAGGAAACCAACAAGCGGCTGGCCTTCGGACTGCACTGTATCTCCTCAAAATCTTAATTAAAGCAAATACTTCCTGGAGCAGAAGAGATGGCTCAGCAATTGAAAGCTGCTACTGGTCTTGCTGATGATCAGGGTGTAGCTCCCAGTACCCACATGGTGATATTTCATAACCCAGTTCCAATGCCCTCTACTTGTCCTCTTTGGGCTGCTGCACTCACACAAACTCAGTCAAACACACACACTAATATATTAAAGAAGTCCTCCTGCTTCTTTTAACCATTTGCCATATTAGTAAGAAACATTAAATCCTACTCTAGTGAAATAAAAAGGCTGAGAAACTAGAAAAAGGACAACACACCAGCACCCTCAGACAACTCTGGGCAACCTCACAGAACTGGAGAGTCAAAACAATATTTGGGGCTGGTAAAGTAGCCAGGAACTGAAAGCCCAAGATTCCAGAAAGAATAGGTGAACACAGACATGCTCAGTGTTGATTTTACACTCAGAGTTTGCTAACTAAACCATTTTAGGAAACATGGCTTGTTACTGAAGCAAAGGAGACAAAAGGCAAAAAGGAGAAGAGAAACACCCAAGAAGAATGGGTTCTTCTGGAAGCCATTTCCTAGGAATAAAGGGGAAAAAAGAAGCACAAGTCTTAACAAGCCTTCCAGCCAGACCTGAACCATGGAAGCACTGGTGCCTCTCAACAGACCTTCTGGAGAACCTGCCAGAAAAGGTTCTTCAGTATTTTATATAGTGAGCCCAGCTGTCACAGTTCACAAGGAAAACACAGAAACAGCATGAGCTCATAGGTGGCAGAGACAGACTTTAAAAGAACTGTATTTAAGATGATAAAAAATAAAGGAGTGAATATATTGTTTTAACAGTAATATGCAGATAAAGAAAAAAGTTAATGAGCTAAAAAGTTACTCTATAAAGTATATGGTCATGATCCTAAGATGTGCCAAATATTTTAAATAGTAAATCGTTTTTCTTATTGTCTTGAACACATTAATATATTTCATGAGAAAAAAAGTACCCTTGAATTGTTTTAGTATTAACTTTCTAAGACCACACAGTGCTCCTCCACCATCCAAGGACGAGGCTCTCTCCTCCTATCTGCCTTGGAATAACAGTGGGAGGCAGAGAATCACTGGGTTGCTGCGAATGCCATATTGGGAATGGAAAAGTAAGGATATTTTTCTTCTCATCTCGGTCTGAGTCAGAAGGAATACATATTGAGAGAGCATCCGTTGATATAAATCTTTTCCTTTTCCTTAACGTGGTCTCACGGCTTCAGACATGGTAAGATCATAGAAACAATGTTAACGCAGAAAATGTCAGGAAAACTGTAGCATACCGAAACACTGTCCAGTTTAGTATCCATGCTTTATTTATTTATTACTTTTTACATACCAATCACAATTTCCCCTCCCTCCTTTCCACCCGCTCCCCCCTTCTCTTCCACCTCACTCCCCCCTCATCCACTCCTCAGAGTGGTTACGGCCTCCCCCGGGAAGTGAACTAAGTCTGTCTCATCATCTCATTGAGGCAGGACCAAGTACCTCCTCTTCTCTACCCCAGCCCGGTGCCCAGGCTGAGCATGGTAGTGCATCCAGGCTTTAGACCCATACTCTTCGCCCTTCGCTGTCGTCAGGCACTTGACTCTTGGAGGCATTCCAGAGCAGAGCCCCACCCAGGGTCTGCAGTGCATGGGGACTGGAATCATTTGAAATATGTAAAACTATTTAAATTGTGAATCTGTTACTGAAGAATATCTGTGAAATAAAAAATAAGTCAAAAAGCATGGAATATGTATGAACACTGATCCACAGGCCTGTACTATTCTCTACACATTAGCAATATTGACTGTATCTGTGTTAAGGAACCACTCTGGAACTGTTCCAAGTGACCTGCAGATGTGCATTTTAAAGGACTAGTCACAGGTATAGTAACATGTGTATCCTTGTAGTGGTGAACCAGACGAACTAGTCTGGCTATCACTATAACTGTATGCTACAGATTGACCAAAACATACCATGTTTCCATGTTGTTTGTGGATAATAATGTAGACACTAAAACAGACATTTTCATGTAAGGTTTTTCTGTTCTTTAATTTTTTAAATAAACTTTAGAAACCAAAATATAAAATAAAAACTACACGTTCAAAATGGAGATTGTACAAATAGATTTAATCTTATGCTTTCATCACATAATCATTGCAAACATTATCCTTCCAAACTGCTGGGTTTTTTTAAATTAGACTTTCCTTTCCTTCTCCTTAGCTTCCTTTTTTTCTTCCCAAATACAGGTCTAGCAGTCACTAGGACTGTCTTGACTTTGCCCCCATCGTCCTCACTGGAGCTGCTAGTAGACACAGCAGGTACATCCCTTCCGTGAGCATCTCCCTCTACGCTGGGCAAAACTGAGTGGCTGACTTTTGGTGACTCCACGGTTCTTCTTTGTTGTGCGCACATCTCAGATGAACTTTCTGCATCCTCACCTGAATCCCCAGGTGACTCTGAGAGGTAGGAGTCCCCCAGAAACCCACCACTTCCTGAAGATCTCCTTCTTTTGGGGTCTGATGTTTCTCTTGGGCTCGTCAGGCTTCTTTTGGGGGTTTTTCCTTTTGCCTTATCCGGGGTGCCAATCTCTTTTTCCAGCTCACCAGCTGCCTCTTCCCTTCCCTTCCTCAGCATACATGTCACAGCTCTGTTCAGCCTCTGGCTTTTGATGTGTTTGGCATCTTGTTTTTCCTGCTGAGCTAATCTAAAAAAGGAATCAATTCGCAGCTGGGTCTAAAATAAAATAAAATGATAAAGCAGATTAGTGAGTAGTTTCTAGACCAAAGCAACAAATTCAACTCTGATCACTCAGGTTGGATTACTAGTTCTAAGAATTTGATTCATGGCCTGCCAATCTACCTCTGTGGGATTTTTTAGGTTTTGTTTTGGTTTGTTTTGTTTTATAACAACTGTATCCTCTTCTCTGGCAGCAACAGAATGTCAGAGTCAATGTCTAAGTCATTCTTTTCTCTTAAGAACATTAGCATCATACAGTACCTTCAAGGGACAAATTAGGCACACCAAAAGCCACAGGAAGCAAAAATCCACTGTTAAGAAGATATTCTTTTTTTGTTTGTTTGTTTGTTTTTTCTGAGACAGTTTCTCTGTGTAACAGCCCTGGCTGTCCTGGAACTCGTTTTGTAGACCAGGCTGGCCTCAGACTCACAGAGATCTGATGGAGGCGGGCCTTCTGTCTATGTGTTATTTTCATTGGTTAATAAAGAGACTGCCTTGGCCCTTTGATAGGACAGAAAATTAGGTAGATGGTGTAAACAGAACAGAATGCTGGGAAGAGGGCAATGAGGCAGACACCATGGAGCCAGCCACCAGGTTAGACATGCTGAATCTTTCCCGGTAAGCCACGACTATGTGGTGACATACAGATTATTAGAAATGGGTTGAATCAATATGTGAAAGTTAGCCAATAAGGGGCTGGAGACAATGGGCCAGGCAGTGTTTAAAAGAATACAGTTTCTGTGTAATTATTTCGGGGGAAAAGCTAGCCAGGCGGCCCTTCTGTCTCTGTGTTATTTTCATTGGTTAATAAAGAGACTGCCTTGGCCCTTTGATAGGACAGAAAATTAGGTAGGCGGAGTAAATAGAACAGAATGTTGGGAAGAGGGCAATGAGGCAGATGCCATGGAGCCAGCCACCAGGTCAGACATGCTGAATCTTTCCCGGTAAGCCATCACCTCGTGGTGCTACACCGATAATTAGAAATGGGTTAATCAAGATATGAGAGTTAGCCAGTAACTAACTCTTTAGAGATAATGAGCCAGGTAGTGTTTAAATGAATACAATTTATGTGTTGTTATTTCCGGGGGTAAGCTAGCCGTGCGGGAGCAGGCCTGCCCACAGCTCCTCACTAGAGAGATCCACCTGCTTCTACCTAGTGCTGGGATTAAAGGCATGCACCACCACGCCTGGCTGAAAAGATACTCTTAAACCTAGTATGTGTATATAGCAGCATTATTCATAATTATCCAAAATACTAAAATCCCCAAAAGAAACAGAGTCAATATGAACTCCTTGATGGAAAATATGCTGATCCTCCAAAACTGTAAAAAGCAATGCAATCCACGGAAGAAGGTGTACGCTGACGAGTCAGGAGGAAGGAGAGACCCACGCTATCAAGAGGCATTTATGTGGAGGAGCAGATTAACATGGGAAACAAGGGGAAAATAAACCCATGTCAACAACTATTAGGAGAGAGGTAGCAATAATAATCTACTAGTACTTTCTAATTTTAGGGAGAAAAAATTGAATAATGGAAAGGGAAATATACTACAATGGCATGTCTGAAATTACGGAATAGCCAGTCACTAGCAAATATTCTCATTCTTAATGAGCGTCTATCTCTGGTAGGTAAAAGCCATCAGGTAAACAATAGGGAACCCCTGGGAATATTCTTAACATCAGCTGTATTGGATTTTTTCCCCTAAATTACGCAAACTTAATGTGAATTTATTTCACTATCCTAAAAACTATAGTTTCATTCCTATTTGCATGTATGTTTTATGAGTGGCTTCTGAGATGAAGGAAGGCTTACCCGATGTGAGCAAGACACACGGGTAAGAAAATCATAGACACCCATTTTGAAAAACTGAAGTCCACCGAAAAGGGCATTTTTCCTCCTACAAAACCTCTCTTGCAGAAATGCTAATAGAAAGACCAGACCCTAAGTTGTAACTTGAAATGTTAGTATTTGAAGAAAATTGAATGATTAGAATTGTTTTGGAGTGACTACTTCCTGGGCTTTTAAAAACTGAACAAAGCTCCAGAGAAGTTATACATTTCATCTCAAGCATCTTAATATGAAACCATTTATTAGACTAGATTTTTTTCAAAGTCAGCATAAATAAAGACACTGCGGGGTTAACAGTGATATTAAAAAATGGATTCAGGGCCCAATTTTTCCTTTCTGTTTCAGTCTACTCTTTAAGGCGTCACCATTCCAAACCCTTGGTTACTTGCCCTGAAATAAGAGTTAACTGGACATTAACAGCAACCACCCTACTCACTGCAGTCGTCACTCAGGACGTAAAGAAAACCCACAGTTACCTGCTGGACATTCAGTTGCTTGAGTACTGGAAAAAGGGATTCGTCTGTCTTCGTCCTGTTCCAGCCAAAGTATCTCTGACAAAATGTGTTGAGAGTTAAGATTTACAGATTTTTTTTCTTTTTAATGAGACTTAACAAGTAGTAAACAAAAAGATCCAGGAGTCAACATTGATGGCACTCTCTGTATCCCCAGGGACAATCATATTTATAGAGACTGAAGTGGTCAGATAAGAGGCTGGCAAAATAAGCCACTCTGACAAGATCATCTTGCAGCATGTTCTGGTCAATCTCCTAAGGCAGAAGACACTCAAAAATTTATATAGAACATCATAGACTCCTCACTACAGAGCATGGCTAACCTAGAATAAAAGCAAAATGTGGATATCTTACATATTTGTTTAAGAAAGGAAGTTGTACTGGTATTAAACCTATCATCGATGCTGAAACCTACCATCCAAATTATTATTTAAATGCACAGAATTGCAAAGCCAGTAATCTTCCATATTTTTTCAGAATACTTAATCGTAAACATGTGGTCATGTCGCGCATGCTGTAGCTGCTTGTTTCAAATTAAGATTCTTACTGAAGGACAATTGCCTCATATGCATGAAGCCCTGAGCTCATTCCCCAGCATTAAAAAAAAAAAAGAAAAAAGAAATCTCGGTAAAACTCAAGAGGGAAAGAATGAATAGGGCCTCAGATAAATGGAACACTGAAGAAAAGACAAAGCTAGGTTCCTGTCCCAGCAAACATTTGGCTCAATATTCCCATAAATGTTAAGAAAGGATATTCTCTAATCTTGTCCACGTCAGGCTTGCCCCACAGAAACGACCCCCTAGAGTCGTCCACCACAGGCTTGAGGTAAGCATCTGCGACTGCAGGGTTGGGGAAGCCAGGGGTCAGCTGCAACTTCCGCAACTTCTTCTTCACTTTCGTGTCGTGGGGATTGGCTGCAACCTTCTTGCTGTTTTGAGCTTCATGCCACCACTCTCTGTACGATAACGGAAGCAATTACTTACGAGGCAGGGAGACACAGCAGTTGCCACGCTGGAGGGGAAGAGCTAACTGTAAAGTTCTAAAACGTAATTCCAAGTGCTAATTCTAGTGCAGGTATGTGGTATAGAATATTAAGGTACACGCTACACATCTTACACCATGTTAAGGATTTCACGTGTCATGTCCGTCCCTGACCTCTCAGAAGAGGAAATGACTCACACAGTAGCTGTAATGGTTGTTCTGTCTCTTTAAGAGACAAGCCACGCCCACTCCCTCCTCTATCCGCTGAGGCAGGCTGATCTTCAGCTTCTGGCAGCCTACTGCCGCCGGGGATCTTGCAGCATTTTTTTAAAAAAAAAAATCATAAAAGTAGCATCTTGCCTCAAGACTTCATGAGTGGGGCTGATCTGTCAGATGACAAACACCCAGATCTCCACTCCAATCACAGTAGCACAAAGCTACAAATCCCCATGCCTCTTGTCAGTGAAATGGATGGTATAGTGGATCCAAGACAGTCAAGAACACAATGATTGTTTTAGTGCAGACACATCACACACAAAGTAGGCTAGGACAGACAGAGAGTATATGTACAGAAAGACGGTAGATTTAAAAAAACAAAACAAAACAAAACAAAAAACTATAAATAGTAGCAAGAACTATTGTTCTCCGGAGTACTGGACAATGCTCTAAGCAAAAATAGCCTGTTAATTTTGATTTTTTAGATTAAGTGCATTTTTAAATTTTTCATCTTAATGTTAATTTACAATGACAAATTAAAGAAAGTCACTTTTTTTTGTTTTGTTTTGTTTTGTTTTTTAACACTCCTACCAAGAAGTGAGGTTAGTACCAAGGTTGTGACTTTAGATAATGATCAGGAAGTGATAGCCGTGGAGCCTGAGACAAGCCTGTCCACTTCCTATCTCTAAAGCCACCACACCTTGAGGAGCCTGTGCTCAGGCAGAAGTCCAGATGGAGAGGATCAAAGGCCGGTCAGCATTCTGTCTGTGCACTGCCTGGAATGTGAAACATTCAGTCGGTCCTTGAGCTGCTCCAAGACAGGGAGGGAACAGGAACAAAAGACTCCCAACCCTGAGCAAGCTTCAGAGTCAGGAACAAAGCCACCACACGCTGTAGGTTGAGGTAGAGGCTACCGAGGTCTGAGGTAGGTAACCACAGTGTGCCAACAGAAAACTGGTAGAAAACACTATGGAAGTTAAAACATGCTCCTCCCCTACCCAATCATTCAGTTCCACTTCTTCACGTATTATTAGTACCAGGAACTGGGTTCCAGCCTGCAGTGGCTCAGTGAGTGACTTGGGGTGCCATCTAGAGTTCAGGAGCCCTAACAGCAGTCTTATCAATAGCAAAATGCAGGGGGAAACAATGCTTTCTTTTATTCTGAAGATATTTTTTTTGAGTATACATACTCAACAAAAATAAGAGCAGATATCAGCCCCTAGAATCACAAGCTTCCAAAACCCAGATGCTTAGACTGTTCATTGATATCTCTCAACATCAATGCTCTAAATTCCTCCAGTGAAAAGACAAACAGGACGATGCAAGAGCAGGATCCAGTTATCTGCTGCATCCAAGAAACACACCTTAACATCAAGGATAGATACAGTGTAAAGGAATGGAAAAAGATATTCCAAGCAAATGGGCCTATAAAGGAAGCTGGTGTAGCCGTTTTATCTGACAAAATGCCCTTTAAGTTCAAACTAACAAGTAAAAGCACAATCATAGCCAGGAAAATATGTTTCCAATAGAGCCCAGCAACTCTTCCACAGCAGGCCTTGAGTACTGCAACGCAGCTGAAGCGTATCAAAATTCTTAACATCTATAACCTAAATACAAGGGCACCCACCTTTGTAAAAGAAACGCTACTATAGTTTAAATCACACATAGACCGTCACACACTGATAGCTGGAGATTTCAATACCCAACTCTCACTAAAGGACAAGTCATCTAGACATGAACTAAACAGAGAAATGCTGGTGATAACTGACTTATAAATCAAATGGATCTAAAAATATTTTACCCAAACATAACAGAATACTTCTTCCAGCAGCTCATGGAACTTTCTCCAAAGTTGACCACAAATATAACAAAGTTTCAACAAATATAAAATCAACAACAGCAAATAATACCCTGCACCCTACCTGACCACCATGGATTAAAAGTAGATTATCAATAACAGAAACAACACAAAGATTACTAACTCTGGGAAACTGAATAATTCACTGATGAATGAGGAACAGGTCAAAACAGAAATAAACAAAGAAATTAAAGACTTTCCAGAGTTGAATGAAAATGAATACACTACAGACCCAAACATGTAGAAAAAATTAAGGCAGTTCTAAGAGACAAGTTCATAGCGCTAAATACATAAAAAAGACTGACATACCTTTATCCAAACCAAAAAAAAAAGGCAGAAAGAAAAGATCTAAAATAACAAAACCAGACATGAAAAGAGGAACATAACAAGGGACACTAAGGAAATCCAGATAATCATAGGAACATACCTTTAAAAGATTGGAAAATCTAAAAGAAATGTATAATTTTCTTGATACATACAACTCTCATCCAAAAAATAGCTCAAGGCCAGCGGGTTTTAGTACAGAATTCTGCCAGACTTTCAAAGACAATTTTACACCAATATACTTCAAATCAAATCCAGAAAATAAGACACAGGAAGGAACAATGGGCCAACTCATTTTGTGAAACCACAGTTACCATGATCCCCAAGTCACATAAAAACCCAACAAAGAACAAGAATTACAGACCAATTTTCTTTGCGAACACAGATGCAAAAATTCTCAACAGCATATTTGCAAACCAAATCCAAGAATACATCAAAAAAGATCATCCACCATGATCAGGTACACTTCATTCCAGAGATGCAGGGATAATTCAATGTACTAAAACTCAATAAATGCAATCCACCATGTCGGGAGAGGGAGGAGAGAGGCAGACAATGGAGGAAGTATGGGGAGAGATAGCTAAAATTAAGGGTCATTTGAAGGATAGAATGGAAATCTACTACAGTAGAAATTTTCTAAAATATATACCCGTATGAAGGTGATCTAAATGAAATTGCCAAATAATGGGAGACAGAACCCCAAATCGACATAGCAATTGACACTTACAGTTCTCGGGTTGGATTACATCTAGTCGAGTTGTTGATTACCATCAGAACCCCCAAACAACCCAGATGTCAACACTAGAGGCTGCCCTCCGCAGACTGACAGCAAGAACCCACTGCTGAAGACAACACAATTCATTGAACATGGAGAAGTCAAACTGGTGCCTACATGGCCTTCTCCCCCCCTCCCCCACCATGTCCTGGTGTCTTTCCTCTGTACAGGAAAGTGCACTGCATGCTACTAAAAGATAAACGTAAACACCAACCAGCAACAAACAAATGCTTTGAACTATAATGGTGTTCTGGATGCAAGATATGTTAGGGCAATGGTGGCCCAAAGCTTGTAGAAATAACCAAACAGTATCTGATTTGACGTAAGACCCACTCCAGAAGATGGAAGCCACACCTGATTCTGCTTGGGTGAGACCAAGAACCTGAGACTCGAGAGCCCAGGGACCAAGGGTAAAATGAAATATTAATAATCTTAATAGAAAAAAGTAACAATAAAATGAATCCCAATGACATTCTGCTATACTTAAAGATCAGTGCCTTGTTGACCATCATCGGACATTTCATCTTGAAGCAGATGGGAACAAATACAGAGAACCACAGTAAAACTTAAAGAAAGGGAGAGAGCTTGGAACACCCAGCCCTAACTGGGACACGTCTATCAAGTCCCTCCCTCAGGGCTCAAGGAATCCCAAGGGAAAGGAAGTGGGAAGGAAGAGTGTCCTTTGACTCTATGTTATGGCTTCCAGTTAGTGTGTGAATAGTTGGTCTCTGTTTCCTGTGCCTTCTCTTAGGCTCTTTTCCTTCTGTTTGTTTGCTTTATGTAGTGTTAATCTAATTAATCTTATCAAGAAAAATCAGGAGTCAGATATCTGAGTAAAAACCTGAAAACCGGAGGGGAGCAGCCACCGTTTCTTCCTACCTCTATAGTTCTACAGTTCCTTCGTCCAAAAGAGTTGAGATCCTCTCTCCACTCAGCCTTACTTCTTCTCTGTCTCTAGCCCTCCAAGCCTCTATGGTTAATTTTGGTCAGTTAGTGGAGGGCCCCACCCTCTGACTACAAGCAAGCTTTATCTGTGAGAACACAATCAAAATATCACACAACAGTTTTGCACAACTGCAATGTGTTAGTTTTTATTTTAACTTATTTTTATTATTATCCCACAGAAGCCTGTTTGCTTTCTAACGAGACAGAAGGGGGGTGAACCCAGATGGAAGGGGAAGTGGGAAAGAGCTGGGAGCAGAGAGAAGAGAAACCATAATAATGATATATTATGCAAGAAAAAAATCTATTTTCAATATAAGGAAAAACAATGTAAGAAAATAAAACTAGGGCTGGGCGGTGGTGGCACACATCTTTAATCCCAGCACTCAGGAGGCAGAACAGGTAAATCCCTGTGAGTTCAAGGCCAGCCTGGTCTACAAGAGCTAGTTCCAGGACAGCTAGGACTGTTACACAGGGAGACCCTGTCTCAAATACAAAACAAAACAAAACAAAAAAGGAAGAAAATAAAACTATAGTATACAATGTACCAGCTAGTATGCATGTGTGCATGTATGTGCATGTCTAATGGGTATAATGTGCATGTAACTGCAGCTTCTTCCAATTAATTGTAATTGCATAAGCCCAAGTGTTAAGTATAATCATTTTGATGGATACTATGCAATGTTTCTATATATTTACGCATTTGTGAGAGAATGTTATTTGTAGCTACATAGTTATTGACCAACCATGTTTAATGAGCTGTGTAATAATTTACTCCCAGTATGTCAATTCCTCAATAAAAAAGGTGCAATAAGAGAAATGAAGCCTTGGCTGAATGCAGTAGCCTGTGCCCTGAGGCTGTATGGCGCCAGCAATCACTGCAATCCCACACTCTTCAGACCTTAAAGTCCATGCATTTTTTCAAACACAGGAGATTCAAATACAGAGAACAAATGAATTAAACTGATTACCTGTGGCAAACTACTGGTTGCAAGGTATCCTCACAACTTTGTGAATAAACTACACAACAATGAATTATACTTTTGAAAGGGATGAATTGGTTATATGAGTCATATTTCAAGGTTTTAAAAACAAACAAAAAAAAAACATGCCATTGAGGGAAAACCTAAGAAAAAAAACTACTTTCTGAGTCAGCGAGATGGTTTAGCAGGAAAAGGTGCTTGCTGCCAAGCCAGATGACCTAAATTCAGTCACTAGGACCCACATGGTAGAAAGAGTACTGGCCCTCCTAAGTGGTTCTAACTCTCCACACTAAGAGGGCTGAAAGATTAAAAGCACAGTCTGGTCTTCCAGAGGACCCAGGTTCAATTCTCAGAACCCACATAGTGGCTCATAACTATCTGTAACTCCAGTTCCAGGAAACCTGACACCCTCTTCTGACCTCTGCAAGCACTGCACACTTGTGATAGACATACAGGCAGACAAAACACCCATACACATAAAATAAATAAAACTTTAGAAATAAATACTCAAAGACAATTTTTAAAACTACTTTCCAAGACACAGCTCCTACCAATCTCTGGGATTGGGTGTCTCTGACAATGAACTGATTGCAAAATGGACAACATCCAGATTCACTACGGAGACAAACCTCTGGGCATCTCTTCGGCAGAGGTTTTAGATTGAATTAACTTAGGTATGAAGTGTGTCCCTCTAAATATGAGCAACAGCATCTCCTGGGCTGGGACCCAGACTGAATGAAGAGAGTAAGCTAAGCACAGCATGTATCTCTGTTTCTGACTTTCATGCTTGCCTGCCCAGAACAGACAATACCCTAAACCATCAACCAAATCAATAAAATTAACCTTCCCTTATGTGGCCTGTGTCAGATACTTGTCACAGCTATGATGAAGAAATAAATACTTAGTTTCTGAAGTTCAGAAGTTCCACCTCAGGTTCAGTGCACCTCTGGGTCAGGACACGCATTTTCATGGGCAGTGACTTATTTATAAAGTTCCTGGCCCTGAACTTCCAAGTCCTTTCTGGTTGACTTCTTTCATAACACTGAATGTGTGGTGAGCAATTGCACTGGCAACACTGGACAATTTCATTTGCTTTTCCATTACCCAATCTAAGAAGGAACTTGAGGGTGTTGATTGTAGCTACTTACCTTTCCCATCTCTGAGTCCTGCATATGACATATCAGCTACTCGACAGACATCTAAATGAATCCAGAGCCAGCTCACACAATAATGAGCGCTGCAGACCTGGGTTTGTGTCCTTGGACTAGGATAAGCCAGGCATGAATAAAAAAAAAAAACAGACTCACAAGGGCCCTAGAAACCACAGGCGCTGTCCCCACTGCTCCTTCCACAAACAGTGGTTTGGGACATCATGATTTCAGAAACCCCCGAGGTGGTGGCACACACCTACAGTAGCAGCTATGCAGGAAGCTGAGGCTGGAGGATAGCAAGTTTGAGCTCAGTCTAGGCAATACAGTAAGAGTTCAGCATGTTAAAAAAGATCCATTTGTTAATCTGAGTATTTATATAAATAACCTGAATTAAAGACATGAAAAAAAGCCTTACGAGAATTTTAAGAGCGGGTCCAGGCCGCGTCCAGGGAATTCATTGAGAATCTCCATGGCTGTTACACAGCCAACAGTTGGGATCCCTTCGGTATAATCACTGCCCAGTAGATAAGCCAAGTTGATTAATTTGCTCCGGTCCAGTCCTGTATGAATAGCAACAAATAGATTTAATACTTTTATAAAAGTTATATAACATAAATATTTTATTATATAAACTGTGTATGATAAACCAATATCCAAAGACACATGTTTTGCTTAAAAGGAGTTTCCATTGTTAAATATCATTATATTGAGTTTTCAAGTTGTAACATGAAGGGGCCCTGCTTGTTGGGGGTTTCTGTCCTGCCGGGTTCCCCCAGCTGTTTAGCCCCAAAGAGACTCACACAGAGATCTCTATAAGTTATAAAACTGATTGGCCCATTAGGTCATTATAAATTCTCTATGTATGCTCACCTCTATATTTAGCTGTCTAACCTGCTCCCTCTGACCACAGGCACACGCACTCCATTAACAACTGCCTCTAGTGAGCCTCTCAGAATGAACTCATCCCAACTCCACTTTCTCTTCCCCTGCTCCATTCCACCACTGGCCCAGAAACGGGAAACTAGAAGCCCTCTTCCCAGATCCCACATCCAAGGCACAAACAGTTTTCTCTGCTGCACCAGACACTATAAGGCTTCAGTTTCTGCTCACTGATGTAACTATTGATATCACCCTCCTCCCCCATTCCCACTGGCCTCCTTACTTCCCTAGAACGGGTATATAAGCAATCTTCTGCCTCCGGGCCTTGAAAATCTTTAAGTCCCTCTGACATGATCGTTGTTGACTATCTATCTACAGCTCTGCGACTATTTTCTCACGGAGCCTGCCCTAGGCTGCCACAAACAAAGCTTTCCCTGATGACACCTCTGTGGGAACATCATGTGTCTCCCACGGCTGCTCCTCATTCTTCTTCTGCCTTTTACCCTATGTGCACATCAAGCATCACATGATAACTTGTCAACACGGCCAGCATCTTTTCCCTCTACTGGATTGTTTCATTCGCTGCTGTTTTCTCACTGTCAAGGATGACTGGCATATGAGAGTCAATCAGTGTGCATTTCCCAGCTGAACGGATGGACGGATGGCGCGGTCAACATCAGGACCAGCAACGGCTCCATTCCCTACCCTATGAGAGCATCTCTGGTTCCCTGTAAGGGAACTCAACTAACCTTGTAGATGACTTAACTACAAGAAAGACATTAGAATTTTGGCTTCTTAAATCCAAGTTTTAAAATCCTATAATTTCGCATTCCCATTCATGCATCAAATTAGTTCCTTCAGAAGAAAAAAACCACGTGAGGCAAATCAGGACGGTGAACTGTGGGAAGCTACCACACTCTGAGCCTTACCTAGCTGGTTGTGAAAGTCCACATACTGGTAATACTCTACAAACTTGTTTTTGTTAAAGAAATTCTTATAGACATGCCGGGCGCCAAACAGCCAGATATCACTGTCATCAGTGATGGTCCCAGAAGTCTGATCAGTGAGGTCAAGAATGGCACACTGCGCCTCTGCCTCCATGGGAGCCTGGATGTAGGGGATGCCAAACAGGCGCAGGAGTTCCTGTGGTAAGAGAAAGCACCCAAGGGAAATGCACTGGTGACCTTGACCACAAGGGGTGTGAGGCTATCACACAGCCCTTCCCACAGAAGGACAAGTCACAGAAGCCCAACCTGGGGTCACACACACCTGACTTTCCAGAAACATCTGGCCCGTTACCGAGGCAGCAATCCGTTCTTGCTGCTGTTTTTGAGCTTTCAGTGAATTCTGCTCTGCCAAGAGGTTGCTCTCCAGGATGTCTAGTTCCTCCTATAAAAAAAAAAATTGCTCCCA
This sequence comes from Myodes glareolus, assembly GCF_982192425.1. NCBI lineage: Eukaryota > Metazoa > Chordata > Mammalia > Rodentia > Cricetidae > Myodes > Myodes glareolus. The sequence continues at coordinate 32,410,918 of NC_142052.1, read as the reverse complement.
TTCAGAGATCATTCCAGTTACGATACAACTATGATCATTTGTTACAAGAAACCAAAGAGCGTGCATTTCCTCTGGCAGAAATGACCAGTAACCTGCTGCTCCTTACAGTGTTTCCCTCTTGGGATTTCGAGGAAAGACTGTCTCTTTCGGTCACCTCACTACATCATATGAGAAACCTATCCACCCCACAGGCAACTAACATTTCTTTTTATTTCTTTTCTTTTCTGTTTGTTTTTTGTTTGTTTGTTTGTTTGTTTCAAGGCAGGGTTTCTCTGTAGCTTTGGAGCCTGTCCTGGAACTAGCTCTCCTAGGCCAGGCTGGCCTCGAACTCACAGAGATCCACCGGTTTCTGCCTCCCGAGTGCTGGGATTAAAGGCATGCGCCACCACCGTCTGGCTAGCAACTAACATATCAAAAGGGAACAATGAGTAACAAGAAGATGGATTAAGAACGGCTAGGAGATATTTATCCAGAAACTCTTAAGATCTCAAAAGCCACAGGCTTGGCTTCCTCGGCACTAAGTTAAAACATGGTATCACATGATTACCAAATTAATATCTTGCCATTCATTAGATGAGCTCTCGGCATCTCTGTCAGAGTCTTTGTGCTCTTCTTTGGCCACGTCCTCACTGTCGGAGCTGTCCTGTCGGAGTTCTGTGCCCCTGGACGTTCCTTCTTGCGGGGTTCCTCCTGGTTCCTCTTCATCTTGTTCAGAGTCAGATTTAGAAGTCTCCAGTAACTCTGTTTGCAGTTCACCATCACTGACCAAACTCTGTACCTCAATGAAACTTCCTGTCCAAAATAGAATGATGTCACTTCATCTACAGTGAGAACGTCAGGGTCACTCTGACGTCATCAGAACTTTCTAAACAGTTGTGAAAAATGTGAGACTCCAGAGGAGTTGTTATTCTTAAACACACTGCATTACAGATGCCCGCCTAGCACTTCCAAACAAGTATTTCCAGTCAAACAAATTGATCTACTAAGCTTTTGGTCACTGAAAGTAGGAATCAAATTCTCAAAAACTTGCATATTAGCTATGTTCTGCAAACTAATACTGTTCTTAAAACTCAGAAAGGAAGTCAGGGAAGGAGATAGGCTGACAGCAAATCTTCACATCTGGATCTGCAGGAAGCAGGAAGCGAGAATGACAGAGGACCTGGCATGAGCTTCTGAAATCTCAAAACCCACCCCCAGAGATACACTTCCTCCAGCAAGACCACACCTACTCCAAAAAGGCCATACCTCCTAAAAGTGCCATTCCTATGAGCCTATGGGGGCCATTTTCATTCAAATCAGTGCAATCATTCAGACAAAAACTGAACAGAGAAATGCTGGCGCTCATAGATGCTATAAACCAAATGGACTTAACATATTTATAGAACACTTAACCTATACACAATAATATATGTTCTTCTCAGCATCTCATGGAACTTTCTCCAGATTTGACCACATACTCAGACGCTAAGGGAGTCTCAAGATACAAGAAAACTGAAATAACTCCCTACATCCAATCAGACTACCATGGATTAAAGCGGGATACAAACAACAAAGATAACACAAAGTTTACAAACTCAAGGAAATTGAACAGCTCTCTACTGGATGAAAAATGGGGCAAGGCAGAAATAAAGAAAGACACTCAAGACTTTATAGAATTCAATGATTTTCATTTTGAAAACACAGCACACCCAAACTTAGGAGGCACAGTGGAGGTGGTGCTAAGAGGAGAGCTCATAGCACTAAGTGCCCACATAAAACCTGGAGATAATCTCATCCTAGCAACCTGACAGCACACCCGAAGATCTGGAACAAAAATAAGTGAGCATACCCAAAAGAAGTAGGTGGCAAGAAACAATGAAACTGAGGGCAACAAAGAGAACAATACAGAGAATCAAGGAAACAAGGAGTAGAATCTTGGAGAAAAGCAACAAGACAGACATAGAACCAAAAATAAAAAGCGGGACATAACAACAGACCCCAAGGAAATCCAGAGGATCATAAAAACCTGTACCAACCAAACTGGAAAATATAAAAGCAATGGATACATTTCCTAAACAGATACCACTTATTAAAGTTAAGATTGGATAAGCAATTTTAACCTGAAATAGAAGAAGTAATTAAAATTTTCCAATTCAAAAAAAGCCCAGGGTCAAATGATTTTAGCACAGAATTCTCTCAGATTTTCAAAGAAAAATTAACATCAACACTCCTCAAATAAAATCTATACACAGAAGGAACATTGGCCAATTCATTTTGTGAGGCCACAGTTTTGATACAAAAACAACATAAAGACACAACAAAGAAAGAGAATTACAACCAATTTCCATTATAAACATAGGATATATTGTATAAGGAAAAGATCTATTTTTTTTTTTTTGGCAGGGTGGTGATGGCACAAACTTTTAATTCCAGCACTCAGGAGGCAGAGGCAGGCGGATCCCTATGAGTTCGAGGCCAGTTTGGTCTACAAGAGCTAGTTCCACAACAGGCTCCAAAGCTACAGAGAAACCCTGTCTTGAAAAACCAAAGAGAAGAAAAAAGAAAAGGTCTATTTTCAATATAAGGAAAAAGAAGAAAAAAAAATACTCAGAAAGGAGAGTAGTTATCCAAACATATAAATAGTCTAGAGGCTAAATATTGTTTATACTACCACACTATGGAGTTGAGAATAAACCCCTAGAATGTCAGAATGGAATCATAAACTTGTGGGTTTCTATATTAAAAATGGATGGGTACAGAAAAAAAGATGTGAGTGTGCACATGCTTTGTGTGTGTGTGTGTGTGTGTGTGTGTGTGTGTTTGTGCGTGCGCGTGATTCCCAGCTATCACTGAGGAATTCAGGGAGCTCACCCAGAAGCCAGTGCTGACTGATAAGCTTTACTAACAGTCAAGGGCTCCCTGAAGAAATGCTAGGCCAGGGTTACAGCAGAGTCAGTACAAGAAAATCTCAGCATCCTGGCCAGAAGTACAGAAATGATCAAAATACAATTAGGAATTGGCAAAAGTCGCAAGAGCTTGCTTGAAGGACATCACTCTCCCAGCCAAAGTGAAGACGCTTTGAGTAAATGTGTTATAGTATTAGACTGTAACTGAATACAGCAATCCACATGACAACAAAAACAACCAACAGAGGAGAAGGGAAAGAGTCTTCCTTATAATAGACTACCACTAATCAATGCCTAAGAAAGGATGGACTTGGTCACCACCACTTGGCAACTATCACAGTAGCCTTCTACAAAGACAGAGGTCAATTGAGGATGCAGAAATACACGGCAGGAAGTTTGCTTGGATGCAGCGTATTCTCATAGGTCCCAAATTCCTTTCCGCTAACTGACAAACAGAGAAACTAAAATGTAGAAATCGAGCCAGGCATGGTAGTTCAGACTTGTGCTCCCAGCACTCAGGTGGTGGAGGCAAGAGGGTCAGTAGCTCAAGACAAGCCTCAGCTACACAGCAAGTATGAGGCTAGCCTGGGATGCACAAGTCTCAAATAAACACACAAATAAATAATCAGTGTAGTTTATAAAATCATTTTAAATACTAAATTAGCAAATACATGTTTCATATACGCATGTATGTCTATATGCATAAATGTGTATGTGTGTACACATTATGTAAGAAATGATGTTCAGAGTGTTATAGGACTTGCCTGAGGGTACCCTACCATGGGTGCCAGAACGGGTAAGCTCCCCAGCTGGAGACTCCTGCTCCAGACTCCACTACCCTGCCAATGGTCCCTGTGGGTGCACTGAAACCAAAGAGAACATCCTGGCAAATGCCTATAAAGAAATCAATGTGCCTTTGACTCTGGAGCCAAATTTTAACAAGTAAGCGACTACCCAAATAAATAAGCTATAAATAATGAAGATCACTGGCATATGTGTACACAAAAATACAGAGACAGAGAGATGTACATGGATAAAGAGTGCATGGGAGACGCAGAGAGAGGGAGCTATGGAGAGGAGGAGAGGAGGGACAAGAGGCAGAAGCAGCAAAGATAAAGAGAGGCAGGGAACATACAAGCAAATGGGGCAAATACTGCCCGCTAAGGTTAGGTGTGAATCAGTCACTAGCCCAGTGACAGTTTTTTACTCTTCTAATTTTTGTAAGTTTGTCAAAGTAGAAAGTTAACAAAAGCTAAAGGAAATACAGCCTTCTTTTCCTCAAACATGGTACTCCTTTCCTTTAGCGATACAAGGCCAGAGGCTGCCAAGGCGGTCCATCAGTTGACAACAATCGCTGCTGTCGCAGAGATTCTGCGTTAAGATTTTGAGCAGCTCAAAGCCATGTATAACCCCAATTCCAGAACATCCGATGCCCTCTTCTGGCCTTCCTGGGCACTGCATGCATATGTGCTCAGACACACAGATAGGCGAAATATCCATATATGTAAAATAAAATCTTAAAGATACAAAGGCCAGCCCAGCAAAGCAGGGCATCCCCATCCTGGCTGTGTGACCCCGGGACGCTCATTTTTCCTTTTTTCCTGGTTCCTCTGCTGTAAACAGGTCTGAACTACGGGGTCTCCTGGTCTCTAAAGACATGAAGCCCTCCCACTCCATTCCCTTAAAGGAGTACCTACCATCAGACTCGCTCTCTTCAGACTCCATCTCCACTGGTCCCGTGGGCTCTGGGACTGTAATCAACTCCCTGGCAGCAGGTACAGGCATCTCCCCTTGCTCGATGGTTTTCAGGGAATCTCCACGTTCATCAGAAGACAATGCCTTTTCTAAGTCACCCATTGCCTCTGTACTGCATGGCTTAGAAGCAGGGGTTTGTGCACTCTGTGTCTCAACATCACTTGAAATACGAGAGGAAATGCATTTCCTCTCGGGCGGGTTGAGACCTACCTGTAGCTCGGGCCCTTCAAGGCACGTGTCCAGCCTCTGATCAGAATATTTTCTCACTGGAGATACCAGGGTCGGTTTCCTTTCACCGAGGCGCCCAGAGGCATCCTGGCATGGAAGTTCCGTGCACGCTGACGGGAGGGGAGCTTGCTTACCCTCAACCTCATTCTCACTGCTTCTCTCAGATGCTGCATTCACCACAGGAGTAGGTGACATTTGTTCTTCTGGAGCATAGCATTCACCAGCTTGATGACAAGCGGCACTCAATGAATGAGCAGAGGAGGTCTGTTCTTTCTCATGACCGCAGCTGGCCGCACACTCCTCTACCACCGTCGCGGCGGGTACAGGAGGAACTGTGGCAAACGGCATGCCACCACCGCTTACGACAACTCCATCACTATGCTCCTGGTCTGGCCCGTTTCCAGGCGGTGTTCGCACTGCCGGCTCATCACTCCTGGCGCATACCCTCCCATCTTTAACATCACCTAACACTCTCATCACTGTCCCTCCTGTGGGCTCATTGTCTCCATCACACGCTTTCACGTCTTCGTCATCATCCAGAGCTTTCTGAATAGCCGCAAGGGTACGTGGCGATACGGATACTACATCAGCCGTGGCCAACAAGTTCCTCTCCCTAGGCTGCCTTCCCTCTCCACTCTCTGGCTCCTCTTCTGAGCTACTTCCCAGCATGGCTGCCTGCATAGCCAGTAAAGTCCTCGGAGAAGGAGGTGTGGCCTCTGGTTCTTTCTCTGACTTCACCTTCTCATGGGGTGAGGATTTCAGGTCCAAGGACATGCTGTGCATTCTGCTGGAGGAAGGAGAAGCCTCCGAATCCGCATCCATGACTTTCTTAGCCTGAATACCTGAGAGAAATTAAAACATTACCCACCATGCAATTCACAGTGTGACAATGTATTTCTGGGAAGATGAACAAGAGAATCCTGAATCGTAAATATAGTGATACAATTTTATTAAACCTGTTCACTAATTCTAAAGTGGCTGGCTCTGTAGTAACTAATCCATTAGTGATAAATATAATTGCTACTACCTAACCAAGATTCCCCTGGCTTTATCATGAATGTCTTTTCCCAGACCTCAGAGCAAAAAAGTACCCAAGATTTTATTTTGTAATTTAAAATTTTATTTATTATATTTGCCACAATACACAGTCAAAAGGAAAACAAAAACTTTTATCTATTTCATTAAACAAAATCCCATTTTAGATTATTTCTTACTTGTTTCTATAGAAAAAAAATTAAATCCTGGTGTTGGTGCTCATACATGTGAATTTAAATTTGTAAAATGATCTTTCTCCCTATTACTTTAATTACTAGAAAATTCAAATATGCTTTTGAAACTAAGTTCTTTATCATAAAATCTGAAATGAAAAAAAAAATTCCAATACCCCTAAGAAAAAGCAGCAATAAAGAAACCAAATATACATGATAGAGTCGCTGAAAGTACTGGCCGTGTGGGGTAAGGAGGCAAGGGGGACGGCCTTCGGAGTCAAACATGGCTTTAGAAACTGTGACTCATTTAGTTCTTTACTTATTTTAGTGTGAGTGTGTGTTCATGTAAACGAATGCCCTACTTGTGTGGGTGCTTGGGAAATCAGAAGAGAATGCTGGACCCCTTGGAGTTGGAGTTACAGGCACCTGTGAGCCACGGTGTGGTTGACCTGGAAGCCAGCTCCTCTGGAAGAGCAAGAGGAGAGCTTACCTGCTGAGCCATTCTGAAGCTCCTTGTTGTATACTTCCAATGCTAACTTCATTTTTAAAAATTACTTTGATATAACATATTCCTTCTCACATCTTTTTAAAATAAGGTTCACAGAGTCGGATGGTGGTAGCACCTGCCTTTAATCCAGCCTTTAATAGGGAGGCAGAGGCAGGTGGATCTCTGTGAGTTCGAGGCCAGTCTGGTCTACCGAACGAGTTCTAGGACAGGCTCCAAAGTTACACAGAAAAACAAAAAGTAGATATTACATTTGCACCCATCACAACAAAAATATGGTCAAAAGTCTGAAGAAATATCAGAGACGTTCTACTGTCAATGGGCCCAAAACTCTACCTTACGTAGCTAATGTGTATAATAGATTTATAAAGAACAGAAGCCAGCACATACGGGACACTTTACAGACAGGACCTGACACAGCCCACAGAACAAACCTGTATCAGAGACACAAAGTGTCTGGCATGAAAGCAAAGACTCACAGAGCTAAGGACACTTGCTCAAATCAAGAGTCAGAACTGGAAATCGAGGCATGCCTGCTTCTAAATCCCATGATTTTGACTTTTGTTTTCCCTATCACACCAAGACTGGGGCTCATTATGTTACTTCGTTTTCTCTCAGTTTTGAAAAGTAGTGTTTCTCCATATGATATGAAAAGGAGGTATACTAGGGGCAGAGAGGTTTAACTAGGGAAGGAGTTGAAGGAATAGAAGAAAGGTGAAGATTTTAGGGGGGATGGGTCAACCAAAACCAAAGATAGATGCAAAAACCACATGGAAATGTACCACTGTATAAATGAAAAAAAACAATTAAAAAAAAAAAAAAACTTGAATGGAAGTGCCCTGTGTGAGTTGACAATATTGCTCCTAGACGCCATGGGAAGTGATCAAAAATCCCAGTGCCAAGTGCAAGCTACCCCCATGGGTCTGTGACCAGACAGCCAGAGAAGCTCCCAGAAGAATATAGGCCATTGCTACTGCTCTAATCCAATTGCAAATGACACTACACACCCTGGACACAGGATGCAGAAGTTGGAAATGAGCTGGAAGCCTCCTCCCTGGTACCCAGCTACCACAGAACTGAAAGGTACTAGGCAGGCGTTTGGGAGTGAGGAGTTTTCAAGTCTTTGCTGGTGGTGAACACTGTGCTACAGTTCTGACCTGACAGACCAGATGTGCCCGTTAGTGCAACAGTGTCAAGAACACTCTGGGGTCAATCAACATAGACTCAGCGGGATTTGTGGTCCACTCTACAGGAGGTTATGCATGCCTGAGACTGCATAACCCAGCCAAAACTCATGGCTAGAGAGGTCACTGCCCTAGAAAAAAAATGTAGGGCTGCTATTTTGCTAACTGAACATGTAGTCCAACTGCTTCCCAAAGCCCAACCTTTGTACCTCAGAGCCACGGTTGCTGCCAGCCTGGACCAGAGAAGCTTCTCCCTGAAGAGGGCAACACTCAGTGCTGAGTTCCGGAGCAAGCAGCTGCTGAGTGCTCGGCCATCAATGTTTCATACAACACACACAGCAGAGCCCTTAAGGAGGGAGGGGGGAGTAAAAAGAATGTAGGGGCCTGAGGATGGGAAGGAACACAAGATGCTATGTTCTGGATATGGGACGGCCTTCAGAGCCATAAGACACAGCAGCTGTAGCTACCTGCAGAAGCCCTACCAAAAGTCTGAAGAGCTCAGGGCTCCTGGTCGAAGTCCCCGGATGCTCTGTGTCTGCTTTGACTGGCACAGGATACAGCCTATCATCACGGCAGGGACGGCATGACGGCAGGAGCAAACTGCATCGCTATCCTATGGCTTTAAGCTGCCAAGCCAATGACAGGGCCTGGTACCTTTTATCAAGATGTAGTGGGCGGTGTCTTCAGAGACCACTCTCCTTGACTCCACCTCCTTTAGGAAGCCCCCCTCATCTTCGTACTGCCTCTGGATTTGTCCCGAGTGCTGCTGGTTCATTTCCTTTTGGACATTTTCTATGTGCTGGTTTAGGTAGTTCTTCTTAAGCAAGCCTTTCAGCTGGTACTGTGAAAAGTCATTAGACTCCTCGGGAGAAAATAAACAAAAGTGCTGTTTTCCACTAACAGGTAACACCACCACGCACCAACCCATCCCCAAAAGGCACAGCCTCTTAGCATAAAAATAAAACTTGAAAACTAAGGTGGGGTTCCAGGGGTAACTCTCTTTGCTTTTTTTCTTTATTGTTTGTTTGCTTTATAGACAGTCCCTCAATAAACAGCCCAAGCTAGCCTGGAGCTTACTATATAGACCAAGCTAGCCTTGAAATTGTAGAAATACTCCTGTCTCTGCCTCCCAAGTACTGTGATTAGCACACGTGGCGTTATAACAGCCATCAAAAAAATATCCGGGCAGTGGTGATGCACACCTTTAATCGCAGCAGTCAGGGAAGCAGAAGCAGGTGGATCTCTGTGAGTTCGAGGTCAGCATGGTCTACAGAATGGGTTCCAAGACAGCCAGAGATACACAGAGAAACACTGTTTCGAAAAACCAAAGAAAGAAAGAAAGAAAGAAAGAAAGAAAGAAAGAAAGAAAGAAAGAAAGAAAGAAAGAAAGGGAAAAGAGAGAAAAATTCTTTGAAACAAAAAGAATTAAGCAAAGGAAATTATGAAGGATTTTTTTATTACTTAATCATTCATTCAAACACCATTTGCTGAGCTAGACTACATGGCTGTGGTATGACGTGTGATGGTGGCTCAGTGAAACATAATCTTCTAGATACAAATGAAGTGCCTAGCACTAGCCCTGTCCCTGGTCCCCAAACGACAAAGAATAAAGCAACCGGAGGTTTTAATCATCAAAATTAACAAGTATAAAGCTTTTTCCACTGAGGACATTCTAAGTACTTTTATACAAACTACCTTGATTTATTCTCCCAGACATCCAATGAGACATTTTTCTATCTCCAGTCTGTAAATGACGGACTTGAGACTTCAACGCCAGACTCACATGGAGACCTCAGCCAGATGGCTTTTACACAGCTGAGTACATTATTGGTCTCATTACCCCTGCAACTAGGACATGGATCTTCTCTTGTGAATACCATAAGGGCACAATCGAAGCCGCCCCAAGGTCCATCCTGGACTACTTGGAATTTGTCTTCTCATGGGGCCACCCTAGCCTTCCAGCCCTATCAACAGCATGGTTTCAAGGAGAAGAAGAGAAAACCGTGAGGGGCTGTCTCTCTCCTTTCCTTCTCACTCCACTCAAATCTTATTTCTGAGTCACACTCAGAGATTCCTCACAACCCCTCAAAACACAGGCCTGAAAGATAGATGGAGCCTGGATTGCTTTCCCCTTGGAATGAAAATATACTTATTTCTTGTACCAAACCCTAATAATATAATTTCTATGTATCTTATTATTTTCTTATTGCACTGACTGCATAGAAAATCAGAAATAAGAGATAAATCCTTTTTTTCATCTTTTTGGTGCCAGAGTAACAAGCATTCTAAAGTCTAATAGTAAGTTAAAAAAAAACAAATAAAAATGTGACATCAATGCTGAGAACTTACAATCCACCTCAGTGTTTGAGGACAACAGTGTTTGCGTGGGGAACACACGCAAGTAAGCAACTGCAAACAGCAGGTAGCGGCAAAAGGAAGGAAAACGGAACTCACACATCCAGAACTAAAGACTTATGCCCAATGGGTGCATAAATTTAGTAATCACTACCAGCATTGTCAGGGCACACCATACCTGCCTCGGCTTCCTGCGAGTGTGAAGTCACCACACTCAGACCACCCTAGGAGAACACAACAATCCTGTACCTGGAATGCCACATTGGAAGTACTTTCCGTCTATGATTACTTTTTGTCGGCAATGTATGTTGTGGTTTAAAGTAACTTCTAAGAACTGGCCCACAAACCACAGCACGCTGGGCACTTACTATGTCAGACACGGAAGCACCTGCTGAGCGTGTAGCCACGATCAGGACAGGCGTGTTCTGTGCTGAGACTAGAACACCATGTTACAAGGTGCTGAGAACACACAGAAGAGGAGGCCTAGTCTTGAATAGATAGTCCAGAAGACTTCTTTGAACATCTATGAGCTGTAATGGATAAATAAATAAACTATGCCTTATGGGATGTGAGAGATACCAATTCTGTGTCCATGCAACTGGACTGCTGTCTAAAGTGGAGACTTCGACTCTAAGTACCTTCTCTACTTTCCCTCCTTGGAGTGTTGCTGACGTTCTGTTCTATGCACTGGTGTGCTACTGTTTATGGCTGCGTGTTTTACCTCTGGCATTGCTTCAAACAGTGTCCGTCTTCGCTTGGTAAACTCTTTCATGTCAGTTAAGATCTCGTGCTTGACTTCAGGTGGCAGGCTGGTGAAGTCCTCAGACTCGACATCGATGGCCTGAGGATTATGAAAGAATTCTTCCTGCGGGGAGTAAAATGCTGACATCATTAAATTTATATTTACCCAGGTAGGCCTAGTCATTGCTACGAACACTGTGTTTATATTACAAAATACAGCTCTACATAATCTACACACAGAAGCACACACTTTGCAGTAGGCATCACAGTGAACAAACAGGGAAGCCCCTTCATTTGTCCACTCACTCCAAAGCAAATCACTTATCACGCGCTCAGACTACACCCAGGCTCCACTCAAAGACTCTGGACACTGTGGTGCCTGTGTACGTACGAACCCTAATCTCATGAGTAGAGCAAGGCACGTAAGCAAGAAAATAGGTAAGCAAGGTAACTGTTAGAACATCCAATAGGCTGAGCTGCTAGGAGTAATAAGGGAAAGAAAAAGGGGAAAAAAATCTTACATGGTAGACGGAGAAAAGTCTATCAGAGAGATGTCTGGGGCAGGGATTTTTTCAATACCAAGAACCTGATGGGAGTGGGAAGTCTAGATTGAGGAAGAGCAAGCAGAAGGATTCTGAAATGAGAAAAGACTTGTGGATGAGAGCCATTTTTAGCTACATTAGTTTTTTGTGTGTTGTTTTGTTTTCTTAAGAAAATAACATCTTAACGAAATTAATTTGGGGGCTGGAGAGATGTTTCAGTGGTTAAGAGCACTGGTTGCTCTTCCAGAGGGTCTGAATTCAATTCCCGGCACACAGAAAGCAGCTCACAGCTGTCTGTAACTTTCTTAATCCTAGCACTCAGGAGGCAGAGGCAGGCATGATTCTGTGAGTCCAATACCAGCATGGTCTACATAGTCAGGTCCAGGGTGACTGGGACAACATAGAGAAACCCTGTCTCAAAACCTCCACCCAAAAAAGGAAGAAAGAAAGACATATATAATGCCAAATCCAATATAGAAATGCACTGCATGCATGGGTAAGTGTGGATTTTACATATACATACATATATACATAAATATAAACATATACATATATGTATACATACATGCAATCAGAAATGTGCACAGTTAAAGGGACAACTATGTTTACTTCTTATTGAGAATGTTCATAAACCCATCCTGCTTCATGAGGATCACTCATGTTCATCATTTCAAATAATGAAACACGCTCTGAATTCCCGCCACGTGAGTACCTGCAAAGCTTGCTTTTGATCCATTCTTGCTTGCCACTGCTTTTCATCTTCCTCTTCCGAACTGCAGTCAAGAAAACACTTTTAACATCCGTGACTTTTAACAAACACTTAAAAACATGCTTCTTGAGCTCAAGGGCTATAACAGCGAATGGGATGGGTAGGCTGTGACCCTAGGATCTCACTGTCTAATGGAGAACACACGCAAGTAAACGACTGCAATATGAAATCCTAACTCCCTCCATAAGGAGCAGAAAGTTGGTAGTGCTAAGTTAAGGAGTAAATCACCTACAAAACCTCGGGCAGTGTGGTGGTTTGAATAAGAATAACCTTCACAAGCTCATACGCCTGAACGTTCAGTACCTAGTTGGTGGAAGTACTTGGGAAAGAGGTGTGGCCTTGTGGGAGGAGGCGTGTCGCAAGAGTCAGGCTTTGAGGCCTCAAATCCTCCCACCATGGCCAGTATATGCTATGCTGTCTAAATAGGGTTCCAGATGTAAGTTAGCAGCTGTTCCTGCTGCCATGCCTTCACTCCGCCATAACAGACTCGAACCCTCTCAAAGCATACGCCCAATTAAACAGTTTCTTTTAGCCAGGCAGTGGTGGCACATGCCTTTAATCCCAGCACTCAGGAGGCAGAGGCAGGCAGATTTCTGTGAGTTCAAGGTCAGCCTGGTCTACAGAGCGAGTTCTAGGACAGGTTCCACACTGTGTCAAATAAAATAAAATAAAATAAACAAAAACCAGTTTCTTTCACCACTTGTCTTGATCATGATGTTTTATCACAGCAATAGAAAAGTAGCTAACACAGTCATGAAGTTTTCCAGAATCTCCTACAATTACATTGGTGGATTTGCTATAAACAAAGGACTCAAATGCAGGATATAAAGGAAGCACATGTGAGGAAGTATTCTAGGTACATGAACTGAGTTCTGCAGTCATTTGGAAAAAAGGCAAGAAAATTCTGTCTATGACAGAGAAGAGACCGGGGGACAAGACTGAAGAAGAGTGATTAAAAGGCTGAAAGTCTTGAAACGACAAGGTAGGCTAGGCATGGTAATGTAGGCCTGGGTCTCCAGCACTGAGAAGAGTACAGCAGGAAGGTTGTAAGTTCAAGGTCAGTCTGAACTACAGAGCAAATTCCAGGTCAGACTAGGATACATGCTGAGTATTTGTCATTTAGGGGGGGAAAAAAAAAGCAGAAAAATATATTATGGGGGCTGGAGAGATGGCTCAAAGGTTAAGAGCACTGACTGCACTTCCAAAGGTCCTGAGTTCAATTCCCAGCAACCACATGGTGGCTCACAACCATCTGTAATGAAATATGCTGCCCTCTTCTGGCCTGCAGGGACATATGCAGGCAGACCACTGTATACTTAACAAATAAATAAATCTTTAAATATATATATACATATATATATATATATGTATGTATATATATATATATAAATCATGAAGTTTTGTAAAAGAAAAAAATGACAATATCAGAATTTGGCTTTAAATAAAGTGTAGAGGACACAGTCGACTGTGCTGGGAGTAGAATCTGAGGCAAAAGTATGAGGTCAAAGATGAGACAGAAAAAAGTTTGGGTGCTACTGAGATGTCAGAGAGTGATACCAACAATGGAAAGAAGGAAATGATGTACAGAGAGAAAGCTAAAGGTTTAGGCATGTGTAGAGGAAGAGCAAGGGGAGAGATCAGGACAGGGGAGGGATAATCAAAAGTATCCACAAAAAATTCAGATGAAAACCCAGTAGTTCGTAAGTTAGTTTAAACACGTAATCTTGAAAAAGAGAATCTGAACAGATACTCTGCATGGATATGCACTGATCCTAGAAGGTGTTATAATAAATTATAATTCCCTATAAATTATTGGTCAGGGAAACCAGGAGGTTTCCCGATGCTGAGATTCCAGGCTTTCGCTACCAGTATGCCCAGGTTTTTATGTGGCTGTGATGGATACAATGGGTCCTCATACTTGAGGGGCAAGCCCCTTCACTAACTGAGCCACCTCCCCAGCCCCTAAAGTGATACTCCTTAGTAGATAAACATTTACCTATGTTTTTCTTCCTCCTGTAAAGGTGGCAAAGCATAGATATCCTCTCTTTGAACTCGAGTAAGACTGGGTAGAGCTTCATTTCTGAAAAGCACATACAGTTGTCAACAAAAATCATATGAAATGCATGTTTAGTCAACCATCTCCTCCTGCCGGTTGCACAAACCCTGCTCAAGGACAGTGGTTACCACCCTTCACCTGGCTGCGTCTCCCCAAAGCCATTATTGTCATAACTAAGAACCATGTGGGGGAAAAGGGGAACTCACTAAGGCTCCTCAGAGCCTTTGTCACAGTCTCAGCTACAATCAGAAAGGGGCCTATCACAGTAAAATCAGGTTGCGGGGAACTCCGTTGTAAAGCACCTGACCAGCACCTGTGAGGCCCTGTGTTCCAATCCCTGCAACTATTAAAAAAAAATACAAATCTAATTAATTAATTAAAGGAAGAAGCAACACCATAGCTTTTCACTCTCGTTAGCCACCATCCCACACCCCCAGGTCTGAAGCTATCTGCTCGCTGCTCTCCTGACTCTTCCTGTTGTGAAGAGACAAGGAGAGCGGACAGTAGGCGCCAGGGAGGGTGTACGGCACAGTCCTCTTGCCTTTTCCTCCTGAAGGCAGTTTGCAGAGCCTGTCTCTTCAGAAACGTCTTCAGGAGCTTCTCTGTGGTTCTTCGCGAGTCTGTGGATGCGGAATCCTTCCTCTGCCTTCTCTTTGCCTATAAAAAGTGAAGCACATGGGATTTCACTTCAGGTGTGGGGCCACTAAAAACGTTTCAGGATCTGAATGTAGGACAACGGCTGTACTAGGGCTTCCTCCTCACTTCTGTCAATGAGCATCTTCAGGTTCTGTGCTGTGGTGTGGGAGAATTATCTGTATCCTGTCAGTCATATTTTAAATAAATGCTGATTGGCCAGGCAGGAAGTATAGGCGGGAAAACCAGACAGGAAGTAGAGGTGGAGCAAAGAGAACGGGAGTATTCTGGGAAGCAGGAAGCTTCCTCTGCCATTCCTGCCCAGATCACCAAAGAAGAAACATGTGAGCTGACAGCTGAAAAAGGTACCAAGCCATATGGCTAACATAGATCAGAATAATGGGTTAATATAAGCTGTAAGAGTTAACAAGAAGCCTAAGCTAATGGGTCAATCAGTTTATAATCTTATGGAGTCCTGTGTGTGATTTTCTTTGGAGCTGCCCGGCTGAAGGGTACTGGGCAGGACAGATACTCCAACAAGCGGCCCCTCGCTACAGTGCCAGACAGGATGCACAGAGCACTTGTCTAAAGGTCACCTATGTAGTACATCTGGGAAGTTACTAGCTTATTGTCAGTTTCTTATAAATAAATTTCAATACCACCAAGAATCTAAATCTTTATAAAAATTATCACAAAATCAATTTGATTCTGTTTCAAGAAATGATTTTTACATACCTCTGCCCCACACACAAATGCAGCACTATATTAGAAAAAATCCTTAGCATATATAAAAGCATTCTAATAAATGTTGAGCTAAGTGGACAATTTCACTGGGAAGGCATCTGAGGATTACCCAGACCAGAGCAGTTTTATTGTTGTTGTTCTGAAGGTAGTTTTTTGGTTTGCTTGCTTGCTTGTTTTTCTGTCACCAAGGACACTCAATCACGCTCTAAAGAAGACATCTCTTAAGTAGGGGTCCACAGCGAGCAACAGTAGCCCAGCCAGACAAAATATGAACCATCTAAACAGATATCCTAAAGAAACTACTTAAGAATTCAAGTAGTTTCAGTTAATAGGTAAATTTGATCCTAACATATATAATAGATTTTCATAAATATTGTAAAGATAAACTGTTACAAGCCTGGCACAGTGTTGCATGCCTTTAATCCCAGCACTTAGGACAAAGGCAGAACTATGCAAGTTCAAGGCAGGCTTGATTATATATATGGAGTTTCAGGTCAGCGGAGGCTACATAGAGAGAGCCTGTCTCAAAAAATAAAAGAGAAAAAGAAAAAAAAACAAACTAACAAACAAAAGAGTTAAGCATAAATTTTTAAAAGCAATTGAAATTAAATTGATTACAAGTCAAAACTGCTCATTGAAAGCATACAGTGGTGGCGCACACTCTTAATCCCTAGCACTCAGAAGGCAGAAGCAAGTGGATCTCTGAGTTCAAGGACAGCCTGGTCTATAGAATGAGTTCCAGGGCAACACAGAGAAACCCTGTCTCAAAAAGCAAAAATAAAATAAATAAATGAATAAATAAATAAGGAATACATTCAGGCAGCCTTATAAGGACGGAACAAGCTGTTACAGTTAGGAATATATATACATATATACATGTAATAATAATTAGGGGAAAAAGGAGGCCATGAATTAGAAGACTGGGGAGGAATACATAAGCGGGTTTGGAAGGAGGAAAAGGAAGGGAGAAATGTTGCAATTGAATTTAATATAAAAATTGCTAATGGTGTCTAAAGAGAAAATAAAATGAAATGATATTTACCAAGGTCTGTTTCTTTAGCAGTGGAGCATCTCCATCAAATACAAAAATAGGGCGAATACGAAAAAATAACAGCTTGCAGAGCCGATGGAACAGTGTGAGAAGATGAGCATTTTCTATTGCATTCCCATGGTGATCTCGGACTCCTTTAAGTGCTTGGTTTAGCCAAATGCTAATATCTGGGAGAACCAGTAAAGGAAAACAGTATGGAGTTTCCAGCTTCATCCTCAAACTTTCAATATCCAAGACATGATACCAACAAATAGAGAACATTAAACATATAGCACCATTTATGGAAGTTGGATGATACCTGGCCATGACAGAATCTACCCAAAGTCAGCTAGCTTTTCTTTGGTCCCTTATTACTTTCCACACTCTGAAAGTCATAGGCAGATCCACACCTTCAAAAGTCTAATGACAAAGACAGCTTCTTTAGATTCCCAATTGAAATTTAACATTATACATGAGTTCACACACACACATGCGATGACATAATAAAACTACATACAATAAGAGCAATTATCAGGTATTGTATAAATAAAGGGTGCAAATATTAACTTTAATAAAGTAAAACTATATACAATAAGAACAGTTTTCAAGTAAGAATTCCAATCACAATGCCCAGTCCATTAGTATTTGGCAAACTCAGAGAAAATATTCTATTATCTATCCTCTCCTGATGACTAACGTTCTGTACCTAATTTACTTTCTATTATAACTAAGGAAAACTGTAACTACAACTATCTAGTCTCAACTGCATCAGAGACCTAAGAAGGATATAATATTACCTGAGTAAACAGGAAGTGCAGAGCAAGTAACATCCAAAACTATAGAAACAGCAGAGACATCTGGCTGCCTGAACAATCTCCCTAAGATTCCTCTTCAACATTAGAGCAGCCATCTTCAGTCTATAGACCTAGAATATCTGACAGACTGTTATGTGAAGCAGGAAATTTTGAAGGACTGTCCTGCCTTGTTTTGGCAAAGTTTGGCAGCCACTTTCTTTGATGTCCTGTTTGCCCAATTTAGACAGCATAATGTCAGCCGTCGAGGAAAGGGCAGTTTCTTTGCTCAGTGGCTAACTTTACCACCAATAAAAACAAACTCCTTATAATGGTTGTTTGCGGCCAATCATTCTTTTTCTAAGTAAACTGGTGCTTCCAGGAGCAGACATGTCTCAGTGTCATGAAAAGCCAAGACATCTCCTATGGATATAGGCTAGTTTAATTCAGCACTTCCTTCTACAATGTAATGTCTCTCAGCAACTGTCCTTCTCTGTTCATTAACATTCAAAAAATTCAAAGTCAACAAACACCATACAGGATTCAGATGTCTTGTGTATTTACCACCTTTATGTGGCTTTTTCTTATATTACTTTACTCTCTTTAAAGACTTTAGCATTTTAAAACTATTTATATTTTTCTATGACCCATCTTTTTTTTAGCATCTAAGCATATTTTTAAATATACCATACCTTTTTAGAGGTTTTCTGTGTCTGGGCCTGGCTTTACTAACCTCCTGTAGCATTCTCTGACCGTGTGAGACAAATCTTGTTTTTTTTTCCCCCTTGGTTATTCAAAACAGGGTTTCTCTGTGCAATTTTGGAGCCTGTCCCCTCTGTAGACCAGGCTGGCCTCGAACTCATGGAGATCTGTCTGCCTCTGCCTCCCAAGTGCTCAGATTAAAGGCCTGCGCCACCACTGCCCAGCTGTGAGACAAATCTTTAACTGCCATGTCAGTCACCATGCTGATCAGCTTGGTGCATGGCGCTGGGTCCAGCCTGCAGGCATCAGTGGAGTTGCATCTCTGTACGCCACCAAGCACCAGCCCGTCTGAAAAACTAGGAAGCTGTGTCTGGCTCCCTGCTTGTGTGTTTGAAGCTTTTTTATTAACTCGTTCTCAGATCCTAGGTGGAAATACACGTCCCACACTAGGCATCATATGTAATACATATCTAAATTAGTCTATTAATAAAAACTTGGGAGTCACATAGCACAGTATGAGCCTGGTAGATCCAACAGGTGATGGAGAAAAGCCCAGTCAACCCTGCTCTCTGCTTTTCCAAGATCCAAAATTAGCCTCCAAACTCCTAAACCCTTCTCCCTCCCTGTGTCCCGCTCTCCCGATCTGAGTCTGCCAAAGTCGTCTATGGTTTATTCTGGTCAGCTCAGTGTTGATTCTATCCTCTGAATCAAGGTTGAGTTTATTGACAGTTTCAGGGGACAGGGCGAATAAATCTCCCACAACACGTTTATCCTCAAGAAATTCTCATGGATCTACAATAAGATGCTTGAATTTAACAATAAAAATATAAAAAGGTTGGAAAGCTTTGCCATGGGTCAGTGCTTAAAGCTCAATTACAATATGCTAAGTTCTGAGGATAGCATGTTCTTTGGAGGTTCAAAACAGGTTTAATGATTAAAATTAATTACAAAGCATTACTAGAGGAAAGCTACTAAACTAAATAAAAACTAAACAGTATAATTCTCTTTATAATCTACGTAGTTTGTTAAATGCAGAAACTGTATGCATTTAACTGGCCAGGCACCAGCCATACTAAGGACAGCAACCTTTCCCAAAACAAGTTGTTATGTTTTCTTGTAGTTTTCTCACTATCTCAATGTTTTTAAGACTTTAAAAAAAAAAAAACTTACTTTGCATTTGTTCCTAAGCATGAAACAGCATCCTATTTGATTTCTTGCTCTTTGCCAGTTCCTGTACCTCACCATTAGAGACCTTTCCTAGGCCTACTTCTTCCCTCCACTCTACACCACTTGCAGGGGCTACGTCAAACAACCCACTACACCCTGCACATGTGTCTCCAAGACTATAGCAGCACTTTGTCCTAGATCACCTGGCTAACATTGACCTGACTCCTGGCAGGCATTTCAGAGTCAAACTCCATGGCTTCTCCACTGAGCTGCTTGTGCCCCACCTCAGTGAATTACTGTCTCATGTGGGCCTGCGTTCTGGGTGTCAATTCTCGTGTGCTCATCCAACCAGTAAGAGAACCTACCAGTTCTACCTTGCAGGCACGTCCAACCTTGAATATTGCATCCCTATGTTATTATCTACAAAGTTCGTGCCTAAAACCTGTGCAATCCAGCTACAATAAAAAGAAAAAGAATTACAAAACCTTCCAAACATTTTTAGTAGTTTTAAGGTTTTGTGTTTGGCTACACTCATCAGCTATTATAGGTACATGTGGCCTGGAGGCTGCAGGTTTGCTAAACCTGGAAGTACGCCGAGGTTTGCCAATAAATCTTTTAGCAGGAGCCTTTTGATGCTCTTGTTAAATCTATAAATGATCTGCTTTGTGCTCATGTCTCCTGTCATATTTTAGGCTCCTACACTCCTAATATTATAAACCACTCAGCTCCTTCCTGCCACCAGAGACTTCTCCCATGCCAACCTCACTGCGTCCTACTGAGTCTCAAACTATGTGACATCTTCCTGGCCTCAGTTAACACTTCCAGATACACATCTCTATGAGATGGATTATTAAATTCATCTAACACTGAACGAAGTGTGTACCCTCACTGAGTATACCACCCAGTAGGGGGAGCACCATGCCTGTGAGCAACCTTGCTTGTGTAAACGGCTTTTGTTCGCAATATACTCCTTCCATAAGGCCTGACATATTACAGACAGTGTGCATTATTTTAAAAAAAATCTGAATGTTTTTAAATTAATGTACATTGTCTAGCATTCGCTACCAACAAAGTTACTCGTGGAATTTGTGTATTAGGGCAATATACTGAGTTTGGGTTTCTAATGCTGTGGCAAAACATCATGACCAAAAGCAAGGAGGGGAGGAAAAGGAATATTTGGCTTATGTCTTCACATCACAGTCTATCACTGAGGGAGGTCAGGGCAGGAACTCAAACAGGGCGGGAATCTGGAGGTAAAAGCTGATGCAAAGGCCACAGAAAGATGCTGCTTGCTGGCTTACTCCTCACGGCTTGCTCCATCTGCAACCCAGGACTGCCAGTCCAAGGGTGGTACCACCCTAGAATGGGCTGGGCTCTCCCCCATTAATCACTAATTAAGAAAATGCCCTTCAGTCTTGTCTGATCATTTCCCGGGGGAGGGGAGTGTTCAAGACAGGGTTTCTCTGTATAGCCCTGGCTCTTCTGGAACTCACTCTGTAGACCAGGCTAGCCTTGAACTCAAATGAAGTTCCCTCCACTCAGATGACTCTCATGCCAAACTGATTTTTTAAAAAAAGGTATTAGTATATTTATCCCTTTATATTAGAGTGCCCCATGTACCAAGCAAATCCAAGACCCTAGGGAGATGCACCAAACAATACATTTGTGAAGGAGGCAAACACACCCCCATGTCTAAGATGCACACATTCTAACAGTATGAAAGACAATAAAATAATTGGCATGTTCATTAAGTGCCAAGAAGTAATAGGACAGAAGAATGGCTGAGAGTTTGGCACTTTAGTTACAAACGACTCAAGAATAAGGCTGGCATGAACAAAAGCCGCAGGGAAAAACCTGGCCGGGTGCGGGGGAGGGGGGGGGCAAGAGATACAAATGGCCTAGGGCAGACGTCTGTGTGGTGGGGTGCGGGTGTGGAAGGTGATGTATGAGGTACAATATACACATCTGAGCCAGTTCCAGAACGTGACTTAAGACCTGAAGAGACGCAGAAAATCAGCTACAAGGAAAGTCGTTTTAACGAAGTTACAACAGTACACGTGTTGTATGGAGATGACAGAGATGGCATGTCTCAGACACAGGTGATCGGGTCCTGGATACATCCTAGAGGAAGGGTTCCACATGTTCTGAATTGCTCTAAAGAACTGCTTCTGCTGGGTCCGTTTCGGCTGGCTTGCGGCACTGCCGTACAGTCTGAATAAGTTTCGACACAGGGGATCACTTTTGACTTTAGAATTGAGAAAACAATTTCAGAGTTTTAAGATAGGTCTTAGCTCTGTCATCCATGAGTCTACAGCCTACAGCCTGAGGAGAGGTTAAACCCCTTACTCCTGAAACACTAAATGTCACGGAAGTGATCCCTTTTCACATGTAAACTAGCTGTGGTTTACCGTTTCTCGGGGGAAGGCTGAGAATCCCCACATAAAATTCTCGGTGAAAAACAATCACATAAAATCAGACAGGCTGAAAGTATTTTCCCAATTTGACTCATTAAACTTCAACACACATGGAACAAATTTACAATCCCCAAGGGCAAGTGCTTAAGTCTGAAGCAAAGCCAAAACTTGCTTTAGAGTTGAAACTCAAAGACCCAGTGACATTTGAAAACTTTTGTTCTTTTGGGAATTCTCTTTAGTCCTGAAGTTAGGTGGCTGAAGACTAAGTTAATCCAGATCGGTATGTGTTCAGAGGGGGTATTATCTCCCCAGTACAAGCAATGCATTAACGGATGGTACGGTCTGTAATGGAAAAAACTAAACTGTTGTTTCTTCATTTTTAACCCAGACATAAACTGTTTAAATAAGCCACTCAGCTATCCATGTGGTCCAAAACCCAATTTATTTGGAAGAGTACGTATATTACAAACCTAAGATAATCGTGGATGAGTTCTTTATTACCAAACAAATACCACCTAAATTTCAGGTATCAGAATTATCACGGTAAAATATAAAAAATTACAGAAGTAATCATATTATGACCGGACACATATATGATTGTATGCAGAATCTTTCTCAATTTTTTTTTTTAGATAAATGACCCATTCTTTCAGAAAAGCTTAATAACCTCACAAAAATGACCTCACATCCTGAAAGGGACTCAGCCATTTTACAGGTAATTTACTTTTCCTCTGACATCCCTAAATGTTAGGATGCTGCCCTTCCTAATCCTTTACAGGGGCTGGAACAGGAAATAACCTAAATCCTTGATGGCGTTACTAGCAGTACTTTTTCTCAATAATGGGCAAGGAATTATGGGACCTCATACATCCTAAGAAAGGGCTCTACCACTGTAAGGTGAAATCGTCGATGAGAATTTAAGAATTCCCCCTCACTACAAATTGCCCGTTTGTTCACTAATAATTCAAAAATCCTTAAACTGCAGTGATACCGAGAAGCCACTAGGGTGCGACACAACACATGTGCTTTACAAAGTTCTTCAAGTCACACAACTTCCTGTCCCCTGGGTAAAAACTTGTAAGACTGTTTTATTAAATTTTGTCACTGGTGTATTTGACATAAAATGTTATCCTTCCAATATTACATGTTATCCATTAATTATAAGCTGGGCACACAGTGAAGAACTAGCTCATCAAATAATGGCTTCTTTGCTGCACTTTACAGAATGACTTGACACGCCTCACCTACACACACAGACACACACACACACACACGCATACACGCACGCACGCACGCGACCAGCAATTGTTTACAAGTCTTTCTAGTTCTTATTAAGAAAATAGTGTAAGGTACCTCCATCTTCTGAGATAAAAGAGGCACTGTCAAAGAGGTAATGGAAAAGACAAACGAAAACTTCAAAACTAGTACCACATTTTCAAAGTGGGAAAAAAAGAACAAAACGACGACACAAAACCAGCTAACCATACACGGAAATATTACAGGGGCTGAAGGAAACTAATAATTCACTACGCACCACATTAATTTCTCATTCCAAAAGATGAGTTAACTATGCAAAAGAACGGGAGCTCGGAATTCTCTCCACGCTGACCTCCCGCCGCGCACAAAATCACTTCTAAACTTTACAGTGCTGCAGAGCCAGACGCACTTCCAACTTCATCCTTTAAATCTCCCGATTCTCCAAGGCAACCGTGTACCTACTCTGCAGGGAGCACCGAAGCACAGGAGGCACAGACTGATCCTAAAATGAGGAGAGCGGGGCTGCGAGCTGGACAGGCAGACACCCGAGCAATGCCCGGCTCCGGTGCCCCCAGGAGCCCAGCCCTCCTGCAGTAGCCCGGCCCGCGCCAACGCTCCGCCTGAAGGATACCCACGGCCAGCACCTTGCCCTCCAGCGCCTCCGGGCTGACCCGGCGCCCGGAGCACTCCAGCAGCTTCCACAGCCCCTGGACTCCCATGGTGCGGGCCCTTTGCTTCAACTTAGAGAAGGGCGCGCCAAGCGCAGGCACAGGGCGCCCCGCTCCGCTCCAGCAGAGCCCATCTCCCTGCAGCCGGAACTCGCCGCGAGGCGGACGCGCTGGGACACTTCCGGGGAGGACACGGCCTCCGAGAAGAAATGCACGGCTTAGCCATGGCACGTGACTGCAATGGGAGGAGCGGGGACTCCTCAGCCCAAATGGTGGCACGGCTAACAGAAGTGAGCAACGGCGCGGGAGACGCAAGCCTCCAAACGTCCCTCCCGATGCGCTTGATGCTTCCCTCCCCACCCCCACCCCGAGGACATGCAAAACCCACGCGAACTGAAACGTCTAGGCTTCCGTCTAAGGGAACGCGACGGCTGGGAATCCCGTCTTGACTCGTGACGTATAAATCCTGAGCCAGAGCGCTAGGGCTGTCAGTGCAGAGCTGGAACCGATTGTTAATTCACTGCTTCTGTTCGGCCGTCTGTTAGGCGTAAAAGATATTTGCACGTTGGCTTTTTCAGGGGAGTCCCTTTGTGCGTCTTCAATTTCAGTGCCTCCATTGTCCATCTAGCTTTGCAGACTTGATTCCAAGGATTGGGTTAGACTAGAAAAGAACATAAGGATAAATGTTTCCTTGATGTTTTTAAGGGTAAATATTTGCACGACAACGTGCAGTAACTAGGTGTCAGTACAACGGAGTGCTTACCATTGAATTACCTGCAGCATCTGAAACTTTGAGTTCCACAGCTTGTGGTCAGAAATAACGTTGGGCAGAGAGAAGTCCACGAAAAGATCCGCCACCCTTATGCTAACTCAAATTCAGCCTTGTGCCTTATAGTAATTAATTAGCTCTGCAGAGATCATGTTTCTTCAGAACGTCTGTTCTGTTATCTGTAAGCAGGATTTTATGAATCAGAGGTCATGTGTGCAAAGCACTTGGCATTTAGCATACTGTTGTTCAAATCTGATGTACAGTACTGAAATTACATTCAATCCCAGTAATAATCTTGATATGAAAGGACACATGGCCAGACATAGTGTCATAAACATCTAGGAGACAGGCAGAGATAGCATAAATTCAAAACCTACAAAGGGTTTGTCCAAGAAAAAGGGGGGGGGTAGAAGCAGATAATTTCTTACAAGAACCATTTGCAGAAGTCTTATCAGGAATCAGGTTTCAGCAAAACATATCTTGTCCAAAGAGATGATTTATAATATTTAATCATATTTAAATTGCCATATTTACTTGTCTTAGTCTCAGCTTATTTTCCACTGTGCTTTTAACATTTCCTCGATGTGTAAAATTGTGAATTTTTGTATTTTAGCATAGTTGTATTACACTGATGGCAATATAATTGCTTGTTTAGTTTTAGTTACCTCCAACAAGAGACTATAAATTTGTTGAAATCAGTATCAGTCTTGATAGCTTTTACACCTGGTACTTGGAGCACATTGCAGAGTTTCTAGGTGTTGCCTATATAACCTCTCTAGTCTCCTGTCTAAAGGTCTTCACGGCATTTTACATCCTGTGGTATTTGGATCAGAGGTCAGGCAGATGTTAGTTCAGATCTTATCTGGACCATAGAATTACCATGTATTCAGGACAAAATTCACATGTTGGATACATAGTTCCAAGTACTTCAAGATGTGCTTTTATCCAGAGTGATTTCTAGAAAATGAATTTCTTAAACAATGAGGCCATTAGGGGCCTAAGAGTACAGGAACCAGAACTTAGAAATCACTCCTGTGTCTAACATAGCCATGATAAATGATAGATCACAAACATGCAGACATATTTGTGTCTATGGATCTGATTCCTATTTACACACACACACACACACACACACACAATCAGTAGCATCTAGTTCAGTATGATTGCTATCCTTATAAGAGGGAGTTGGAACACAAAAGGGTGAGCACCCACAAGTCTAAGAGACAAGAAACAAACTCGCCAAGACCCTGTCTTGATCTACAAAACTGTGAGGAAAGAAATCTGTTTTTAAGAAACTCAGTTTCTGGTATTTTATTTTAAAACACAAACTCATTAAGATGGCATTAAGATTAGGGGTATTATTATTATAACTGGAAGGTTAACAGAGTAGAAATGTAAAGAGTGAGACTGAGTTAAATAATCTCATAGATCTTGGAGCAGTTGCCTGAGCTCATCCCATGTATGGGACAAAGCAACTTGGAAACATTAGAGTTGCCACACCAGCTGGAAACGATAGGATATAGACCTGTAACTCATGTAATAGTGGATAGAAGAATAGTTACTGGATTTTTTTTAAGTTTTGAGAGCTCTTTGTTTTTACAAAGAGCCAGTGTGCCCATTTGAGTATTAGGCATGCTTTTCAAGCCAAAGCAATATGTTTTAAATATGAAGTGCTTTCGAAATAGTAGCAACCAAGGAGCATATATTTGACATAAAAGGTATTTGCTCTTTTTAAGGTTCAATGCGCTCTATAAACTACTCAATCAATTAAAACACCTTTTCAAAATAATAATTTTAACCAACACTTAAATAGCTTTCCTGTCTTCCAACTATAATTCTAAATACCATACACAGTAGCATATTTGTTTTTGAAACCACTTTCAAAGAGGACATAATCTCATAGGTGAGACAACAGCAATTTCAGAGCCAATTAGTATCCTTCACTAGAAGATCTATGAAGATTGATTCCTAAGGGTTGACTAAGAAATCACATAGGGCAAGAATATTACTAGTTTGCAAGGGGAATCATGAAGAACTCTTACCCACATGACCTGAAAAACTCCCGCGATAAACTCAAACGTTACTGTTTAAACGTTACTTAGTTAAATCTAAGTCACTTTCAATTTTGTAAAATGAAGTTTTTAAGTGGTCTTGTGTCAGTCGGTGTTGCTATAAAGCATATGATCAGTATGCAGTAAATAAACTCTTCCTCGTCCAGATTTCACTTTGTTCTTAAGGTTTATATTTTATTTTGCATTTGTATCCTTTCCTCTAGGTTCTTCAAACCCATTTCTTTGAAATACTCAACTGAACTATTAAAAGTACAGCTTATATTGAAAACACATTTAATCCGCAAAAATTGCAACCCCATTTTGTTCAAACTAATATAAGAAAGTTTCTATTCCCTGCTATGAAGTATTAGAGAAACAGTGCCCAGGTGCCTGAGAAATAAGAAGTATGGAGTAGAAGTCATCACCTTCCACATTGTTTCACTGATTCTAAAAATTGCAAGATGTTTTTTATAACACTAATAACACAGAATTGACAAATTATCATATGCATCATACAAATACAAGGATATGTCCGAAGACACAGAGTCATTAACACGCGCATAATTAAAAGTAGAAAACAAAACTTTATTTGATGAAAACATTTTAAAAGTTCCAGTATGAACTTCTCAACAAAGTTGAAACAAAACCAACAACCTACAAATCTTTCGGTCCTTTGCATTTCACGCTAAATAATCTCTTCAGAAATATGACCATTTTGTAATATATATCACTTTCTGTAGGCTGGACGTGTACGAGTGGATAAATGGATATAAAATTCAAGAGAAAAAAATGAAAATTTTTTTAAAAATAAAAATCTGAAACCTCCCCTTGAGGTGTATTGCAATATGGTTCCAACATCCTCAGCACCTTGTAATCACGGAGATACTGAGTTGAGTAGTGGAATGAGGCCGTTACATGAGAGAACAAGACCCTAGACGTCTGTGAGTCGCACAATGGCAGCAAAAGAAACAGGACAGCAGCTAAGGAGCAACTCAAGTATTGAATTCACACTTGTGAAATATTTAATACACACTTCCAACAACTAATTGCCTGGATGTTTCACGAAAGGAAACAGCTCAGCATTGAGAATACAGAGTGTAGTCCTCAGAGTGAGTAGGACATTGCCAATGTGTCTTCAGTGCTAGTTGCTAGCACATGACTCCATTAAGGGACCAAATATCAGATCTCACTGCACTTATTACATGGATATAGATTCCAAGTGCCCCTTAACTATATCCCTAAAACAAGGTTTGTTCTAGACTTGAAGACATCGCTCAAGAACTACGCTTCTTGTAACTATTTCACAGCCATGTGCCAGATCAAGAGTACCAGAATCGATGCCATAAATCACCCATCTGCACCTGGAGAAAGGTCAGTTTCTTGAGTATGTTCTGTTTCTTTGTTGAGAATCCTGAGACAGTTATTCAGGAAAGCTAAGAGGTGCGGTGGATACTGCTAGCATCGTAAGAGCTAGACTGGCCAGATAGTCCCAAAGGAACTTTAACATGAGTAAAAGCTACAACTTAACAGCCCCCATTCTGAAGGGCAGACACTGCCTTGCAAATTGGCCTTAGGAATCAAAGTATCTGTAATAAGTGACTATGGATCAAGTTTCCAGAAATCGCTTCATGCTTAAGTAGTTCAAGTTTTGATGCCGTTAAACGCATTTGTGTTTTCGTTCTGAAGCAGTTGGGATTTTATTGGATTTTGTGAACCCCTTTGTCCAGATTGCTTATCTACTTTCAAAGGGCAGTAATCTGTGCTCACCTGCCTATATATTTGAAACCAACCGTTGTAACACTATGTAAGCTTATTTACTGGAGAACTACAGGTTATGCTTTGTACCACGAGATCTGGTCCTACTGAAGGACTTAATAAAATCATCTTCTGCCTTAATGCAGTCCTGCACATCACATAGCAGCCGTGTACAAAACTGAACCACTGAGCCAGTGGCTCGGTTCCCGGCATGGTCAGTCATTGCCATTGTAATCACTGTAGCTGTGGTAGCCACTGTTCCTTCTCTCGTGGATGCTAGACATCTTCTTCCATGCCGAGTCCTGGTGGAAACCAGCACTGAAGGATCTTCCCAGACGCCCATGCGGCTTCTTGGAGATATTGTCTTCACTCTCCGATTTGGCAAGTCCTTGGGCATGTGTGGGAGGCTGTGATTCTTGTCTAATGGTCCCAAATGGAAAGTTCCAGAAGCCAAATCTTTGCCAACTGAGTCTCTGGAATGCTATGAGGCAATGCAAATTTCCTCCCACCTGAGAAGAAGAACAACAACAACAACAAAAAGATGAAGAAAGAGACATCACTGCTAAGTCTGTGGGGTCCTTATTGACTCCCTGGGGGTGGTGGTGTTATCCTTTCCCATGTCTGAATACACTTTTCTATTCTGCACTCATCAGAGCACGCTAACATACTCACCTGTGTTGTGGAATACTATTTTAAGGTGTGACATGTATTGATGCTCTGGAACATTTGTTTAACAATGGAAAGATGTGTGGCTTTCGTTTGTGCTGCATTTGTTTAACTCTGTGCAGCCGTGATTCTTTGCCTGCCTAACCAGCCAATAGCAGGGCGGGATAACGGTTAGGTGGGGCTGGCAGGCAGACAGGATAAATAAGAGGAGAAATCTGGGAAAAGGAGCAAGAGAACAGGGAGAGGAGGATGTCAGGGGCCACCAAGCCACTCACAAAGTAAGAGTGAAAGTAAGATACACACAAGGAAGAAAAGGAAAAAAGCCTAGAGGCAAATGGTAGACGGGATCATTTAAGTGAAGAAAATCTGGCTAGAAATAAGCCAAGCTAAGGCCAGGCGTTGATCAGTAAGAATAAGTCTCAGGGCTGGAGAGATGGCTCAGTGGTTAAGAGAAAGGTCTCCTCTTCCAAAGGTCCTGAGTTCAATTCCCAGCAACCACATGGTGGCTTACAACCATCTGTAATGAGACCTGGTGCCCTCTTCTGGCCTGCAGACATATGTGCAGACAAAATACTGAGAATACCGTATACATAATTAATAAATAAATCTTAAAAAAAAAAAAGAATAAGTCTCCCCGTGTATGATTTATCTGAGAGCTGAGCGGCGGGCCTGCCAAAGGAGTAAAACAACCAACAACAGACCTTTCCTGCCAGCTGCCTTTCCAATTAACAAAGTCCTTAGGGACCAGCGTACTCCTCTCCACAGCCTGACTCAGTGTACTTATGGTCTCATACACCTAACTCAAACACTAAGGCATGCCTTATCCTTTTCTCTGTGTGTGCTCTCTCTCCTCTCCGAAAAACTCATTCTACTCCCTCGTGTGTGTGTGTGTGTGTGTGTGTGTGTGTGTGTGTGTGTGTGTGTGTACAGACAAAGATTTTTGAGACACAATCTCTATAGCTCAGACTGGCATGGAAATCACCGCCCTTCCATCTAAGAACTGAGATTCCAAGCATGTGCGACCACACCCAGCTTCATTTATTTCTTTATCAACAGGTTTATGACAAAAGAATGCCCACTCAATCTATACTACATCTGTTTCTGAGAGCTTCTTCCTGCCGTCATGTTTATTCATATGGCTCTGCCTCTTGACCGTCATCTACCCAAGCTGGGCCAAGACTACTGAACTCAACCAAAGCAGATAAGTCTCCAGCTAGCCCTGAAAATAAGTCATAAATTGAAAGTTAAGTCTGCAAGAAAGGCATATTTAAATAAAACACTGAGCACAGCATAGCCTACATAAGACTGATTAATATTGTGAGCCACTTGGCTTCTACCATTACTGCAGTATTGGGTGACTGTCCTTCTTGGCCTAAAGTTTAAAGTTAGTCTGTATCCTTAAAATAAGTCTTACTTTTCTGACTAAGGTCGTCTGAAGTTCTGTTATTTACCACTTCAAGAGTATTATAATCACATTTTGGTCATTTGGGACGCAGTTTCCAATGGAGTGCTGTTCTTACCTTCTTTGTTTTCCGGAACTGCAGCCCTCTCTCCAGATGGCGGATATCTAAGAATTCTGGATTTTGAGTGTTTAGATCAGTGACGATATCTGCCCATCTAGAGTAAGAAAAGAAACAATTTCCATGAGGCCTAAAATACCACTGTCAAAAAGCTTTTTCCAAGAGCAAGTTGCCACAATATATCACAGTAGTAACTGGTGATTATTCTCTTAGGTCAGGTTCCATCTACTAGCCTTTAAAAGCTTCTTTTTTTTTCTGACAGTTGTGGTTATCCAATTCCTGACAATGCTCTCAGTTAATAACTGGCTTTTGTTCTGACATGTCAACATACCCAATACCATCTTGTAGGCTAACGGAGTGGCAGGCCACACTTTCAATTATAATCAAGTCAATTTATTTTCTTATGATGGGGCATGGGGTGGGATTTTATGTTGTACAAGCTGGCCTTGAACCCCTTGGTTCACATGATTCTTTTGCATCATTACCAACGTGCCCCTAAGTGTTTACCTATATTTCTGAAAGAAATAAAAAAAAATAACATGCCTCTACTAATGCACAAAATGGCTGTGGAGAAAAATCTCAAAGAAAGTTATACACATAATAAGTGAAATTGGTAAAGGTGTGACTATCAAGGTCTAAATAGGAAAATCAGGATTTTTTTATGTGACCAGCAATAACATGAAAATTAAATTTCTTAATCAATTCACAATAGGAAGAACTACTTAAAGGACATGCGTGAGTTTATATGGAAAAATCAAAACCACTGCTAAAGGAAATTAAAGTTCTGCTTATGTGGTGATACAGTCCCTGATGTTAGTTTGTAAGAGTCCAGGTCATTATGATGACCATTCTCCGTAAACCGTGAATTCTAGAGAGTCTATCAGTCTGTGTGTATGTACAGGTAATAGAGAGTGGGTGTAGAGGGAGAGGAAAAGAAAAGACAGGGAAGGAATTGGGCAAGGGAGGCGCAGGCCATAGTGGATGTGTGGAGTTTGGAAGATAACTATCAGCACCCTCTCTCCTTCCACCCTGTGGACTCCAGGGATCAAACTCAGATCAGCAGGCCTGCATGCAAGAACCTCTACCTGCCAAGCCATCTCACCAGTCCTAAAGACTTTATTTTAGTCAAATATGCATTTTTAGTAGAGTAAAAATGATCCAATTCTAAATTTTTTTTAGAGAATTATTTTGTTGTTATTGTTGTTCAAGCCAGGGTTTCTCTGGATAGCGCTGACTGTCCCAGAATTTGCTCTGCAGACCAGGCTGGCCTTGAACTCACGGAGCTGTACCTGCCTCTGCTGGGATTAAAGGTGTGTGCCATCATGCCCAGCAGGGGGTGGGGTAGGGATTCTTAATTTGTTACTTTAAATAGAAAAGCAAGACAAAAAGGGATAGAATTTCAAGTGCATAAAATTCCAAAACAGAGAAAGTCCATCTATGGCCAAGGGAAGCAGAACTGGTTGGCTGTGGGGTTAGAGAGAAATAAAGCACAGCACAGTTTCCTTGTGACAGGGCTGCACTGTGATTGGCTGATGACCACACAGGGGTTCACATTTATCCACGTGCATCTAGTTACATGATTTTGATCTGTGCTTTCAATGAAGGAAATAGTACACCAATGAAAGAAAGAAAGAAAAGCCGCTAAAACATACCTTTTGCAGTGAATGGCAGGATGTTTTCTACTTGACTCTCCAATTAAAATCCAATACTCTACTTCCTGTAGTGAGAGAGGGCCCCTGCTAAACGGAAAATACATTCATAGCTTGGTAAACGTATTTCACTCCATGAAGTATGCTGTTCCAAATATGTATTGATAAAAAACAACCGCACCCCCCCAAATTAAAACTCAAAGATGGCTTTTGTTAATTTAGAATCAATACCAGCATTTTGGTTTGGGCCATCCAAGAAATCCATGAGTTAGATTTAAGCCTAAGTTATTTCAGGAGTTGAGAGAAAGAATGGTTTTATGTTTACTCCTCACATACAAGCAGTATTTATGGTTCCTCCAGCTTCCACTCACCCTGCTCAGGTTGTCTGATGCACCACATACAAAGATCTCTGAGTGGAACTTCTGGGACCCATGGCCTCCAGAACGAAAAAAAAAAAAAAAACCCTCTACCCTACAGGTCAAGTCATGTTCTCCAGCCAGACTCTGGGTCCTCACTGAATAGATAATGTCCAAAGTTCACCATATTTCTTCCTTCTCCTCAGTCACCAAGCCCACAAAGCCAAGTATGAATCAACCAGAAAATCAGTGAGGTGAGGGAGTCATGCATGGCTTCCATGTTCACCTGTTCTTAACCATAATCTCTGCTTTCAGGTCCCTCATGAATGAACTTGCTAAGGAGAAAGAGTGACATTCAAACTCAGCACCCTTACTTAGAATATATCTCCTTCAAAGAGACAGAAGTTTGTGTGTGTGTGAAGTGGGGGGGGGGGGAACGGGGGATGGGGGACGGGGGACGGGACTTGTTCATGAGACAGAAACCAGATTAACAAAAGGGAGAGGCAAATATAACCATGAAGTTTAGATATGAAAGTGGTCCTGAGTTTCCTTATGACTAAAGAGAAAAACCTGACAATCCTATGTTCTTCACTATGAATACAAAAGGTGCTTTTCAATGTAGTCAGTGATACATTCTTGGAATGCAGCATGTAAGACACTGGCGAGGACAATGGGGATTGTTATTTTTAACAAAATCTCTGTCATTCAATTTTTTTTCAATAGACTCAGATGCTCGGGTCAAAGCCTGCTAGCTCAGAGAGGCAGAGGGAGCACCCAGATGACCTTCCTCCTCAGCCATTGCTCCAGAAGCCCCTCCTCTCTCCTACGGTCTCCACCAACTCAATGTTCCTCTCTACTTCCTTCCTCTCTACTTCCGGTGTCTACTGTCCTCTTGACTCCTTTTGATTCTCTATGGTTACTTCCTGTCAACTGATTGCTTGCTCCGCCCCTTGACCTATGGCAAGCTTTTATTTAAGCAGAAAGCTCTTGGATTAAAGGTGTGTGCTAGGGCTGGGCCACACCACAACTAGAAACCAAGTTTTTCCAGTATACTGCAATCTTGGGGTTCACGGTGTTATCAGATATCCTGGAACAGAGGATAACGCATGAATGGCCCTGCACCTTTGGTACTTCAGCGTGTACTTTCTCTTACAATGACTGAGCAACAGCTTCTAAGTGCATTCAATCCCGCAAAACATAGGCACGCTCGGTGTGAACAAAACACACTACCAAGTTCCCAATTTCTAAGAGACTAGAATCTGTTTAATTCCTGAAAACACTTTGTACAACACATTTTCCTAGTTAAGTGCCCTTATCAAGTATGGAAATGCTTACCTGAATGCCTTATTAGCTTTAACAGGGGTTGCTTCGAAGCCAATCGGACAGAAATAATGATTTTGGCAATGATAGATATAAGCCAGTGACTCATCTTTCAATCCTCTGGTCAACTTTGACAAGGCCCCTGGAGCTACAAAGATAAAACCAGGCAAACTGAGGGCCATAAAACAATGTCTGTATTTTACACAGAGGACTAATTAAGACATAATTTGGAACACACTGACATTCTGAGTTTCCATAAGGGGATAAGAAGCTACCAATGTGGGTAAAAATATAAATGAATTTACTTTTAGTTTTAGATAAACCCAGTAGGAAAACAAGTGAACTATGCCCTTGCTTACCAGAACTTTCTAAGAATTTACCAAGTTGTCTAAGAAATTCAATGAGTGTGTAAAACCCAGTAACTACCCAATCATGGTCTCAACTTTTCTGGTTGTGGACACCTGCCACCACAAGCTCCTGAATCAGCATGCTTAAACAAAGCACATCTGTCTAAAAACTCTACACACACAAACTAAGTCTACAAAAGAGTTACCAAAGAAACTTGAAATTAAATTGTAGACATCTCAATGTCTAGATGCAGTATATACATCCCACCTTAAAACTTACTAGTACCTATGAATAAATACAAACTCTAAGTAAAAATAAGCTACAATAATGGTGTGCACACACATGTGTGCACATACACGCACACGCACACACACCTGCCACACAGTAACTCTCACACCTGTCTCAAAGTAAAACACATTATCGTTGTGTCAATGTGACAGAGCTATAGCCAACTGAGTAGAGGGAACTTTGATTTACAAAATGACTCCATAAATTTTGGCTGTAGGCAAACCGGTAGAACATATTTTTTAGATTAGTGATTGATGTGGGAGGGGCCAGCCCATTGTGGGAGGTGCTACCCCTGGGCTGGCAGTACTGGGTCCTATTAAAAAGCAGTCTGAGCAAGCCATGAGGAGCAGGCCAGTAAGCAGCATTCCTCTATGGCCTCTACTTTAGCTCCTGCCTCCAGGTTCCTGCCCTTTTTGAGTTCCTGCCTTGGCTTCCCTCAATGGACTGTGATTCAGGATATACCAGTCAAATACCTCTCTGGTCACGGTTTTCATCACAGCAATAGAAACCCCAGCTAAGACATCAGCTGAAGTGCCACGACAACAGTTTCTCCTCATCTGTTGCCCACCGCTGTGATAGTTGTCAAATGATTTCAAAGGATTAGCGGTCAGGTGGCGGTGGTGCCCACTGTGAATCCCAGCACTTGGGAGGCAGAGGCAAGCAGATCTCTGTGAGTTCGAGGTCAGCCTGGTCTACAAGAGCTAGTTCCAGGAACAGCTAGGACTGTCCCGAAAAACAAAAACAAAAAACAAACAAAAAAAAATGGGGGGGGGGGATTAGCAGGGCTGGAGAGATGGCTCAGAGGTTAAGAGCACTGACTGCTCTTCCAGAGGTCCTGAGTTCACTTCCCAGCAATCACATGGCGGCTCACAACCATCTGTAATGAGATCTGGTGTCCTCTTCTGGCCTGTAGGCATACATGCAGGCAGAATACTACACATAATAAATCAATCTTAATTTTTTTAAGAAAAAAAAGTATTAGCATGAGGAACAAGTTTTTATTAGTGCTCAAGGCCATTAACTGAGGTTTCATTAGCTTGCATTCCTGGAAGAAATTAAATTATTCATTATCAAATAGCCCATTAAAGCTGGAACCCGTAAAAGAGCAAGCCGAAAGCCTGCATAGTGTGCTGACAGGGATGGGCTCTCTGGCCACTGAAATAGCTGCTGACCCTAAGAACTGCCAGTCAGTATCTGCAGCAACTCCCTGACTGCCCCACACGGCCAAAGACGGGAGCTCTGCCTCTGTCCGTGCTGACCTTTCTAGTTTCCACTCTGAAGTTTCTCCAAGGCATTCTGCATAGACTCTCACTTCGTGGCAGGCCAGCACAGACAGGGATTCCTCTCTGCCAAAATTCCTACCTCACCAAGACTAATAGCGACCAGTCATTCCATAGGTTTGAGTTGTATCCGCTCACACCGTAAAAAACTGACCCCATAGACAGCTTAGATGAAGAATTTTTAAAAATAAATTTAGTCCAGTCTTCATTGCATTTCCATAAGGAAACATGATTGCACATAGCTTCCAGACGGTGAATTAAGATAAAACCGACAACTCCTCTTTGTATACTCAAACATTGAAAGAGATGTGTATAGTCACCATTGCTTTAGAAGAGCTCCTGAAATGCTTTTAAATTGTAAAAGTGTGCAATGAGACGCTTTCTCAGATAACGGAGACTATTGTTTCGCAATTAGACTTGAACTCAAAGCCTTTAGACATGATAAGCAAGCTCTCTACCACTGAGGACAGTGTAGCTTCTGAAAACTTGCTGTGTTTCCTGAGACAGAGTCTCACTCGGTGTCCCAAGTACAAATGAGGCCAGACCACACTTAACTGAGATCACACAAGAGCGGGCTCATCCAGGGAGGTATGGCCACAGACAGGGTCCTACTCTGTAGTTCATACTAGCCTGAGCCACAATATGAATCCCCAGGCTGGCGTTGTATGCAGAGCAATCCTGCTGCATGCAGAGCAATCCTGAGTGCTGGGACTACAGGCAATGAGTCAATATGCCTGACAGCCCAGGCATAGTCAATGAAAGAGTTTTTGCCAATAGTCACGGCACATGCCTTTAATCGCAGCACTTAGGAGGCCGAGGTAGGTACGTTGCTGTGAGCTTGAGGCCAGCCTGGTCTATAAAGCAAGTTCCAGGACAGTCGGTGCTACACAGAAAAACCCTGACTCGGACAAAACAAAATAAAAGAGAGAGAGAGAGAGAGAGAGAGAGAGAGAGAGAGAGAGAGAGAAAGAGAGAGAGAGAGAGAGAGAGAACTTCCATTATAAATGTAATACAAAACTTCATGAGTGTGGTTGTAACTAACGCTCCAGATTACATTCAGGATTCCACGGGCAGGGGTGACGGATAAGAAAGTTTGCTCTCCTTGGCACTCACATCATCTTGTCCACTGCAAACACTCTTTCACTCGTTCTCCAGAAACCACTAGGTGGGTTTCCGTTTATGGAATAATGTTTCCAGGGTTATTAAATACGATATATAGCATCGTACATAGCTATATATGCTATTATATGTATAATATGATTTCTAATGATAGGATGTTTTTCTTATTTCCCCAAGGTACTTAACATTTTTTTTTTTTTATAATTTCAAGATCAACAAACTTATTCTTTTTCGTTTGTTTTTTGAGACAGGGTTTCTCTGTGTAAGTGCCTTGGCTGTCCTGGAACTCACTCTATGGACAAGGCTGGCCTCAGACTTACAGAGATCCACCTGCCTCTACCTCCCAAATGCAGGGATTAAAGGTGGGCACTACCACTGCCAGATCTGCAACTTACTCTTAAAGCAAAGCTGTCATGGCCAAAACGGGGCATGAAGAGATCTGCTGCACCCTCTCCCTTTCCTGCAGGGCTCTTCCACAGAATCCTCAGGTCTTAGCTGAGCATAGTTAGAAAATGACTGT
Organism: Myodes glareolus; assembly: GCF_982192425.1. Lineage (NCBI taxonomy): Eukaryota > Metazoa > Chordata > Mammalia > Rodentia > Cricetidae > Myodes > Myodes glareolus. Next base: position 32,373,643 of record NC_142052.1, on the reverse strand, counting down.
ATCGAATACCAAATAGATTGGGGAAAAAAAAAGAAGAAAGAAAAATGTTGCCTCATCACATAATAATCAAAACACTAAACATACAGAATAAAGAATATTAAGAGCTGCAAAAAGGCTAAGTATCATAGAAAAGCAGACTTATCAGAATTACATGTAACTTCTCAACGGAAACTCTGAAAGTCAGAAGGTCGTGGATAGATGTTCTGCAGACACTAAGAGACCACAGATGCCATCCAAGACTACCATACCCAGCAAAGCTGTCAATCACCATAGATGGAGAAAACAAAATATTCCACGACAAAATCAGACTTAGTTCCTATCCACAAATCCAGCCCTACAGAAAGTACTATGTAGTAGGAGGAACGAGCTGTGTGAAGGAAAACTCCAACCCAAGGAAGTACAACCACAAGTATACGGGCAATAGATAATCCCACACCAGCAAAACCCAAAGAAAGAGAACACTCACACAATACCAACAACAACAACAAACCAAAAATAACAGGTACTAGCAATCACAGGTCATTAATATCTCTTAATATCAACAATCTCAATTGACCTATAAAAAGACACAGACTAACAGAATGAATACAAAACCAAGATTCACACCTCAACTTTAAAGACAGACATTATCTCAGAATAAGGGTTGGGAAAAGATTTTACAATCAGATGGACAAAGAGCTGGTGTAGCTATCCTAATATCTAACAAAATACATCTCAAACTAAAATTAATCGAAAGAGACAAAGAAGGACATTTCATATTCGTCACAGGAAAAATCCTTCAAGTTGAAAACTCAATACTGAACAACTATGCCCCAAATACAAGGGCACCCACATTTCTAAAGAAACATTACTAAAGTTCAAATCACACATCAATTCCACTTCATCACCCCACTCTTACCACTGGACAGGACTGCCAAACAGAAGCTTAATAGAGAAATAAGAGAACTAGCAGATGTTATAACTTGAATGGGTTTAATCAACATCTATAGAACATTCTACCCAACCACAAAAGAATATACCTTCTTCTCAGTACCTCATGGAACCTTCTCAAAAATTGACCACATACTCAGTAACAAAGAAAACCTCAACAGATATAAAGAAATTGGACTAACCCCCTGTATCCTATCAGATCACCATGGCTTAAAGTTAGAATTCAACAAGACTAATCGCAGAAAGCCCACAAACAAATGGAAATGGAACAATGCTCAACTGAATTGCCCCTGGGTCAAGGAAGAAATAAAAAAAAAAATCAAAGACTTCTTAGGATTCAATGAAAATGAATGAACAACAAACCAAAACTTATGGGACACTTTGAAAACAGTGCCAAGAGGAAAGTTCATAGCACTAAGTGCCTACGTAAAGAACCTGGAGCAATCTCACACTAGCAACTTAACAGAACACCTGAAAGCTCTAGAACAAAAAGAAAACTCACCCACAAAGACTAGATGACAGGAAATAATCAAATTGAGAGTTGAAATCAATAAAATAGAAATAAAGAGAACAATACCATCAACAAGATAGACGAACCCTTATCCCAACCAACCAAAAGGCAGAGAGAATATCCAAATTAATAACATCAGAAATGAAAAGGGGGACATAACAACAGACACAGAGAAAATCCAGAGAATCATCAGGTCATACTTTAAAAACTTGTACTTCAAAAAATGGAAAATTTAAAGGAAATGGACAATTTTCTGGATAGGTACCATATACCAAAATTAAATCAAGACCAGATAAACAATCTAAATAGACAATAACCCCTATGGAAATAGAAGTAGTCATCAAAAGTCTCCCAACCAAAAAGAGCTCAGGGTCAGATGGTTTCAGTGCAGAATTTTACCAGAATTTCAAAGAGCTAATAGCAACATTCATCAAATTGTTCCACACAATAGAAACAGAAGGAACACTGTCAAACTTTTTTTATGAAGCAACAGTTACCCTGGTACCCAATTCACACAAAAATGTAACTAAGAAAGAGAACTACAGACCAATCTCCCTCATGAGCATTGATGCAAAAATACTCAATAAAATACTGGCAAAGAGAATCTAAGAACATATCAGAAACGCCATCCACCATGATTAAGTAGGCTTCATCACAGATATGCAGGGATGGTTCAACATAATAAAACTCATCAATGTAATCCACCATATAAACAAACTGAAAGTAAATTTTAAAAAAACATGATAATCTCATTAGATGCTGAAAAAGCATTTGGCAAAATCCAGGTCTTGGAGAGATCAAGGATACAAGGAACATACCTAAACATAATAAATGCAATACACAACAAGCCAACAGTCAATAACAAATTAAATAGAGAAAAACTCAAAGCAATTCCACTAAAATAAGGAACAAGACAAGTCTGTCCACTCTCTCCATATCTATTTAATATAGTTCTAGCTAGAACAATAAGACAACAAAAGGAGATCAAGGGGATACAAATTGGAAAAGAAGTCAAACTTTCACTATTTGTAAATGACATGATGGTTTACATAAGTGATACCAAAAATTCTACCAGGGACCTCCTACAGCTGATAAACACCTTCAGTAATGTGGCAGAATACAAGATTAACTCAAAAAAAATTAATAGTCCTTCTATATACAGATGATAAAAGGGCTGAGAAAGAAATCAACGAAGCATCACCCTTTACAATAGGCACAAATAACATAAAACATCTTAGGGTAACTCTAACCTAACAAGTGAAAGACCTGTCCACTGATAAGAATTTTAAGTCTTTAAAGAAAGAAACTGAAAAGGATATTAGAAAATGAAAAGATCCTCCATGTTCTTGAATAGGTAGGATCAACATAGTCATTTTAACTATGTTGGCAATCTTAACAAAAGCAATTTACAGACTCAATGCAATTCGCATAAAAATCCAAGCACAATTCTTCACACACCTTGAAAGAACAATAATCAACTTCATATAGAAAAACAAAAAATCCAGAATAGCCAAAACAACCCTCTACAATCCCTATAAAGGTATAGTATTGAAAACAGCTTGATATTGGCACAAAAAGAGACGGAATCGAATCAAAGACCCTGATATTAATCCACACATCTATGAACACCTGATCTTTGACAAAGAAGCTATTATATAATAAATCGTCCTTAAGATGGACTTCATTGATATATCTGTTAAGCCAAGACTGTTTTACAGTAGTGCTATGACTTCACAGTTTGTTACCCTATAGTTTTGTGCTATCATCTGATGCCAGTCCAGCACCCAATGTCCTCAGATGCTTTCGCTCTGTTTTAAAATGAGCGTGCTTTATCCTAGAAGTTTCACTATCAAGCACATACGCACATACATACAGAACAATGTCTGTCAAGCACACACACACACATACAGAACAATGTCCTAAACAATACAAGCAATGCGCCAAGACCAATGTTTATAACACGCCTTAAAGTTCTGAAGTGCCCTACATATTACTCTCATATTACATAAAGAGGTTTGAAAACATCAGACTGTTGAGAGTTTATTTGATATCCTAGGAATCAATATAGCCAATTTCTAAGATCTACTCAGCCTGAAAACTTGGACTTGGGGGTGAGGGAGATAGGGTGTGTGTGTGTGTGTGTGTGTGTGTGTGTGTGTGTGTAGGTGTGTTCATTTTCACCTACCAGTTTCTCCAGCTGTTTTGTTCTTCCCATGGGGCTTATATAGAACATAAGAACATCCTTTCACATGGAAGTGGTCATTAATTTGTCTAAACCATCTGAAAACAAGAAGATTTACTCATAGCAATAGTTTCATAGCAAGGAAGGACCACTGTTCTGATTGTACAGAAACCCAAGCACAGCCCACACATGGCATCTCTAAGGGAGCCTGGGACCCCGCCTCAATGCCTTTTACTGTTCACACACACTACAGCATTATCACTTCACAGAAGTAGAAACAAGGTGTTGTCCCTAAGGGGCAGCTCCGTACCTCATGAGTGTTGTATTTCCAGTGAAAGGCCCAAACCTAATATCTTCAAACGGGGGTTGGAAGCCCAAAATATGTAATGCATCTTCTTGGGTTATGGGTGGGAGACTACAAAAGAAACATTTCCTTTCATTCACAGTCCAGTCATCCACAAATACAATCTGTGCAAACAGTCTTAGGGATATGTGTGCAAATATTTTAGCCTGGAAGGCTTATAGCAATATGCACATTTTTTTCTCAGCTTGTGAAAAATCTACTCTCAGAGTTTTCCATTTAAAAAAGATATCTTCATATTACTTTTTTTTTTTTTTTTTTTTTTTTTTTTTTTTTTTTTTTTTTTTTTTTTTTTGCTTCTTGAGACAGGGTCTCTCTATGTAGCCCTGGCTGTTCTGTAACTCACTATGTAGACCACCCTGAGCTCAATCTCACAGAGATCTGCCTGCCTCTGACTGACTCCCAAGTGCTGGAATTAAAGACATGTGCCACTATACCCGGTTTCCTTCAAACTACTTTCAAATTTGGAGTTTGGTGATAGCAATAGCCTGGCATACTTACTTCCCAGCTCCCATTGTGCTGTATAAGAAATTCCAACAAGAAATCAGTGAGGAGATACCGCATGAAGTCTTGTATTGCGGCCGGCTTATGCAGTACCTGAGAAATCAAACAGTTTCGTGACTTGAATGAATGCAGAAGATGCAGAAGTATAGGTCTTACAGGGGATTTCAAATGTGATCGGAAGGAAACGTTAGTGCACGGCAAAGTCATTATTCATTTAAAATATTTCCTACTTGCTGCGTGAGTACCTTCCGCTGCTTCAGCCAATAGTCGCTGAAGCACGAGCCTCCCCACCCCACCCCCACCCCCACACCCTCACCCCCCATCCCCATACTGCAGGAGCGCCTTCCGCTCGCTCCGTCAGCCAGTAGCCGCTGAAATACCAGCCCACTGGGGCGTGGTATATTTCTCTTTAAAAGAAGAGCCACAAGTCTCGGCTCAGCCCTCTTGGTTCCTGCGCTTGGTTCCGGCTCCTGCTCCCGACTCCTGCTCCAGCGACTAGGCTCCCTTCCTGACGGTTTATGGTGTATGGAAGTTTTACCCCCCAAAATAAATACCCCTTAAAACATAATTGGTGTGGGATTGATTCGCCATTACCTACTTATTAAACGCAAACAATACATGACAGTAAAAAAAATCATCTACTTTATCCAGAAGGGCTACAATTATGGCTAGCAACATACTAAAGCACATCTTATTCAAACCAAAAAGAAAAAGGAAAAGAAAAAAAGAAAAAGAATTTCTGGTCTATAAATTCTAATATGATCTACTCAAATTTCTATGTAAATGCCCAGTTGAGTGGGTACAGGATCATTTGCAACTTCTGAAATACTAGAAAAGGAAAGCAAATCACTGTTGTATCGTGTCAAGAGGTTCAGAGATTCTTTCACTTAGACCAAAAAACATCCCTTTATCACCCTGCATGTCCATGTGAACACTTGGGCAGGAAGCCCTAGAGCAGAACCTGTCACAGACTTTAAAAGGGAAACACACAATCCCCCCAGAGAGAGACAGAGACAAAAAGAGAAAGGTGGAGATACTAAATTGAGACCAATGAGCCATGACAAGCAAGCACGCTAACTTTTAGAACTTTCTAGAAAATGTTAATCTAGTCTGGAAGCTACATGCAAAAGAAATATTGCTAATTTTATTAGGTGTGGCAGTACTGATGCTAAGCTAAAAGGCCATTTTCAGAAATGCATACTTAAATAATCTGACAACAAAGAACAACCAGGCAAGCAACTACATTGAAATTTGGGTATCACCCAAAGCAGCCTACCATCAGGAGGATACAGAAAATGAGACTGACGGCCAGGTAAGTCGAGGGAACACTGGCCCAGCTCAGCCAGTCTATTTCCAAAATCGGAGATAAACCTAAAGTATTTAGACAATCTTAGAACTAAAGGAGACCATAATAAATACAATTTATTAACTTATACCCAGCAAGACTTATGTCACATTATATGTTTTTAATATCAGAAACTAAAAACTAGCATGGCCACATACCATCGTCTGAGGTCTAAGACTTTCCGCTGTTTCACGTCTTCAAGAGGAGAATGCTGGGGACACTCCCTCTGATGCCGCCCTTTCTTATCTGACGTTTTTTTCTTGGAAATTTGTTTCTTTGCATTGCCTACAAGACAAAAGGATAAAGCAGGAGAATGTTCAGATGAAGTAAACCACCACACCAGAAGGCCCAGCAGAATTGGAGAGGAACTGCTAAGCACTCTGAAAACGGTATTTGCAAACATCTCGAAGTAGTGCCTGCGCCTTCTAGAATAGCGCTCTTCCCCAGAAAGAAAGCAAGAAGAGAATTAAAAATAATTTGAACCGCCAGAAACGATACTGGCTATGAAGAGCGTACCTAAGATCAGAGCTCGTCTCTTGGAGCTGGTAAAATAACCAGGCCAAAAATCTTAAGCCACAACTACAACTTAAAGCTACCAACAGGAAAGAATTAAACTAGACAGCTTTCTTGAAAATGAATCCTTTCTGTAAGACAAGTAAATCCACATAAACATAATTCTGTTAAGGCATTGGATCGGGCGTGATGACATTCTGTCCAATAATAGCTCCAGGCCCCAGGGACCTCAAAATGAATTCAGAGTGAAGTGTATGTTACATTATTAAAACAAATCACTGCTAGGAACCAGAGTGCAAAACACGGTGTCCTCTGTGTGGGCCTCTCTCTCTCTCTCTTTCTCTTTCTCTTTCTCTCTCTCTCTCTCTCTCACACACACACACACATACGCACAAATACACACACACACACACACACACACATACACAATCTTCCCAAAGACATGGAATGACTGCCTACTGGGGATGAAGAGATATGGAAAATGGACAAAAGAGGCAAAAGTGAGAAGAGTTTACCTTGCTTAATTTTGATATTTATTTATTTATTTATTTCTGAAACATGTTGATATTTCACCCACTCAAAATTGGATACATATTAAAATATTAGTAATACCCAAGGCTAATTTTGTTAAAATAATAACTTTCGTTTCAGCTATACTCAGATACATTAATATCTTCCTGATATCATCTATTTTAAATGAAATAATCAAATTTCATATGAAAATTAGTTAATATTTTATTTTTGTGTTATCAAACACAGATTATGTAGACAGACCAAATGCTTACAGACACATAACCATGTAGCTCCTATAACCAGGTAGGACTCAGGAAATTCTCCTACACAAGGGACATCTGTAAAGTATTATGCAATAAAGACTATACAATCCAGACACAATTTCCCCGCCTGTTTAATTATTCTGTCTGTGTCTTCGCAGACACAGAATACACAAAACGTGTTTTGAAGCTTAACAGCCACTTGCAAACGTGAACTAAATCTCATTTGGCCATTACTGGTTAAAATGAATCTCAGACAGAAGACAGAAAAGTGACCTTCCTTGGGACTCCCTCCTCTGCCTTTTGATAACTTAATTCCCTGGGTAATTTTTACCAGGCGCTCCAAGTTGTGAGACTATTGAAACACCAAGTCTGCAACCTCAGTGAGCTAAGACTACCCTGTCACTCTGTCATTCTTTCCTTACTGGGGTCCGCGAGTCTGTCCCTGGGCTGCTTTTGGTGTGTGTGCTGCTGTGATTCGCCCAGGGATAAATGAGCCCACACATTGCGGCAAGAGATCTCCACACTGCCAAGGAGATGTGGTTGTTCAGCCAACGTTTGACTGAACTTGCCGAAAGAAAACAATGTCGAAGAAGCGAGAGCATCGCATACAAAACGACCTTTGTCCACTGTTCTGCACCCTGTCCGTTCTTCCCAACCCTAACCAGAGGACATTCATATAGCCCTCTCCTGTTGAACACATACACTAACTGCCCTGGTATTCAGAGGAAAGTATGAGGAAAGGAAAAAAAAAATCAAAGCCCAGAGAAGTATGCAGTGGCATGCACCTGTAATCCCAGTACTCAAAAATATTGAAGCAGGAAGATTAAGAATTATAAGCCAGAGGGCTGGAAAGCTGGCTCAGCAGTGGCTGCTCCTGTAGAGGATCTGGGTTCAGTCCTACGTGGTGGCTGACAGCCATCTACAACTCCAGTTCCTGGATCTGTCTTATTCTTCTGGCCTCTGAGAGTATTAGACACACGCACAGAGCACAAACAACATGCCGGCAAACACCTACACATATCAAGTAAAAACAGAATAAACAAACTTAAATGAAAAGAATTACAGGCCAGGCTGGAGTACAGAGCCAGACCACTGTCTCCAGAAAACAGAGAAGGGAGAAGAGAGCAAAGGAAAGAACATAAGCCACTGTTTTCCTTAAGGAAGCACAAGACAAGAGTTCTGGGCAATCACCACCAAAAGAGGTAGGCAGGAACGGGAAAGCAGAAAAGTTACCAAAGAGAGAGGCCCAAATTCTGTGTATAAATGTGACCCAAAGCTTGTTCTAAGACCTGGACCACACATGCACAAAGTAGACCCCAAGCAAGACAGTCAGGACTAATGGTCCAACCCAAGAACAGAACTGTCTTTAAAAGACAGAGCTTGAAGTTTCAGTTCAGTCAGAGAGGGAGAAAGAAAGGTAGAGAGACAGACAGACAGACAGACAGACAGAGACGGACAAACAGGCAGGCAGACAGATAGGGATACACATAAAGAAAGGGGTAGAAGGGAAGGAGAGGGAAAGAGGAGAGAGAGATTGCTTGTTTGTTTGCTGGCTGGCTAGCTGGTTTGCTTGCTTTCTTGCTTGTTTGTTGGGTGATACATCAGAGTTGATACAACAGGACAACCAGGACACACTCCAAAATAATACAGTGTGTGTGAAAACTAAGAAATGAGTCAACCTCAAGGAAAAGATAAGGCCAGCTCTGACCTATAATGCAGATTTTGAAATCTGCAAAGACTTTGAAATATATATATATATTATAACATAGATGACATAGAGTGGTGTGGGAGGTCCTTCTGTCTATGTGTTGCTTCCATTGGTTAATGAATAAAGAAACTGGCTTGGCCTATAGCAAGGCAGAGCTTAGTTAGGCAGGGAAAGCTACGCTGAATGCTGGGAGAAAGAGGGCAGAGTCAGGGAGAAGCCATGTAATTCCGCCAGAGACAAACGGGTTGGGAATCTTGCCAGTAAGTCACAGCCACATGGCGATACACGGATTACTAGAAATGGGTTAAATTAAGATGTAAAATTTAGCCAATAAGAAGTTAGAACTAATGGGCCACGCCGTGATTTAATTAATACAGTATCTATGTGGTTATTTCAGTTCTGGGTGGCCTGAACGAAGGAGCAGCCTCCTACAACAATAGAGAAAGTGGTCCAAAGCTCTGCAAGAAAGAAACAGGAGGTTGTACAGCAATGTAACTTCTAGGTCTAAAAGTAAAGAATGAAAAAGAATATACCACACAAACATCAATTTTTTTAAAAAAGGTGGGACAGCCAAGTCAAAGCAATTTTCATAACAAGACAATCATGAAACACATACCACTTTAGTAAAAAGGAACATTTTTCTGATGATGCAAGGTCTCGTCATGTGTCCTGGGTTAGCCTGGAAGTCACTATGTATCCCACACTATTTTCAAACTCACAATCCTTCCGCTTCTACCTTCAGAGTGTTAGAACTACAGATAAGTACCACCATGGCTGGCTAAGGCAGGTCAATTCTTGAAGAAAGCATAGAGATTACATATTTGAATTTTCCTAATCTCAACAGTGGAGGGAAGATAGCACCAAGAAGCCGTCTTCTACCTAGGCTACAACTGCAATGGCAGGTGCTATTCTGGAACGCTGGAGACTTTCTGGAAGGGTGGCACATTTTAAGGAAGAGCCAGAAAGGAAGCAACACTTTATTTTGGTCAGTTACAACACACAGCAAGGTAACTAGTACTCATTACCAAGTTCAGTGACCAGCAACTGTAAGTGTTGCTGAGTCACCTAGGGGCTCAGGTTGGGCAAAGGGACCAGGAGTGAAGAATGAGTCATCACTAAAGACCCTACAGATACTAGAGGAAAAGTTCACCTTCAGGCTCCCAAACGGGACAACAAAATTATCAATAAGGCAATTCTACAACTATAGCTAGAAATTTTTATATGGCACTACAAAAATCACAGAAAACCGGAGAAAATAATCCTCAGCCTGTTTTAAGGAACTGCATAGCACTAATTATGAACCCTAAAGCAAAATATTTTTAAAAAGACATATTACATACAAAAGCATGTCACTCTCCCAAGGATTCCAGGTTTACACAACAATGTCTGGAACAACTTATTTCAAAATGCACAAACAGAAGTAGAGATTTTTACAAAACCATCAGCGTGACTAGGACCATGATAAAAATCTTAGTTCTATCTGGCTGTGCAACTTTGAGCTGTAGATTTATCCCATGTAAGCCTCAGTTTCTTCACCTATACAATTACAACAGCAGCACCCACTTCACGTACTCCCTGCATCACTGCTAACTAAAAGGAAATGAAAAAGCATTAGTATCCAAAGAGCACTCCAGGGCAGGTGAGGACTGTACACTACACCCTAAGGGACACTACCCTCTTACACTGTGAGTACAGAGCCTATTCTGTGTAGATAGAGGACTTTCCCGGTGCTCAAATATTGTTGTTGTCATTTTTTAAAGCAGATCCTAAAAGATGATGTTTGCTTTTTTCTCAGTGATTTAGGATTTCTGCTCCTATTTCAGTAATAGTAATAAATATCTATTCCCATATCTATATAGCCATTCTTATTTCTGCTTTTATCTGTACTACATACAACATATAACAACATAATAATATACATAATATGTAAATATACACTAAATCTTATATACAGAATGTTTGGTTATATATTTAATCCTTATGCAATCTTGCTAAAATTTTACTGTGACAAAGAACTCTATATTTATGGGTTCATTGTTATCTAAAATGTAAAAGCAATTTGAATTCTATATGTCCCTCTTCATATTATCAACCAATTTAAGACAAGTATTTCTTAAGTTTTGCTTCACAAAAATACATCAATGCCAAGGTTTGCTGAAGAATGAACTTTCCTGGAAGTTTTAGAGCTATCACTGCACAGAAGGGAAGGAGATGCCAAACAGAATCTTCTTGTAACATTTGGAACAAACAGAAAAAAATATGAACAGGTCACTAGAAACATGCATTCACACTTGTGAGAAATAAAATAGACTTTAAAATATAGCAGCTACAAAAAAAATCGACTCTGATCAAAACATGTTCTTTTTACATCTAAAAATTTTAAAAACAAAAATGTCCTAATATCTCCTACATTAGGAAATATGACCATGCCCTGCAAAACTACAAACTAACAGTATTAATCAATATAGCTGTGTCATTAGCCTTTTCTAAGCCACTGTATAATTATCTTTAATACTTATACTTTATTCTTTTTTATTTTCAAAGCTCCCAAAATGCACATATAAGGTTGGAAGATTCCATGGGCAGTACTTTGAGGGACTAACTAAGACCAGGGTTACTTTAAAGAAGAAAACAAACAAAAAAAAATTGCAATGACAGACATGATGGTAGCGATGTTCCTTGTTCAGAAACAGAAAATATGTCACAGCAAGATTTAGCAATACTTGGCATGGCTTTCTGGTCGTTCACTTGTGAACTTCACAGCGTCCTCTTACCTGATTTGTGTTTCAAATTTGTGGTTACTCCATCAAATTCCGATTTATCAATTTCCCACGCGAGAGGTAGCTTGCCCAGGCTGGTAGATAAGTTCTCCAAGCTATTTTCTTCATTATAGATTATGTCTGATGTACCAGTTGAGACACCAATGTATCTTGAACTGTTTTCAGCAGAAAGCGAGGTATTATCAGCGAGGCAACGGGCTGGGTTGGGAGTTTTGTAGATGGAGGTCGCCTGGTTGAGGAAGGCATAATCTGAACAGATGGCATAAATTTTTTCCCGAGTATGAGTCACCGGACAGCTTGAAGGATAATGACCATCTCCTCTGGGGCCCACGGGTGCTCCTGAGGCACTTGTGCAAAACGATTGTACAGCACCTTGTAGATCCTCTTCTGGGGACTTGTTCTCAGCTTTGGGCTCACCATGTCCAGAATCAGTGGCTCTTCCAGCTTCTGCAACGTGAGGCATCGAAGGCAAGGGCAGACGTCCCTGTTCCTAGGAATAAGCCGCAACCCTCTCTCTCTTTCGAAAATCAACTTTGGCAAATTCTCATCACATTCTATAGAAGCTTGAGAGTTGACGAATGGAACCCTAAGAAAGCACAGAGGAGCAAGACTGATTGTCTGTTTAGCAGGCTTGATGAACGTCAATAAACTATAATGAGTATGTTTCATACATCTGCAGTCAATGCACGCTGATTTTTATGACCATACATCCTGAGTTATGATGAACAACCAACCATCTACCTTATATTAACACTTATCTTAGGGGATGGGGAATACAGCTGAGTTGGTTGAGTGCTTGCTATGCAAATATGAGGACCTGAGCTGGATCTCAAGCATCCACACCAAAAAAGAAAAAGCTGGGTGTGCCATAAGGCCAGCTCTGCATAAGAAGAGGCAGGAGCATCCCCAGGGCTTGCTGGCTAACACTCTAGCTAAATCAGTGAGGGTCTGGTATAGTGAGGGACCCTCTGTTTTAAAAAAATAAGATTGAGTAATGTGGAACACACCCAACGTTGACCTTTGACCTCCACACACATGTACACACAAGCATGTGCACCTGCGCACATACACACACACACAAAAAAAAACCCCAATGAGATTAAAACAAAATACAAGAATAAAATACAAATAATCAAGTTAAAAAGGGGAAAGTCGCTGGATGGTGGTGGTGCACGCCTTTAATCCCAGCACTCAGGAGGCACAGGCAAGCGGATCTCTGTGAGTTCGAGGCCAGCCTGGTCTACAGAATGAGTTCCAGGACAGGCTCTGAAGCTACAGAGAAACGCTACCTTAAATCCCCACGCCCCCAAAAGGGAGGGAGGTCACATCTTTTTAAAGACATTATAGATATGAACAATGAGTTCATGGAAAGAATCTCATTATCTCTAGTTGCTATGGAAACACAAATCAAAGCCACAATGGTTTTATCCACTCATACCCACCAAAATGGCTGTAATAAAAAGACACAGGCAACAGTGAATGTTGGGAAGTGTGTGGAAAATCAGGTCCTTCACATTTGAGATCTAAAATGGTCTGGTAGGCTTACTAAACAGTTTTTCATACATTTAAACACTGACTACGTAGTCTGGAAATTTGTCTTCTAGATACATATAGGAACCATTAAGCCATACCCCGAAGAGCAGCATTACTCCTAATGGCAAAAAGTGAAAGAAACCCAAAGCCTTGTATCTGACTAATGGATAAAGGTGGCATGTCCATCCATGAAACACTACTTTGCAATAGGAATTACTGATCCTGATACAAGATGAATGGAGTTTGGAAACTTTTTAATATTAAAAAAAAAAAACAGTCACAAAGGAACTGATCCCTTGAGTCCAATTTTACACAAAACCTCGAGGAGAGGCAAGTCAACAAAGCAGAGTACACCTTAGCAGTTACCTTGGAATGAAGGAGAGTTCAGCATGATAAGCCTTTTTTTTTTTTTGAAATAAGGAAAATATTCCATAACTAACAGAGTAAAACACAGTAACAGTACAACTTGGGGAATGTTCTAAAACGCCACTGAAGTGTACATTGCCATAGTAAATTCTATAACCTGTGAATTAAGTCTAAACAATACTGCCTAAAGTAGTACACTGGTCAGATGATTAAAAAAATGTATATAGGGATAACACATACATGATGATAATGGTCATATTCAGCAAATAAACTTTACAATTTAAAGTTTCTGTCACTCACTGCTGATCATTCTCAGAGAAAACTGGGCTTCACGTCTAGCCTGATTCCTCTGAGGAAGAGAACAGTAAAGTTCGAACAGTCACTGAGGACATTCAAAGAAGCCGCAAGGCCTTACAAAGGAACAAGCCCCGCGCGAGGCACAGCATCACCGTAAATCAAAGGCAGGTGCCAGACGGAGCAAAACGGCCTTTCCAGGCTCCAGTGACCAAGCAGAGGATGAAAGATTAAACCCACCCACTGGGGTCACTTTGACTTTTTTTTTTAACTATTGATCTAACTTCTCATTTGCTTACTTTCAACACTAAAAATGAAAATAAGCAGAGATTATGATTTCCTTAACAGCCATCACACAAGTATTAAATGGTGCAAGCCTGGCTGGCTCGCTAAGAAATAGATGTGAGGATGAACAGGGGATCCTCCAGCATCTCCTAAATGAACCAGTTAAAGGTCACATACACCATTAATGGAATGTAAAGAAAAACACTCCTAGGAAGGAGACTCCATCTGTGCCAAGCAAGCTTCCCCTTTTATAAGACACGCCTTTGCCTTCCAGCCTCAGATAGGCTTTTTCCTCATCTGCAGCTAACAGTGGCTCTCAGGACAGAGGGACAACATCGTCAAAGGGGGGATCTGCCGTGGTTTCACGCAGAAGAGACTCTTAGTGTGCCTACAGATAGTGTCTGAACTTTCTCCTTTTTCCTCAGTCGGTGGTGTGCTGGTGACAGTGGAGAAAGACGCATGAGGTTTGCAGGCCACACAAGTCTTCTCTGAGGACCGGATTTCTACAGTTCTTGATTCCCTGCTCCCTATCTGTGATCCTCACGGCCGTCTTTAAAAGATGTGTGGCGGAGGGGCCACGAGTGGGTCTGTGGCTGGGTGAGAAAGACTAAGAGAGAACAGATGGTCAGCAGGGGTAGTGGACAAAGGCTCCTGAGTCGGTGCATCAGACGCACCCCAGGCTCTGCCCATCACAGATCACAACCCGACACCTAACTCTATCTTGTCATCGCCAGCTTCCTCAACTTGAATAAAATTTTGACCATGGGACCAGCAATACACAAAAACCAGTCACAGTTTGCTGGTTTTATGTTTATTTGGAACATACAAGAAGAAAAAAAGAATTGTGAACAAAACTGAATTAGTCGCCCATATCTGTCACCCCAGGACTCAAGAGGCAGAAACATGAGGGCTGCTGCCAGGTTGAGTCTAGACTAACCGCACAGCTAGTCCCAAGTCAGACAGCCGTCCATACCGGGCAAGACCCCAGCTCAAATAACCACGGCTAAATAAATCAAATGGGTAAGGGAAACGGCTTCACTTAAGAGGGAAACAGATGGCTGAACTTCCTTGAAAAGGAAGGTGATTAAGAGTACAGCACTTGATCAATAAAACATGTCGCCATCTGGTTTTGGTTTGTTTGCTTTAAGCAATGGCCCACCAGACAAGAGCATTCTCTTTAGTCTCATTTTATCTTTAAAAAAAAAAAAAACATAAATAACTGATATCTACCTGAAGGTATATTTTACAGAGATTGTCCCTGAAAATAACAGGTATCAATATTTCCTCATTTGAACCACTGTTTTTTTATTTATTTCTGAAAACATGTATATTTATAGTTTTCGTGACACAAGTAAAATATGATGCAGAAAAAAAATGAAGTATCAGAAGATAGTTCACAGAAAATGAAAACAAATAACCCAGAACCCATCCTAGTGTTTTTCTTCTTTCCACGCCAAGTCTGATCCACATCTATGTCCCTCTGCAGTTGAACTCAGAAGGGCTTCTGCTATGGCATCCTCAGAACTTCGCTAAGAGTCTGCTTTCTTAAAATGAAGAAGGCACAATTACTGGAAACCAAACCATTACAGACGTAGATTATTCTAGTAAGCTGCAAAAAGTGAAGTGTGTGGGGCTGATTGATTGCCCACCGCTTGGCCTGCAGCTGTCTGGGACTTGTATCCCCTTCCATCTCTGTTTATAATCCCTGCCGCCGGCCCTTTAAGCTGTCCTCTCTAGTCTGATCCCTGCATAGACCGCAGATAGTAAAGTCTGTTACACATATGTGCTCACAGAACTTCCCTACCTACCTCTTAGAGCAAAAGGCTAACTCCTTAATCAGTCTGAAATCTGTCTCTAGAGCCACCTTACCCCATATCTCCTCCTCTGTCCACAGTACTTTTGGGTCTTCCAAATGCTGTCTTCTAGCCCCCGCAAACCCTCTTACTAATTCATTCTTATCCATCTTTTAAAGGTATACTCAAATATCACTTTCTGGAGAAGGTTTCTTTGATGTTCTAATTAGGCCAGGTTCCCTGTACATACTATGGAACCTTTCTTTCCAGAATTATGTTTTTACTTTCGTGTGTGTGTGTATTGTGTGTGTGTGTGAGTGTGTGTGTGTGTGTGTGTGTGTGTGTATACAGATGGCTGCCTCCTGAAAGTCTGGTTGTTCGGACAATTGTATCCCAGGCCTCATCTTTGGAGAAGCTAGGTTCAACAAATATTTTGTAGGTGCCTACATTGTACCAGGCATTATTGTAATTGTTCCCTGCTCATTTTGATTAACATTTTAAGACTTGGAAATGAGAGAGACTGCAGGAATACAGCTCAATTCCACAATTTATTCACAGTATCTCCCGAGCAGTAAGAACCCCAAGCTTTCAGGACAGCACGAGAGAAATGACTTGTGAAAGTCATTGGAATGAACAGCTCTGCCAAATAAACGTACCGATTGGAAAGTCAATATTCACCGTCTGAGTTCTGTTCTTTTCAAGGCATGTGCTTTTCGTGTCTAACATGCCTAAATACCACGTTCAGTAGAGAACTAGACATCTTCTAAAATCTCAATAAAGCTTTCACCATCTCGCAAATAGTATAATCAATAGTCTGTATAGAAAACAACTGAGGCGCAGAACGGAAGTGTGTTTTGCCAAGGATCGGTGAGAAACGCTAAGACACCAGCCTGGTCCCCCTTCTCCAACAGCATTTTGAGCACAATTTCCTGTTCCCTAGCCTCGGCCATCAGACCAAATCCGCTCCGGGCGGCCTACCTGCGGGTAACGGATTCCAGCAGCTCACGGTGCCCTCTTAGAGAGCCCAGGCTCTGGGAAGCCGAGAGACCTCCCACCGTCCCCTCTTTGAGGTTCCGAAGCCACCTGAAGGTGACCGCGGTGCCGGTGCCGGTGCCGGTGCCGGTGCGAGCAGAGCGGACCCGGGAGCGCAATTGCAGCAGCGGGGCTGTGCGGGGTTGTCACCCCCCAGTCCACGGTAGCCAAACCAGCGTCCGGTGTCCCCAGTCCCCCACAGGCCGAGGTTTGCTAAAGCCTCCTGAGCTCCTTCGGGCCTGCTCCCTCACTCCCCGCCGGAAGACAAGGCTCGCCAGGAGGGGGAGCGCGAGCAGGCCCGTGGAGGGGGGGGGGGGGTTGCCGCTTCCAACCTGCGGGGAACTGGAGGGGGCGGGTAGCAAGCTGGCAGTGACAACCCAGGAGCCGGGAGGGGAGGCCCCGAAGGAGGAGCTGATATCACCAATAACAGCAACGGCGGGGGAAAAAAAAAAAACAATCCCCACGCCTTAGCTCACCGAGCCACCAGGGGTCTGAGTTTTCCACGCCCCTTGCCCGGTGGAGTGAGGGACCCAGCCTGCGACTACTCTGAACCTCCCTGGCCCAGATGCGGGTGTGCATGGAAAGAGGATGGCCACTGCAGGCCGGGTGCCCGAGACCCTTAGTGCATCGTGGAAACCCGCTCTTGCCGAGGGTAAACAGGTACCCACGAATGCACCCGAAAGCCGAGCTTTGTTTCAGTGATTTCTATCCCTTGAACCTCCCCCTCCTTAGAGATACAGCTCGGCCCAGATCCTTCCACGGAGGGGCGGCAACCAGGCAATGGCGGCGCTGCGGAGAGGCGGAGCGCACCGCTGACCAGTCCCAGGGCCCGGCCCACCACTGGGGAATGCCTCTGTTGGCTCGAGGAACTCCGGTGTTGGAAGGCAACAACAGATCTGCATCGCCGCGCCTCCCACCCTAGGCCGGGAGTCTTTGGTCCTATTCCAACGCACAGGGACAGCGCCAGGACCTTGGAGCCGGGTGGGTGGTTGGATATCATTTGAAAACACCTGCCTTCCTTTCATCATTTATTAAATACCTGCCATTTGCAGGTGCGGTGGGTACGGTGGGCAAAATTTCTGTTGGGAAATCTTAGCTGAGTCCAGACGTGCCAGTCCCGTGTTGCGCAACTATAGTATTTAAGGGTTCCCGGAAAGCGGTGATCCGAAATTTTAAAAGGAGGTGGGAAAAACAGTGTTGGGGGAAGGGGGGTGGACCCCCTGGCGGGATTTCCGCTAGTCCTATGGTGGACTACATATCCCAGGAAGCCGAGGGCCCGGGACGCGTGTCCACTTTGACCCACTCATCCACTAGCAGAAGACCTTACTAAGCCGGGCCGCCGCGCAGGCCAATCCTTCGCCTCCCACCTTGGCTGGAACCTGCGACGGATTCGTCCCCAAAATGATGCTCTAGTGGTAGGAGTAACACAAGTTTGTCATTGTCCAGAGAAAGAGGATTCTGCGGTTCTTACCCGGTTCAGCAGAACGAGTGGAGTTTTTCTCCTGGACATGCCAGCGCTTGGGGTGTGACATTCTCGGGCACAGTGGAGACCCGCGCTCCAACCCCGCACATCAAGCAACACTTCAGGGACCTGCTGCTTCTTTGGCTGCAGCTAGGACTGGCCACCGTGCCCCTACCTACCCAGGCTAGCTCCGTCCACTTAGCACGTTTGCATTTATCCGTGGATCTTCTGACAGTCGGTCTTGTAAATGTTCAGCATTTCGCTGCTTTCCTGCCTTTTCCTGGGGACTGTGCCAGCACTTGCCCAGACCGGCGGAGAGAGGAGACTGAGCCCAGAGAAGAGCGAAATATGGGGACCCGGGCTAAAAGCAGACGTGGTCCTTCCAGCCCGCTATTTCTACATTCGGGCAGTGGATACCTCAGGAGACCAGTAAGTGGATAAATGGCTCCTCAACTCTTTGAGATCGCAGTTTAAAATTACAGGGTTCTTGTTGCTCTTTGTTTTTGTTTTTACCCGTCATTTTTATCTGCCTCAACTTTTCTCCAGACAGTTTACATTCCAGAAATTTTTAGTACTGTGTACATCTGGTTATAACTTTGAACATAATTCCGAAATATATATTCAATATAGTATTAACAATATTGCTATAGTAACAGCTTTTTTTTTAGCTGTTTAGATGAGACTCGAGGCTAAACAAATCTCCCTTATTTTTAAGTGTTTTCCCACAAACTGTTAAGAAAGATAGTACAATTGGGAAAACTAAATACTAAAAACTAAATACATCCCAAATACAGGGATTGTGTTGCTACTATGATAGACCAATTATTTTGACTTTTCCCGTAACTAAATATAATTGGAGTACTAATGTATTTATTAGACTTTCATTAATACTAGTATTTTAATTATGTGAATTTGAGTTGGGGTTTATACCCACACATGAGGCCAGGAGCTGGAGAAAGCGGGAGGGGGCATGAATCTCCTTGAGCTGGAACTGCCTGTAGTTGTGAGCCTTGTGGACCACGGGACCGGACTAAGTCCTTTATATGATTTATATGACACTAAGTACTCTTAGCCACTGAGTTATCTCTCCAGCCCCAAGAATACTGATTTTTTTTTTTTGAGGCATTAAGAGCAATTCTTCAAAATAAGGTCATCCTTGAAGTAACCATTTAACAAAAGATAAATTACCAGATGTGATGAGCAGGCTGATATAAATAAATATTTTTTATTTGTTTGCTAAATAGATTGATAGTTTTAATGTATCCCCTGGCAACTGTCTAGTTGAAGTATTTTCTGTTATTATTATCTTCTTTTCTCGTGTTTGATCCATCATACTGGTTCTGGTACTAAAAGCCTAAGAGAGAAGCAAGCGACGGTATCTTAGAAGAAGGATGTAGCGGAATGTACATCCTTTATAACGTGAAGAGAATAAATTGCGTGTATTTGCTCTTAAAATCGCCCTCCTGTCTCATCTCTCTTCCCATCACAGGTTCACATCTTCGCCAGGTGAAAAGGTGTTCCAGGTTAAAATCTCAGCACCTGATGAGCAATTTACTAGAGTGGGCGTCCAAGTTTTAGATCGAAAAGATGGGTCCTTCATAGTGAGATACAGAATGTATGCAAGCTACAGAAGTCTGAAGATAGAGGTTAAGCACCACGGTCAGCATGTGGCCAAGTCTCCTTATGTTTTAAGAGGTATTTTGAAATGAAATTTTATGATAGGAGTTGAACACAGAAATACATGTCATGCCATCAAGAAGAATTCCTTCAAAAAAAAAAACTTAGCATACTTTTTTCACTAAAAGAAAACCCTAGATGTTTCTTTAATTGAAAGCTAAATTAGGAGGCCTGCCAAAAGGGAGACATTGAGTCTAATTCACTGAAGACCAAGAAACATTCCTAGAGAAGTTACTCCCTAAAGACACATCAGTGAGAATAATCAAGTTAGAAGATTGGAAGGAAGACTCCACAGTGGGGATCACACGCTGCTCTTGCTAAGGAGCAGAGTTTGGGTCCCAGCGGCCATGTAGGTGGCTTACGGCCACCTGGAATTCTAGCTTCAGGGAAGAGGGTATCTGTCCAAAGGCACCTGCATCCATAGACACATACTTTGTAATAATCAGTGTTTTGCCATTAGAGAGGTTTCGAATGCGTAATGTACAACAAGATTTTGTAAATCTTTGGAACACAGCTTACAATAAGAAATATAGCATACATATATATATATATATATATATATATGTGAAAATCGATGTGTATATGGATATATGAAATTGACACAAAAATCTCAGAAAACCATACTTACCATTGAAACCATTCTCTCTTCTATGCTGTACCACTTCAGACTTTATTTATTTCATGTGCATGTATGTGCAAATCTTAGCTATAAAAAAGAATCACCAGGGCTGAAAAGGTGGCTCAGTGGTTAAGAACACTGACTGCTTTTGCAAAGGACCTGGGTTTGGTTCCCAGCCTACATAATGGCAGCTCATGCCTGTAACTTCAGGACAGGGGTCTGATACCCTCTTCTCGCCTCCAAAGGCCCTACAGGATATACGTGCAAACATGTATATGTACACCTCTACATATAATAAAAATGGAAAAATAAGTAAATAAAAAGTAATTACGTTAGATAC
This sequence comes from Myodes glareolus, assembly GCF_982192425.1. Classification (NCBI taxonomy): domain Eukaryota; kingdom Metazoa; phylum Chordata; class Mammalia; order Rodentia; family Cricetidae; genus Myodes; species Myodes glareolus. Next base: position 32,352,632 of record NC_142052.1, on the reverse strand, counting down.
TTGTCATAGATAATTCTTAAATGAATGAATGGATGGATGAAGAATAACTGATAACCATCACTAAAATCGCCAGGTGTAGTGGCACCAGCCTTTAATACCAGGTCCCTGAGGAGTACAGAGGCAAGTACCTCTGTGAGTTTGAGGCCAGCGAGGTGGCTTGAAGCAGCAAAAGGGATTGATCTTTGGTTTGGTTGTCATTGCCAGCCCACTGTTATAGAGAAATTCTCTGCTGTTTTCTCTCATAAGACCAGAAGAGAACTTTCTCATTTTCCATTTTTGGAAAGATGGAGCCGCAAGAAAATTGAAGATTTTTTTTTAACTGTCTAAAGTTTTCTCTTACATTCCACTGGGACTCCATGGTCCAGTCCAATCTGCGAAGCATTAAAGTGTGTATAAATTCCATTGTCACCTATTGCCTAGATCAGGATGGAATTTGAGGATTTCAGAAAGGAATAGCATAGTGCCAATTCAGATTTTATGTTACCATTTCCTTATACATTTATTTTATAAATATATAATTAATCATTGTGATATTAATGAGACCATATATTTATAGGATTATCTTCACCTCTTTATATTTCTTTATCTCTGAAAAACAAAAGAGGGGGTAGGAGTCCTTTGTTTACTTCCGCCGTTACTAGCAGTGGTTTTCCCCTTGAGAAAAGTACTGTAGACACCCTAAAAACTTATTTGTATAAAAAGCCAGTAAAATAGTAATTTATTTCAGTACTGTCCTTTAGAACACAGATTCCTCATTCTTTTGCCATTATTTGGTTATTATTAAAAAAAAATGTATTTATGTCCATAATGGGGGTATGTTGGTATCCCAGAGACCAGAGTGGTATCGGATGCCCTAGGCCTGAAGTTAGAGGTGGTTGTGGTTTCTAGGAACTTCACATAGGTCCTCTACCAGAGCAGCAAGCACTCTTTAAATTGCTAAGTCATTTCTCCAGCCCCACGATTATTCTTAGGTGTAGGAATTATAGAGTAAGGAATTATATCTACATAGAGCATGAATTATGACCCATTGGCTTGATTTGCTCCTGTGCAAAGCAGGCCAGAGTAGAAAAATAGAGAAAGGAGAGCCGCGACAAGCTGATAGGATAGAAGACAGACAGAAGTTCATGGAGTATGTTGTTATGGTAAAAGTAAAGTGCTGCAGGTCCCCTAGTTGGCAGGCAGAGGGCTGCAGTCCCCAGAACAGCCAGTCCCAGGCAGGGGGGGGGGGTGCAGTTTCCCCAAGTGGCTGCAGTGGGCCACAAGGGGCAGCAAGTTCCAGGCAGGGAGCCGTGTGGTGGGTGAGAGACATCAATGGGGCAGCCAGTCCAACAAGGAGAGACAGATGGATGGGCATGCCAGGAGACCACGCCGCATGTCTCCAAAGGCCAGGAAGCAAGAGACAGATAGATAGGCACGCCATGTGGAGTGAGGTTGAATATTTATTTAGTGGGTTATGGAGGGGAAAGGGGGATGGGGAGAAGAGAGAGAGGAAGGTAGGGAGATAGAGAGAGGGAGAGATTTGAAAGGGGGAAAGTGGGGAGAAGGGAGAGACAGAAGATGCCTCTATAAGAGACAGGAAAGGCTGCAAGCAGGAAGGAAGATCTGCCTGCCTCAGTGGATGGGGACGTGGGCGGGGCTTGTCTCTTAAAGGGACAGGACAGATCATTACATCCGCGTTTACTATGATTCAGTTGCTGAGTGAAATGTTCACCACTGTGTTGTTTGTACATGAATAGGGCCAGTTTATCATGAGAACTGTGACTGCCCTTTGGAAGACAGTGCAGCCTGGCTACGGGAGATGAACTGTCCAGAAAACATCACCCAGATTCAGAAAGACCTGGCGCATTTCCCTACTGTTGATCCCGAAAAGATTGCAGCAGAAATCCCAAAACGATTTGGACAGAGGCAGAGCCTATGTCACTATACCTTAAAGGACAATAAGGTACAGGATGATCAAAGTTTGCTTGGTTTTCCCGACTCTGTATGTTTTGAGCATCTGATTACACATGGCTACTTTTGTTAAGCATCATCCTATGTGCATCTTTTCACAAGTCTTTTCTTCAACATCTGCTACAGCTATTACACTCACATAGTAAATGTCAAATTCTCTTCTAGGTTTATATCAAGACTCATGGTGAGCATGTTGGCTTTAGGATTTTCATGGATGCCATACTGCTTTCATTGACTAGAAAGGTTAGTAGGTCTTCTCTGCATTATGATAAACAATGTCATTCTATATTTTACACTTTAATTTTTCAGACATCATTGACATCAATATTAGGGGTGTTCTATTCTGGTGCCTTCTATTTTGCTATCCTAAAGTTCTGTGTTTTATTTTTCCTGGAACGTATGTTAGTAATTAAGGGCTGCTACAGTAGCTTAAAACAGCAGAGGATAATTTCTGAGGCCACGAGTCTGAAATCAAAGTGTTGAAGGGTCATACTCCTAAGACTCAGACAGTCCTTCTCGGCTCCTCCCAGCTTCCAGTGATTTTCTGTTCTTGGTCGTCCTTTCTCTGCCTCTTGTCACATGGCTTTCTGCCCTCAAGAATCTGAGTCTCTGCGTCTCCTCCCATCCCCTTCCTTCTCCTCTCCCAAAGATGCCAATCTTATTGGTTTAACACTCTGTTGGGGGGGCCAGCCTCGACAAAAATACCTTTCTCCAGAGTGGAAGAATGGGAATCTAGAAATATAGTAAAGAATATGAAGACACGAATGAAAATAATAAAACGTAGAAATATATAGGACAGTGTAGTGATAGGGCAAGCAGGCCTGCTTTTCGTCCCGCCCAGCTCCCACACGGCTAGCTTTACACCCGAAATAACAACACACAAATTGTATTCATTTAAACACTGCCTGGCCCGTTAGTTCTAGCCTCTTATTGGCTAATTCTCGCATCTTGATTAACCCATTTCTAATAATCTGTGTAGCACCAAGAGGTGGTGGCTTACCGGGAAAGATTCAGCATGTCTGACCTGGCAGCTGACTCCATGACATCTGCCTGACTCTGCTTCTTTCTCCCAGCATCCTGTTCTGTCTACTCCACCTATCTAAGCTGCTGTCCTATCAGGCCAAGCAGTTTCTTTATTAATTAACCAATGAAAGCAACACATAGAAAGAAAATTCTCCTACCATCAGGATAGGATTGGGAGGGAATTTTTCAGTGAGTACAGAAAATTCACCCGTATTTAATTTCCAACTGGTTAATATGCTCCTGATCCCAAAAGGTAGAAGTAAAACAAAGGACTGCATTAACATACAAATTGATAGTTAAGGGCCATGTTCACCATGCCCATGCACTAGACCAAACACTATAGGCAAACCACTCCCTGGGTGGATTCCCAAGTGATTTCCATTACGGGAACTAGAACTTAGTTGGATCCTTAGACTTTTATTTTAGGTAGGCTTTCCTACTACTTTCCTACTTCAGGAACAGGAGGTCTGGCAAGTAGTCACACCTGTTGACAACAGTCTTGAGAGAGCAGAACTCGCTGAGCCTCTACTAGGTGGGACCTTTGTTTGAGTTAGAAGCACAATAACCCTGAATGACCTTGAAACAAGTCCCAAACTCTCTGACCTTTGGCCTCTTTGGGCCTCCACAATAGCCACACACACACACACACACACACACACACACACATATTCTTGTGTAGCCTCATCTGAACTAATTAAATCAACAATGTCTGATTTCCAAATAAGGTCACTTGAAGACATTGGGGTTTAGGGCTTAAGCATGTCTTGTGGGGGTAAGTCAGTCAATCTGTAGCAATGAATGCAACGTGGAAAGAAAATGTCTTAACCTTAAGTGTTGTGGTTCCCAGCAACTCTCCCTCCCTCTCTCTACTCTCTTCTCTCTCTCTCACTCTCTCTCACTCTCTCTCTCTTTCTCTCTCTCTTTCTCTCTCCCTCTCATCTCATTAGAGCCTCTTGGCAGTATTGGAACAATAGAAAAATTAACTTTGCCAGCTTCTTGGTTTTATAGTAAGTCTACTGGCCAACTTGGACACCACAGAAAGCAAACTGAGGCTACTTATCCACGTGACCATATTCTGAACAGTTTCTGGCCATTTAATCTGAAGTCATTATCCCTGCCTACCGTTGGAAAGATTGGCCTTTTAGTTGTACAGTGACTAATTCTGTTAAATCAACATACCGACTAATGGGTTTCATTGTGACATTTTCGTATATGTACATCATGTGCTTATATGTACACACAGTAAATGCCTTTGTACTTTCCTTACTCCACTTTTTGAGGCAGTGTCTTGCCCGGGCTGGCCCTGAGCTCATTATGTAACCCAGACTGGCCTCGCATTAACTATATAGCACTCTGGCCTCCAGTTCATGTTCCCCCGGCCGCCTCTATCTCACAACTGCGAGGATTACAGAGAAGCACCACCATTCCGAGTTCCAGCTTCTGTTGTTAACCGATGAGTGTGTGAGCGTGTGCCAGACAGATACTGTGAATAAGCTCTTGTCCTCCCCACCCCCAGGTGAGAATGCCAGATGTGGAGTTTTTTGTCAACCTGGGGGACTGGCCTTTGGAAAAAAAGAAATCAAATCCGAACATCCAGCCGATCTTTTCTTGGTGTGGCTCCACAGACTCCAGGGATATTGTGATGCCCACCTACGACCTGACTGACTCTGTCCTCGAAACCATGGGCCGGTGAGACATGGTCAGGGTTGACCCCGGGCCTTGGTTTGCTCGCTTTAGGGAGTCCTTTTCTGTCTGATTGCATGAATTGACAGTTTGGGAGGAAGACATGTTCCGCTTCCTGTCTTTTAGAGTAAGTCTGGACATGATGTCGGTACAAGCTAACACAGGGCCTCCCTGGGAAAGGAAGAACTCCACAGCTGTCTGGAGAGGCCGTGACAGCCGCAAAGAGAGACTAGAGCTGGTAAAACTTAGCAGGAAACACCCAGAGCTCATCGATGCTGCTTTCACCAATTTCTTCTTCTTTAAGCATGATGAGAGCCTGTATGGGCCCATTGTGAAACACATTTCATTTTTTGATTTCTTCAAGGTATGACATCATCTGTGGGATTCCTTTCTGCTTTCCAATTTATGTATAAATAGCACTTTGGGGAAGGGAACTAAAGTCTACAAGTTCCAGGGGATGAGGAAGTATCACAAAACTCACTGAGTACCGAGACGTGGGAAGGTGGCCTGAGTCTGGGTTCACCACATAGCGTTGATGCTGAATAAGCATTAATGGAATTTAGAGCCTGCAAAAAGCTATATTGTTTCCCAGCTAGCCCTTAAGATAAATGCATGTTTGGTCAAGTGTATGCAAGTCACTTTGGAAACTCTTCTCCCCCAAATCACAGCATCACAAGAAGATATAAGACAGGTAACAAGGTAAAACCCATCCACATGTTCTGGACCTTCGGGGGATGGCAGATGATTTTCTGTGCCTTGGGTGTAGATTCCCCGTGTTTCCCAGGGAGTAACCCTCTTTCTGGTAGCTTCTTTTCAAACGGTGGGTACCGCCCCACTCTCAGGCCCCATAGTTGGTTTCTTAGGTTCTTTAGATTCAACCAAAAAGTAGGAGAAAACAAGAGACTGGTGAGCTCTTCTGCTTTGTGGATGCTGGACATTCATTTGATGGGTTCTATGTCAGCAGATAGACCTGAGGGTGCTATTAATTCATACGCTGGTGTTTTTCACCTATGTACATTGAAACGATTTTTTAAGTGTAACAAAAAAGAAATGATTAGGCATCCCTTCTCAGAAGATGTGGAGTGTGTGTGTTCATGCCTGTTTCTGTGTTCATTGTTACATGCGTGTACCTGTGTGTGTCAGTGCCAAAACAGTCTTGAATGTCAGCAGCTATACACCCTGAGTTTTTACACAGGGTTTCTTACTAGGCCTGGAGCATGTCGAGGAAGATAGACTGGCAGGCCTGCAGGCTCCAGCGACCCACCTGTCTCCTCCTCCCTAGCACTGGCATTACAAGCGTGCACCACCATCCCAGCTGTTGTCCAGAGGTGCTCGTCCTCCTCCGGGCCTCATTGCTTTCAAGACGAGCACTTTACAGCCTGAGCCTTCTCCCAGCCCTAAAGGCAGAATTTCATCGCTTGGTTTTATTCTTGCCTGGTGAATTTTCCACATCTAGGGCTGTTGATTTACATAGTTCTGCGCATAGTATTAGTCATAGATGTTCTGAATTCACAACTTATTAAGTCACTATATATGTGTAGCCCTGACAGATTCTAAAAATATTGTTGATGTGGCACAGAACATGCTGTCATAGATGCACGTGTTAATCAACAAAGTTAATCAGCAAAGCCACACCACTACCTTTCCTTATGGTGTAGCCTCAGGACGTCCATATTATTAATTTGCTAGCTGCTTCAGTGTTAGATCTGTAGCTGTGTTATAGCTGGGCGGTGGTGGCGCACGCCTTTAATCCCAGCACTCGGGAGGCAGAGGCAGGCAGATCTCTGTGAGTTCGAGGCCAGCCTGGTTTATAAGAGCTAGTTCCAGGACAGGCTCCAAAGCTACATAGATATGTAGCGTGTTTGGGAAATTTGGGCCCACATCAAATAAACCTTTCGCTCTAGGTCAACATGGTATATGATAAAAACACTCATTAAATGTTAAGGGGAAAGTCTGTCTGAGGATGGCAAAGTGCTGCATAGGATGGGGAAGAGAAAAGTAGAAATGGGAACAGAGTGAAGTCTCTTACACTCTCTTGCTTTGCAGCACAAGTATCAAATAAATATCGACGGTACTGTGGCAGCGTACCGCTTGCCCTACCTCCTGGTAGGCGACAGCGTGGTTCTAAAGCAGGACTCCATCTACTATGAACACTTTTACAATGAACTGCAGCCTTGGAAGCACTACATTCCGGTCAAAAGCAACCTGAGCGACCTGCTGGAGAAGCTTAAGTGGGCAAAAGATCATGATGCAGAGGTAAAGTCATTCTCTTAGCAGGCTTGCTCCTCCTTGCAGAACCGCAGCACAGGAGGGTTGGAAACATGCCTGAAGTTTGATGTCTAGATGCAGCTTTTATCTCTACATGGGATGCTGCCTGACCAAGGGTAGTCCGCAGCTCCCCTCAAGGGGAATGTAACCACAACACTTTAGATTAGCGGACCGTTCCGCTGAACTCTGGCATAAGCTGCGCATGTCTGGCCATAGATGTCAGTAACTACTATGCTTGAGGCTAAGTATCTCCGAAGGGAGAGGGAACATGCAACTCTGTACTTGATAAGTTATCGTTACTTTGATTGGGTCTAGCGCCTCTTACCAAGGGAGGCTTATCTCTAAGACTTTCCACATGGCAACTTGAACTTCCAATCTTGCAAACCTCTCTGGGTTGAACAAACGTACACTGTGAAATGCGCCTTTGCCACTTAAGGCTACTCCCAAAGATAAGTTTTCTGTCTCCTCTTACTGTGTAGTCTGAAGGTCTGTTTGCATATGTCTGCAAGAGAAGGAGTAAGCTTCATTAAAGGGTGTTCTTTTCCTTCCCGTAGGCAAAGAAGATAGCAAAAGCAGGACAAGAGTTTGCAAGAAATAATCTAATGGGTGATGATATATTCTGTTATTACTTCAAACTTTTCCAGGTTTGTATTTTCACTCAAACACACACACATACATACACACTCACACACACACACACTTTTCACATTGCTTGTGACTAGATATGTTAGATGTATTATAGTCAAGCAATAGTTCATGTAAAATTTTCTAAAAGCATATTAATATAAAGGCATACATGTGCCACTTTAGTAAGAATTAGACTCAAATACTAAGCAATAAGTATCTGAGGCTTGGAGTGTAGCTTAACTATAAAGCACACATTTATTATGTGTGAGGAATTGGGTTCAGTTCCAGATACTATAAGGGAAAATAAAAATGTTGAATACTAAGAATGTAATAACACCAAGTGAAAAGCTTTGATATTAGGCCTCAGGGCCTAGGCTTGGGGGTGGGGCTGCATGTATGGAAAGCAAGTCCAAATTTGAGCAGGAAAGGCCTATGGGAGAGTTGAGAGTTCAAGGGGTCTATGACCGTACTCCCTCCAACAATCTCAGGCTCGTCTAATTTGGGAGTTAGGCAGGGTCGAACCTCTTTACTACTTGTGTGGGGAACTGCTTGGCAATACTGGGTACTGTAGATAATCAAGCAGTAAAACTATGAAAAAGTCTTAATTAAACAAAGTGCAAAGTGTATTCAGCCTCATGGCTCCAAATAACATACCTTTTCTTGAAAATTATTTTCATGGACCAAGAATTTACGAATTGTTATTCCAACAAACCTGATGATTTAAGAGGCTTATCTTTAAAAAGAATGCAGAAGTAAACAATAATAGTGGAGCTGAATTAAGGTTCTTATCTCAGAAGTACAAATATCGAACACTGTATCTTAGGCTCTGCTATAGAGGCAAGATGGTCTGTCTCTGGTTTGTACTGGTCTATTTTATAACCTTCCCTAGAGGGTAGTCAAGGGATTCAGAGAGATTAAAACCAGTGAGCTAGACTAGGGGGCTACAACCTGAACATCTACAGATCCATTGGGCTGTGTCATTTATTTAGCTAATGTGTGGCATCCGTGCCTAGCACAGTACCCATTGCAGAGTAGGAATGTAATCAAGAAAGATGATGACTCAGACTTGGGCAGCCTTGGTGGGGAAGGAAGAAGCGGACTGTGTTCTCCTTCTAGGGAGGCTTCTGTGCAGCGTGATCCTCACTTAAAGCAGAAGGTAGTTACAAAGAAATATTTAGCCATATAAATTTGTGATTTCGGGCTGGAGAGATGGCTCAGCAGTTACGAGCACATACTGTTCTTGCTGAGAACCTGAGTTCAGTTCCCATCACCCATGTCGGACAGCTCGTAGCAGCCTGTAACTCTTAGCTTCAGGACACCTGACCCCTTGGCCTCTGTTGGCACCAGTACTCCTGCACATACTCACACTCAGACGCATAATTAAAAACAAAGCAGTGGTTTTTTTATATGTGGCTATGCTAGACGTAGTGGTACACACCTGTAATCCTAGCACTCAGGAGATGAAGACAGAGGCTTGCTGCAAGTTTGATACCAGTGTGAGCTACATATTAGTAAGCCAACTGTGGTGATATCCTGTTTCAAAAACTACAAAACGAGATAGGGCTGAAGGATAGCTCCCAGCAGCCCTGTGAGGGTCTATTTGTGGCAGAACTTATCTGTATTCCCAGCATTGGGAAACAGAGACAAGAAGAGGCTCGTAGCTAGCCAATCTAGTCCATCAGTGAGCTCCAGGTTCAGTGACCCTCCCTGCCTCTAAAAATAATGTGGAGAGAGACTAAGAGAGACATTTGATGTTCTCCTTTGGCCTCCACATTACACACACACACACACACACACACACACACACAAACACTCACAGAGTTGTCTAATAAGGGGTATATTTGGAATGGGTAGCCAGTGTTCACAGCACAATCAGGAACTCTGTATTGGGCATTTAGGATAGATTTGGAGGACACTGTAGGTAACAGTTAAGTACATATGCATTAAAGGAATGCTTTACTTGTAAGTTCCTGTGTGTCTCCTTCGGGGAATATTCTTGAAGGCCTGCTTAAGGAATGCCTTTTCATTGCTGTTTCACAGGGCTATGCCAATTTACAAGTGAACAAGCCACAAATCCGAGAGGGTATGAAGCGGGTAGAGCCGCAGTCTGAGGATGACCTCTTTCCTTGCACGTGCCATAGGAGAAAGGTAACAAGACTAATCTTCTGTCTCCAGTGGCGTGAAAGAACCAGTCTGTGTGATTGCTCACTGCCTGTGAAAAATGCAAAAATTCTGAGTGCTAGCTAAACTTTTGGTAGCTTATGGTCAGCCTGGTGGAACTCTGTACACCATGGCAGTCTATGAGTAGGAATTCTGGTTCTTTGCAGTTTTGTGTGTCTATTTTGAGAAATGATTCGCCACTAACTCAACTGGCCCCTCGGTGGCACACCATCTATGCTAATTCCTGTCTGTGCTGTAAGGGTCACTAAAGCCAGTAATGAAGCGAACTCAGTGTTACAAAGTTTCTTTTTGCCTCTGCATGAGATGAGGCAATTTCATTTCCTTTTTATTTCTTACGTGATTGAGATAGAATTGGTACCAGATCATTATCTTCCCCCAACTATTGGAAGTTTGAATCGTTCTCTGTCTATGTGTGTGTCTCTTCACACGCAGTATCTGTAACACAGGTGTAGTGGGGGCACAGACCCCTACCTCCATCACTTACTCCCATGAAGCCGAGTGTGATTTTATACCTGGTGGGTGATTCTGGTCCTCCAGAAATAGTCCTGAGTCCTTAGGACACCTAAAAGAAAACTTGGTTTTTTTATTTTCTCAATTGTCTGCTTTGAGTATTCTTGATTCTAAGATTTCTTAGTGACTCTTAAATCTTTCTTCTTAATTACAGACCAAAGATGAACTCTGATATGCAACATATCTTCCATTCAAATGATGGTGCTCCGAAGACACTTCTTAACTGTAAAGAAGATTATTTTTAAGTATTCGTCCAAAAACAGTGTCAAATCTATCAGTGACTGTTTGCGTTCTCAGAGTGTTTCTCCTTAATGCAGTATTCCCATGACTGTCTTTTACAAAACATTTTTAAATTTTTATAATAAAACCACCTTTATTTTAAGGACCTATTTTGTACCAATTATTAACTATGAGTAGAAGAAGGAAAGTCTGGGTCCTTGATTCTGGCCTGCTGACTGCTGGCTCTGAATCAAACAGACCTCCAAAAACAGAACAGAACCCACCTAATTGTGGTAGCTAATGCCTGTAGTTTCAGCACTCCCGAGACTGAGGTAGGAGGACCGCCATGAGTTCAAGACCAGTTTGAGCTACATAGTGAGTTTCAAGCCAGCCTGACATGTCAGGATGGCATGGAAGACATGTGACTCTTTCTTAAAATACTGACAACTCTGTCTCTTTTGAGCTGCTTCATCTTGGAATGAGTATTCATTCAGTCACAGCCAAACCTCACCGCAATAAAACATGCAAGAACTGCCTTTATCCGGCCTCGGCCTCAGCTGTAGTCAGATTTGCTAACCACCAACCAACATGAATCCTGTCACTGTCCGCCCAATGCTTGTTTCCTTCCTGTCCTGGTATTTGCATTGGGAAGCCAGGATCCGTTCTTCTTTGTCCAGCTCATTCCAGAAATGCCCCGCCCCGTCACCATCCTTTGCAGCAGTCGCCTGTAAACTCTCCCTTCCACCCTAGACCTTAAGCATCTCAAGTACAGAAACCATTCATTTTAGGGTCTGACAGACTTCCCTGAACCTGGAAGGGGCAACAGATTTAAATGGGTAAAGGAATAATTACTTTCAAATGCAATTAAAGTAGTAGTGGGGAGCCAGGTGTGCTGGTACAAGCCTTTAGTCCCACCACGCATGTTTCTCCTCCAATTAGACAAGTCCCACCCACATCATAACAGTCAATCTCCAAGTCTACTGATTTAAATGTTAATATCAATGAAAACTGCACTGGCAGAATATCCAGAATGTTTGACCTAATGCTAGGGAATGGCCCGACCAAGTTAACCATCACTAATGTGAATTCTCACAATGCATGTTTATGGAGCACCTAATATGTCTTCAGATCGTGTATTAAGTTCCAAAGATAGATCAGGGAATAGTTTCTGTCTCTTCTTGAAAAAGAATGGAAACTTAAAATCAATAAAATAATTAAATATGGGTTGTGGCTAAAAGTGGTATCACAGGAATGAGTAGGAGTCTGCTATGCTAATTGGAGATTGACTATTGCTATAAATTATGATAAGCCACTGCTAAAAAATTAAAAATTTACTAATTTATTAAAGTTCATCAACCAGAAGAACTTTAAATACAATTGTTTTTTTCAGGTATCTATTGGAACTGTTCATATTTTATTTTTCTGGGTTTTTGTTGCATTCATTTTTCATGAATTACAGTAATAGCATTTTCATTTTGAAGCAGTGTAAAAAGCCATGATCATTATTTCTTTGGTCATGCTAAATTAATTGGTATGGTAATTGATTTAGACATTCAATTTTTTTTCTAATTTTTTTACTTCTTGAGAATTTTATACCATGTGGTTATTTAATTTGCTTTAATTTTTTTCTTTTTCTTTTCTTTTTTTTTAAGACATGGTCTTAGTAGGTAATCATGGTTGGCTTGGAACTCACTATGTATAGCAAAATGCCTTCAAACTCATAGAGATCTACCTGCTTCTGCCCCCTGAGTGCTGGGATTAAAGGAGTGGACCACCATGCCTGGCTTTGACTTAGAACATTTTAAACTCCCCACAGAGCAAATCTGGCCCACTGCCCATGTTGGTAAAGCTTCTAAGATAAGAATAATTTCAAGAAAATATATATTCCAGTAGATGCAGAATTCAAATTTTGGTCCATAAATAAAGGTTTTTATATTAGTTTCCTATTCTGTAAAGAGGAAAAAAAAACTATCACACACTTAGTCGTCTAAAACAATGTATAGGTCTTGTTACAATTCTGGAAGTCGCAGTCTGAGATCAGTTTCCCTGGGCTAATGTTTAAGGGGTGGGTCAGTTGCCTTTTTTCTCCTAATGCTGCCTTCCTAACATTTCTTGCCTTGGGAACCCTCCTTCCATCTTCTAGCCTGCAGCCTGACATCTTAAAGTCTTGCTCTGCTTCTCTCAACACAGCTCTGCAGCCTCTGAACACTGCAGCAATAGGGTTCACAATACCCCACATGTCCATGGGCTGGGAAATCGATCCATACAGCTGTTGCATGGGCTTCAGTGATAAGTTGGTAGGAAGAAGCAGCGTACCCTTGCACATGCTACATGCAAGATGACAGATCAAAGCTCTCATTCCATGACTCCATTTACATGACCTTTACATCCAGAAAAGGTAAGTCTATACACACATGTTAGGGGTTCTCTGGTGTTCAAGGTAGGAAAGGGGTGGGGCAAGTTTCTTCTAGAAATGATGATGTGTGCTTAGAACTTGATGGACGGTTGAAAATGGCTGTATAGTTACCGGAAATCACCAAACTGTGTGCTTTTAACTGAAACCCAGGGCAGACACATAAAACAAATTGAGCACAGCTAGAATAGCAGACATGAACTAGCAATGTAGCTTCGTGGTAGCATGTCTGCATGGACAAAGCCTGGGGTTCCATGCCCCACAATCCAAAGAAGTGAGGAGAGAGCCTGGAGGGACAGGAGGGAAAGGGATGGATGGAGGGAAGGAAGGAAGAGAGATTAGCAGACAATAAGCAAGTGTTAACTGAAAGTATTAAGACTCTAATGTGAGAAAGCACTTGTGCTAAGTAGCTTTCAGCCAATTGCTTCTTACTATGTACTGTGCCAGGAAAGAGGGCCGGTGAGGAACCTGTCTGACTCCATTTTAAAGGCAGGAGCCATTATGCTGTATTTTTTAAAAAATAAGTTTCTTTTTACTGTGAGAGTTGAGTAGCTCTGTTCCTGGAACCTGACCTTCTCCACCCCATGACCTTGATATGGTTTTTGAGAATACCTGACCCTTACCCTCGCTGATCCCTCCTAATCACATGGTGATCACATGATGTTTTTTTAAAGGTTTTTTTTTTCTTTTTTTTTTTTAATTTCCTTATTGCCCCAATGTCTCCCCTCTGTAAAACTACTCACTGGCCAGCTTTTGGGTGGACCCTAATAAAAATCAAGCTGGCCTCAAATTGTGGTAGTGGTCTTATTCTCGAAGTTGGTATTAATTTAGGTACTAAAAATCACTGTGCCTGAGGGGGATTCATTCATTCATTCAGGAAACATTTGCCAGTCATTATTCTATACCTGGAGTTTCAGTCAAATACACAAACACACACACACAAACACACACACACAGAGAGAGAGAGAGAAAGAGCGCACTAACTACCGTTTCTTCATTAAGGAAGTTTAAACTGGAACAAAAAAAAGACAGAAAAAGATGTGAGTGAAGACCTAAGTAAAAGGTGCAATGTGATGAGCTGGAACAAGTTAGGGTGTCTCTGAAGAGGGAAGTGGGGAGGGTCTGGGTGGATGAGTCCTAGCTCCTTAGGATCATCCAGCTGCTTTGACGGGCTCTAAGGTGGCAGCGACACAGCCTTCGGGTGACCAGTAGTTTAGGCAGTCGGTGTTAGTGGGGGAGCCTGAGCCTAGCCTGGCACAGGTGAGAAGCATCCAATCTTTTGACACTGTTTTGACTTTCCCATCTACAAAGCTCACATGGAACCACGCAGTAAAGTTGTCAAAAGGACAGAAAGTCGCAGTAATAATAACAACAACAACAAATTAATTAGGAAATATGTTTTAAGTGCACTATTTTGTCTGGGGTCGCAGGCATAAGCTGTCCTGTGCGCATGCGGCAGCGGGCTGGACGCGCCTGAAAGCCAAGAGGATAAGAAATCCACGGCGGGGCGAGGGGAAAGGGCTAGTCAGAGCTGACACCACGTCCAACGAAGGGATGAACGGACCGGAAGAAGCTGAGGCGGTGACCCGAGCGGCTTTCCCGCGCTGCTCGGCTGCACCAGCGCCCGGACTCCCGCTCCCATATCCCCGCCCGCGGGAGGCGGGGTCGAGCTCCGGCGAGGAGAAAACTCTCCTTCCCGGCGTGCCGCGCGCGCGTCCCACGAGCCGGGGAGGGCGGAGCCTGCGTGCGCGTGCGCAGGACTGGGCCGCGCTGACGGGGGAGGTGGCGAGGCGGTCGCTTCGAGCGTGTTAGTTCGCTCCCCGAAGAGAGTGAGGGCGGTTGGCGGTCGGCGGTGTCTCGTGCGTTCGCTGGTAAGCGCGGCGGCGGCGGGAAGCGGGGGCAGCGGGGCCGCGCCGGGCGGGCCGCTCCTCGGGAGCTGTCGGGGGCCGCCCGAGGCGTCGGAGGAAGCCGGCCACCGTCGGGCAGCAGCCCCGGGAGGGCGGACACGGGGTGGGTACGGCGGCGGGCAGGCGGGGGGCCGGGCCGCGGAGACTCGTCCGTCCGTGGGCTGTCGCGGGTGACCGGAGCCGAGCCTCCCGCCAGACGTGAAGGGCTCCCGCGGGAGGACGCCTGTCCGGCCCGGGGCTTCACGTCCGTTGAGCGAATCAACGACGATTCCCGTCGACCCCTGACCTCGGGTTTGGATTTTTTTTTCTTTTTTGTCGACCCCCGGTAAGACTCTCAGTTTTGTTCGACCGGTGACAGCCGACGTATTCGCTGCAGACTTAACGGACAATACTTTTTTTTTTTTTTAAAACTGGAAGTCAGGTGGCCCTGGCGTTTTGACGACTGAGTGGAAGGTAGGACCAGAAAACACTGCCGCTGAGTATAAGGAGCCCCTCCCCCCCAAACTCTTCCCCCGCTGCTGATCAACGACGTTTGGAACCGGTACCCCGTCAACCGCATTTAAGTCTCAGCATTCGGTTGTCACCTAGCATCTACCGGGTTGGTGCTGTTTTCTCCATCTGCTGGCTGTGGACGTTGAGGCGGAGCCAGGCTTCAGTCCTCCCTTAGCCTTCCAGAAAAAAAAAATGCTAGAGATAAAATCGACACTATCACTTGCTTTGAGCTGTTACCCTCGGGACGTTTTCAGGGTTACTGAAGCAGGCTAGAACAACCGTGTGCAACAGTCGTGAAGAACAAGTTCATCATGAACTCCGGAGGAGCTCAGAGTTTGTCCTTAAAAACAAAACCCCAGGTTAATCTGGAAGAGCCTTCTAGGTTGATGGTAATTTGAAAACCTGCATCTAATTTTACTGCTTTCTGAAATCTCATCGAAATTACAGGGAAGGATGTTTGTTTTCTTTTTTGATTTTGTTTTGTGTTTGGTTTTTTGAGACAGGTTCTTGCTCAGACTGGTCTCAGATTTGCAGTGATTTTATTTTTTCCAAGTACTGAGATTATAGGCATACCCACCCAACCTGGCTCCCCCTCCTTTTTTTGGACACTGGGATAGAAACTTTGGGAAATAGAGCAGTTGAATAATGAACTCTAAGAAGCAGAGGCTAAACCAGCAGTGAGCAGACTAGTAAGCTAGTCTGAATAAATCATAACGTTCAGAACACACAGAAACTGGCAGCACTAGATAGAGTTGGAAGTGGGTAGAGGTGGAAGACTTAGGAAGTGTTAGGTTAAATCTTTTTAAGGAGTAGTGGTATATTTAGATTCCTTTTTCCCTTTCACACTCTTGAGTGCTTATGTCCCTCATGATTAGAAGACAGGAAGGAGGCTTATTTTGACAAAAATAAGGGTTTGGGTTTTTTTGTCTTGTTTTGTTTTTTTTTTTTAATTTATCTTATTTTATGTGCATTGGTGTTTTTGCCATGGGTGTTGGGTTCCCTGGAACTGGTGTTACAGGCAGTTGTGAGTTGCCATGTGGGTGCTGGGAATTGAACCCAGGTCCTCTGAAAGAACAACCACTGCTTTTAACCATTGAGCCATCTCTCCAGCCCCCTTGTTTTGCTTTTTTGTGTTTGTTTTGTTTTGTTTTGTTTGGGGGGGGGAGTGGGTGGTGGTGCAGGCCTTTAATCCCAGCACTTGGGAAGCAGAGGCAAATGGATCTTTTGTGAGTTTGAGACCAGCGAAGCTTACCAAGCTAGTTCCAGGACAGCCAGAGCTGTTTACACAGAGAAACCCTGTCTCAAAAAACAAAACAAAAAAGAATTTTTTTAACTAGAGAATCCAAGACAGGTATTTGTAAAGATATATTTATGAAAATGAGGGGCAAAGCCATAATTTCTTTATCTACTTCTCTTTCAACTTCCAAAACTTTAGTTCCCAGATTAATAACTTCCAGACCCAAGACAGTGGGGCTGGGATGAACAAGACAAGGAGGAAACACACACACACACACACACACACACACACACACCAGTTAATGGTTGCTCCTGGCAAATAGTAAGGAATTTAATAGTAAATTAAATGCAAAGAGACCTCACTATTTACATTTTTATGTTTTTAAATTTTATACTGGGAGCTTGGGAGATGTTTTGACTGATAAAATACCAGTTGTAAAAGCTGGGAATATTGTTGTTTGATCCCCAGCATCCATTTAGAAACCAGGCCTAAGCTGGATGAACCCATAGTAACTAAAGCTTATTGGCTAGCCAACCAGCTTACACAAATTGATGAGCTCCAAATTCAATGAGAGACCTTATCTTAATAAATAAGAGTAGTAGAGGAAGACACCTGATGTTTACTTCTGGCTGACACATGCAGGCACACATATATGTGCGCTTGCACATACATACAACACAAAAGGTTGATAAATGTATGTGCTGCCTATTATTAAAATGAAAAGTAATTTTTTAAAATTATGAACAGATTTGATGTAGCATTTCCTCTCCTGTGATATTTTCTTACAAATATACCTATAAGTAGATATGCCTGTAAGTATAATATCACCTAGAAAGAGTCACAAGAAGCAAGTAATACCGGTTTCCTTGAGAGGAGTTCTGAGTGCAAGGCAAAAGTGGAATGAGTCAATATTCTTGGTGTCTTTTGAGCTTTGAGCCATATTACTGTGTACCTAGTTAATAAACAAATGCCAGTGAAGGCCTATGGATGATAATGGAAATTCTGGTGCAAAATGATACGCCAAAAAAATGAAAGCTCTCTTAAAATGCAAAGGAATGGATACTGAACAACAGTCACAAAAACTATAGTTGCTTACACCCATTTGTACATAATGGTTCTTCAGATCAGTTGTGATTTAGACTGATTTCCAGGCTTTAATTTGACTTCAGAATTGCTCAAACTGTCTTCATTATGGAATTTTTGCTGAAAATGAAGAACTTCCTGGGATAGTTTTTCTCTATGGTTCAGGGTGAGATTCAGTGCTAAATTTCTAGGGATTTGCCATAGCTCAACTCAGAAGTGGCACTTTGAAATGTTCCAGTAACCAAACCCTGAGCCAGTAGGATCACATGACAAAGACTATGGTTACATACTTCTGTGGAAAGGGGGGAATGAAATGATGAAAATGATTTCATAGCTGCAGGGAAATTAAATTAAAAATGGTCGAGATTATATGGAAAAAGGAATGATGAAGAAAATTATTTAGTAGAGATATAGAAATTAAGTTGGAGTAAGAATGAAGATTCTTTTTGTTTTTTTGAGACAGGGTTTCTCCGATGTCCTGGAACTAGCTCTTGTAGACCAGGCTGGCCTCGAACTCACAGAGATCCACCTGCCTCTGCCTCTGTAGTTCTGGGATTAAAGGCGTGCGTCACCACCGCCCAGCAAGAATGAAGATTCTTATAAATATATATTCTTATAAATATATTTCAGAAATATTTTTGTAAAGGTACAGCATCCTATTTGGAATGAACTATTTTAAGGCCTCTGCATCAAAGTATCCCATTTGCTTTATCTTATACCAGCTCCTGTAATTAGTTTTGAGTACCCATAAAAATCTTGAAAGTGATACAAGAGTAAGTAATAAATATAGATACCAGTTTATAGAAAACTAGTTTCTGGTTGTGTTTATTTCAGCTTTTGAATGTGCTCATTCATAGTTTTGGGGTCATTTCCATGTCTGACAACTCACCTTTCACAACAGAATCTTCTTTTCAGGGAGATGTCATTTGCTTCTTGGATGTAATGCACTTTGTGTTTATTATTCAACAGTGAAAATGAGTCATACGGAGGTAAGATAGTATCATGTGTTCTGTATCTTAAGATTAAACTTTTGGGGAGATGGGGAAATGGGTTAATCATCAGTTCTGCGTAATAGTCTTATTTTCAGTTTGCTGGTGAGAGGCAGTACAGAATTAGACTTGGGGAGTAAAAACTGTGTAATCTTGAGCAAGTTACTTAATCTGTTGTGCCTTATCTTGGAAGTAGCAATAGTACTTTTCTTGTTTGTAGAATTATAAGGAATGCTTACAAGAGTTGATGCATAGCACTTAAAGCACCTAACAGTAAACACTTCTTAAATACTATAAATATCATGACTTGTTTGGAGGCCATGAGTCTTACAAAACAAATACATGTATTTATTCAGTTGTCTAAATAGTCAAGGAAATAATTTGATCCTTTTATTCTCTTGAATTTTAGGTTAAATTAAAAATACCTTTTGGAAATAAATTACTGGATGCCGTTTGTTTGGTACCTAACAAGAACATAGCATATGGAATAATTCTTACACATGGAGCATCAGGAGATATGAATCTTCCTCATTTGATGTCACTGGCATCCCATCTTGCATCTCATGGGTTTTTTTGCCTAAGATTTACTTGCAAAGGCCTTAATATTGTACATAGAATTAAGGCATATAAAGCAGTTTTGGTAAGAAAAATATATTTACTTGTAACAAGGTTCTGCCTAAAATTCTTCATAAATTTAAGGTACTTTGTTATCTAATTTTGGATAAAAATAATTTCTAATTTCCTTAGAAACGTGGCAGTGCACATAGGCTATTTAGTGTTTATGTTTCTCTTTTTGTCATCAGTTTGCTTTCATTGAGATGAAGGCTCACATCGTCGCTGTTCTTTCGTGCTGCTGCCAAAGAAGCTACATAGAATTTTCTCACTGGGATAATGTGACCTTAGAATATAGTTATGCCAATCTAGATTATTAAACCTACTGTACTATTAGGCATATACAAATATACCACCATTCTATGCTAGTATTTTCATCAAATTTGAAACTTCTACTAGCTTTTAAAATATAATTCTTTATCAAGTTTACTGTTTACCACTCTAGTTGGAGACACGTACTTGGGAGACTAAAGTCTCATGCAGTTGCTAACTTTATTTAGAGTTTCAGACAACTTATACTCTGAGAGTTAAGAATTGCATGAGTAAGGTGTTTGGTTACAAGGACAAACCGCATATGGCAAAAGTATGTTTTTCCTTATAGCGGCATATAAATAACAGCTGACGTAAACTCCCCCCTAGCCAGTACACCTGGGAGGAGCATAAAAACCCATTCCAGAAACAATTTTGTGTTTTGGAGAAACTGAGGTTACAAGAATCTAATCGTATTTTCTTGGCGTTTTCTCACAAGCACTCAGAATTCTCATTTGACTCCATTCTTGGACTATGTTCCAACTTCTCCCCATTTTTATTTTTTAATAGAATATCCAGAGTGGTTTTGATTTGAGATGTTTTAGGTAAATCTAATTGTCATTTGATTCATAAATTTATAAATTGTTAAGTATCCTGTAAACAAACAGATTATAACAGAATGGTAGGAACATTGGAATTTTCTGCCACCAACAACAGAGATTCAAGCTGGCCAGTACTATTAGTTACAGTATCATTGATCAGGAAATTCTGAAGAATAGCTTGGAAAGAGACCCATATGATTAATTGTTGACATTGAGTCCTGCCTTTATTTACTAATTGAACTGGAAAAATAGGTAAATATTTTATAGCCCTTATGGTGCAAATAATCCAAAGGATTATCCTCTTGTGCTATAATAGCTATAGGAGACAATTTAGTGGGGAAAATAAGTTTGAAGGCAGTGAAAGAATCCACTTGATACATAAATGCTTTTTTAGTCTAGATTCAAATAGCTGTAGGTTCTTCCTTTGCCTCTGGAAATTATGTGTGAGGACTGTCCAATGCCGTCTTTCCTTCTAGAGTTTTAAATAGATTAGTTAGTGTGTAATTAGGTAAGAATTTTGATTTTGCTGAAATTGGCACAGGAAGTACCAATCGACAGCTCATGAGGCCAGGGAGAAGTCAGTAGAGGTATTACTTTTTCCACCCATACTCTAGCTTGCCTGGGTTGTAAAGTTAGCTTTTTCATAGGATCTCCTAAATTCTCACAAAAAATAGAGATACTTCAAGATTAAATCAGTTACCATATTCCTCACCCCATACTTCAAGGTCGTTTTTCATACAATGGAGGATAAGTGTTTAAAGGAGGCTCCAGTAAGGGCGCTGAGGCAACAATTCCTGGCATAGGTGTCACCATTTCTATTTTTTATTTTATTTATTTATTTATTTATTTATTTATTTATTTATTTTTACTGCACAGGGAAAACTTCCTTCTTTGCCTCTATCAATTTTAAGGTCTAACTATTCAGTTTATATTCACTCAAGGAATTATTCATTTCTTTATCATGATTAATATCTTAAGTATTCTAATAACAGTTGAAATCAATGCCCATGTGACCCCAAATTAAACAAGAATCTTTTACTCCTTGTTAAATGCCTTTATAATATTATTTTAGACTTTATCCCATACTACTTCATGGTTTTCCTTCTTCTGAAAACCAGGATTATAATCATAACCAACTTGCAAGCAATCAAGTAGTTGTGATTTTAATACTTGCGGTCATTATTTCTTTAAGAAATGATGCACAATTTGGCATACAGCAAAGTCTTCCCTAGTTTCTGCCCCATTTTACTCTCTCATGGCTGACTTCAGGTCCTTCCCTGTTCGGCTGCCACTTGTTTACCACTATGGAGGTGGTGAGATCTGGGAGAAAGCCATTAAATTTAGACAGACAAAAGCCTTATACAATAACCAACTTTGTTTAGAGCATCAGATGATTTATATTTTGCGTGTTAAGAAAAGTCGAATCACGTGAGTAAAATGTTCAATCACAAGAACAAGACATGTTGCAAAAATATGTATTTCAATAGAGGCATGTGAATAACAACAGCTGAAGTAAACTCACTCCTATCTGCTGCACCTGGGAGACCCATGAAAACAGTCCAAGAACAATTCTGATTTGAAGAAACTTAGGTCACAGTACTCGTTTTGAGTTTTCTCACAAGCACTCAGAATTCTCACATAGCTCCATTCTTGGACTGTGTCCCAATAGTTTACTGCTTGAATATTTTTATGAAGGTAAATTTATTTTTCCCTAACATATTAGCTGACATAAGGATTAATAGTGAACACATGGTCAGAAGAGGAAAGAACTGTATCTCCGCTAAATTATATCTTTGCATAAATTTTTGTATATATCAGTAGTGACAAGACTATCCAGTGGAGTATGATATGAAAGGAACTGATAATTTTTTTCCTTTACCTAGAATTACCTAAAGACCTCAGGGGAATACAAACTTGCTGGTGTTTTTCTTGGAGGTAAGCTTTAGCAATAACTTCATTATAAATATTAAGACTGTTAGCAGGAGGTTAATTTAAGAATTAATTTATTTTAGCTGGGTGATGGCGCACACCTTCAGTCCCCACACTTGAAGCAGAGGCAAGCAATCTCTGTGATTTTGGGGCCAGGCTGATCTACAGAGCAAGTTCCAAGACAGCTAGGACTGTTAAACAGAGAAACCCTGTGTTCAAAACAAATTATTTTGTTTTAATACATAACCTTGATACTTTATTAAGCTTTATATGCTTAAGGCATTTATGTGTTAAAATATAAATAAATATAAAATAAGATTCTCTTATTCATTATATTTTATTACTCTTGCAAATGATTCATTGAGAGTTTCTTCACCCTTTTAAGTATTGAGAAAAATAATTGTTTCTTTTTAAAATTTGGGGTAAGCTAGATTAATTTTTAGCTTTTCATAAAGCTATAAGATTCCATTAAAACCATTGGAATTTGTTGCTTGCTGCTCTTTTGAGTTGTGATTTTTTTTCTCTGTAAGAATGAAGAACAGCAAAGCTAATTTTACCATACCATCGCTACTATTGTATGTAAATATTTATCTTTCTAATTGAACGTAATTGGTTTTAGGTCGTTCGATGGGCTCAAGAGCAGCTGCTTCTGTAATGTGTCACACTGAGCCAGACGACACTGATGATTTTGTTCGAGGTCTCATTTGTATTTCTTACCCACTGCACCATCCAAAGCAGCAGCAGAAACTCAGGGACGAAGATCTCTTTCGTATAAAGGATCCTGTACTGTTTGTGTCAGGCTCAGCAGATGAAATGTGTGAAAAGGTGAATTGGAACTCCGTATTTGTATGAGTAAACTATTAGAGGCAAGATTATTACCTGCCACATTCAGCTTTTGGACATGGTGACTCACACCTTTAATCCCAAACTCAGGAGACAGAGGCTGGTGGATCTGTTAGTTCAAGACCAGCCTTGAATATAGGGAGTTCCAGGTCAGCTGGGGCTACATCCACCCTGTCAGAAACAAGATAAAAAATGCTTATGTCTAATTTAGTTGTGTGTCTTTGTTATCCTGTAGCTTTGTAGCACATAAAAATAAAAGCATACTAATAAAATGGATCTCCCTAGAAAGGGATTTGGTAAATAGATTTCATCCTTATTTGAAGGATTAATAATATCTGATTGTTATGACTTGGGAGATACCAGGGTATACAATTAGTTTATCATTTCAGCTTTGTGGCAGATCGTTATTGTCTCTCAAGTAAGCGTTAGCAGAATTCATATATTAGTGAATATTAGCTAAGTATTATGAACTGCTGTTTTCCAGAACACACAATTTTCTTTGGGAAAAAGATTTTTGGGAAAACAATTTGAATAGCTCTAATCTGCCTAAAAGTTTTCCTTGTCAACAAATGCTTGGTGTATTCTGTTATAGGACTGTTTGAGAGAAGTGGATTGACACTGCTGTAGATACTTCGTTATATACTGCATTGTCTCTAAATACTGCATGTAGAGCAGGTATTTAGTGAGTCCTCTGGAGGGAGTGCCCGTCCGGTATAGATGAAGGAAAGGTAATCTTTTTCTCTTTCCTCTTTAGAACTTGTTGGAAAAAGTGGCACAGAAAATGCAAGCTCCCAGTAAAATCCACTGGATTGAGAAGGCAAATCATTCCATGGCAGTGAAAGGACGGTCAACAAATGATGTTTTCAAAGAAATAAATACACAGATCTTGTTTTGGATCCAAGAAATCACTGAAATGGACAAGAAATAATTGTCATTAAAAGCCATGTTATTTTGAATAAAAGTATGGTTAATTTGATAAAGAACAGTATACCTCTCAGCATTGTGAGATATATTTCAGACTAATGTTCTTTAATGTTGCCCTATTTTTGAAACATGGTATTGTGGAAATGTCCTTTACAAGATGTCTTTTGAAAGCACTGTTATAGTTATATGAAGATAATGTACAAATATTGAAGGTTGTCTATAATTTATTTTCATTAGTATAGTTAAGTTTTGAAAAATTAAACATTTGCATTTTGTTAAAATGGTGCTTTGTCTTACTCTGAAATACTAAGAAAATGCTTCTCAAAAGAGAAGAAAGTGCTGGCAATATGACTCAGTCCCAAAGGGCTTGTTATACAAGCATGAGTGCTTAAGTTTTTCAAAAGTTTTTTATTTACTTACCTGGGGAGGGGTGCAGGGGTCAAAGGTCAACTTTGGGCAGTTCTTACCTTTCAAGCTTGGTGGCCAGTGCCCTTCCCCTTAGCCATTTTGCCAGTCCCTGAATACAATTCCTAGTACCAATGTAAAGAAGTGGGCACAAGAG
Source organism: Myodes glareolus (assembly GCF_982192425.1). Lineage (NCBI taxonomy): Eukaryota > Metazoa > Chordata > Mammalia > Rodentia > Cricetidae > Myodes > Myodes glareolus. The sequence goes on along the minus strand of NC_142052.1, from coordinate 32,328,329 downwards.
CATGCCCCAGTATACCTAGCTCTGGGATTTGATGGCCAGCCTCTGACCAAACCAGCATATTCCAAGGTCAGAGGCAGTATCTTTAAGGTGGATGTGTTGGAACACTTGTTGATCAGAGGACTTGAAACCCTGGACTCAACATAGTCAAAAGAAGCGGAGGGAACGATCGTGGAGGTGCATTTCAAACAACCCTGACTGCTCTTAGAGTGAGGTAGCAACTTTCATAAAAAGTGTACTAAAGGTAAAGCTTTAGTAGTTCGTTGGCAAAAAATGAGTAAAGTACTTGAGAGTTTAGTTTATGAAATCAATAGATTCATTAAAGAGAAAAATGAAAATAGCTAAGTAGTTTGACTAATGTATGCTATATCCAGGTAGAATTAGGGGTTCTTAGACGGTACATAAAATGAGACTAATGATAATTTGTAAATAATTTTAAAATAAATGATTCTATGCTAAATTCTCTTAGTAGCTTGCCTACTGCTCTTTCTAGGCACCAAACTCAGATTGCCCATATCTGTCATTCCTCCTACCCTGGTAGGGTAGATCAGCTTTATTTATTACATTTTTCCACCTTAGCAATGGCATTAAAAAAATGAAAACCTAAATAACTTCAGGTCATTCATATTATAGTAAAAAATCATATATAACTACAATTTCAAATTTTGGTAATCAGTATATATAATATTTGTTGATTAATTCACTTCCTGAACAAGATTTAAAGTTGTTTTTTTCTTTTGGTTCTTTTCTAGACAGGTTTTCTCTGTGTAACAACACTAGGTGTCTTGAAACTAACTTGTAGACCAGGCTGACCTCGAACTCAGAGATCTGCCTGCTTCTGCCTCCCAAGTGCTGGGAATTTAAGGTGTGCCCCACCACTTTGCCCAGCAAGATTTAAGTTTTTTAAATTGGTAAACAGAATGAATATTTAAAATCTTAAAATACTACAGGTGTGAAAACATTGTACGCCCAAAACCAAGCTATCAGAACATAACTTGGTCCATTAGCAACTAATGGCAACGCTGGCAAATAATACAAAGTATAATTTAATTAGAAAGAGCTAGTGATGTAGCTCAGTGGTAGGGCTCTTGCCTAGCATGGATGAGGCCCTAGGTTCAATCTGCACCACAGAAAAATTATGACAGGGAAAGAATGGACAGTACAAAAGGAAGCTTGCAAACCATCTGAATATCAAAGTGTAATGATAAGGTGGGTTTAAAAGGTTAGTAATGAAACTTTTTAAACTTAAACTATAAGTAGAATATAGGCAACTGTACTTGACACGCAAGCTAGAGTTAATCTGGAAGGAAGGAAACTATTGGGAAAATGCCTCCAGAAGATCAGCTGTAAGGCATTTTCTTAGTGATTCATGGAGGAGGGCCCAGCATATTGTGGGTCTTTCCATCACTAGGCTGATGGTGCTGGGATATGGAATATATACGAAATAAAGAAGGAAGGAAAGAAAAGTATACTGAGCAAGCCATAGGGATCAGGCCAGTAAGCATCACCCCTCTGTGTCCTCTGCATCAGTGATGGACTATTAACCTGAAGTGTACACTGAAATGAACCTTTTCCTCCCCAACCTTCTTTTGGTTATGGTGTTTCATCACAGCAGTAGTAACCCTAAGACAGTAATCAAAGATACTACTTTAAACAGGAATAAAAATCATGCAAAAATTAATACCCCTAAGTTGTGTATAAGAAACAACTATGCTGCTTTATGTAATTGCTTGCCATTTGAAAGCCAGAACCTAATTATGATTGATAAAATTTTGTAATTTAGCAGGCTGAAATGAATATTGAAGGAAAGCTCCTGTATGCTTCGCAGCTTATTGCCACATTTAGTGGGAAAGTATACAGTCCCTTGTAGTGTGAACATTTTTTATTGAGCTATATATTTTTTTCCTCTGCTCTCCTCCCATCCTTTTCCCCTCCCCTTCTATCTCTCTCATGGTCTCCATGATCCCAATTTACTCAGGAGATCTTGTCTTATTCTATTTCCCATGTAGAAATCCATGTATGTCTCTCTTAGGGTCCTCATTGTTGTCTAAGTTCTTTGGAATTGTGATTTGTGGCCTGATTTTCTTTTGTTATGTTTGAAAACTACTCATGAGTGAGTCCATGCTTTAATTGTCTTTCTGGGTCTGGGTTACCTCACTCAGTATGATGTTTTCTAGCTCCATCCATTTGCCTGCAAATTTCAAGGTGTCATTTTTTTTCTGCTGTGTAGTACTCCTTATCTGTTCTTCAGTCAAGGGGCATTTAGGTTGTTTCCAGTTTCTGACTGTGACAAATAATGCTACTATGAACATAGTTGAGCACATGCCCTTGTGGTACGATTGAGCATCTTTTGGGTATATACCCAAAAGTGGTATTGCTGGGTCTTGAACTAGGTGGTTTCCTAATTTTCTGAGAAATTGCCATACTGATTTCCAAAGTGGCTGTACCAGTTTGCACTCACATCGGCAATGAAGGAGTGTTCCCTTTATCCCACATCCTTTCCGGCATAAACTGTCATCAGTGTTTTTGATCTTGGCCATTCTTACAGGTGCAAGATAGAATCTCAGAGTTGTTTTGATTTGCATTTCTCTGATGACTAAAAATGTTGATCGTTTCCTTAAGTGTCTTTGAGCCTTTTTAGATTCCTCTGTTGAGAGTTTTCTGTTTAGGTCTGTACTCCATTTGTTTATTGGATTATTCTTTTGATGAGGAATTTTTTGAGTTCTTTGTATATTTTGGAGATCAGCCCTCTGTCAGATGTAGGGTTGGTAAAGATCTTTTCCAATTGTGTAGGTGGCCGTTTTGTCTTGTTGACCGTGTCATTTGCTTAACAAAAGCTTCTCAGGTTCAAGAGGCCCCATTTGTTAATTGTTTTCTCTTCGTATCTGTGCTACTGGAGTAATATTTAGGAAGTGGCCTCCTGTGCCAATGTGTTCGAGTGTACTTCCCACTTTCTCTTCTGTGAGCTTCAGTGTGGTTGGTTTTATGTTGAGGTCTTTAATCCATTTGAACTTGAGTTTTGTGCATGGCTATAGAAATAGATCTATTTTCTTTCTTCTACATGTTGATATCTAGTTATGCCAGCACCACTTGTTGAATATGTATTCTTTTTTCCATTTTATATATTATTTTTTGGTTTTTTTGTCAAAAATTAGGTGTTCATAGGTGTGTGGATTGCTATCTTGGTCTTTGATTCGGTTTCATTGGTCTCTTGTCTGTTTTTATTCCAATACCAAGCTGTTTTCAGTACTGTAGCTCTGTAGTAGAGTTTGAAGTCGGGGATTGTGAAGCCTCCAGAAGTTCCTTTATTATACAGAATTGTTTTGGCTATCCTGGGATCTTTTATTTTTCCATGTGAAATTGAGGATTGTTCTTTTGAGGTCTGTGAAGAATTTTATGGGGATTTTGATGGGCATTGAATTGAATTTGTAGATTGCTTTTGGTAAGATTGCCATTTTGACTATTTTAATGTTACCTACACAAGAGCATGGGAGATCTTTCCGCTTTCTGATGTCTTCTTCAATTTCTTTCTTCAAAGATTTTAAGTTCTTGCCATTCAGGTCTTCCACTTATTTGGTTAGTGTTACTCCAAGGTATGTTATGTTATTTGTGGCTATCGTGAAGGGTGATGTTTCTCTGATTTCTTTCTCAGCCTATTTATCATCTGTATAAAGGAGATCTACTTATTTTTTCTAGTTAATCTTACATCCTGCTAATTTTCTATTTCCTTTATGTTTCCCAATTTTGTGGAATACAGGTTTTTGAAATATGACCTAATGATTCTCTGGGTTTCCTCTATGTCCGTTGTTATGGCCCTCTTTTCATTTCTGAATTTTGTTAATTTGGATATTCTCTCTCTCCCTTTTGGCTAATTTGGATAAACGTTTGTCTATTTTGTTGATTTCCACAAAGAACCAACTCTTAGCCTCATTGATTCTTTGTATTGTTTTCTTTGTTACTATTTTGTTGATTTCAGCTCTCAATTTGATTATTTTCTGCCATCTAGTCCTCCTAGTTTGCTTCCATTTGTTCTAGAGTTTTCAGGTGTTCTGTTAACTCACTGGTGCAGGGTTTTTCCAGGTTCTTTATGTAGGCATTTGGTGCTATGAACTTTCCTCTTAACACTGTTTTTGTTATGTCCCATAGATTTGGGTATGGTGTGTGGTCATTTTCATTGAATTTTAGGAAGTCTTTAATTTCTCCCTTTATTTCTTCCTGGACCCCTTGATGATTCAGGTGAGCATTGTTTAGTTTCCATGTGTTTATGGGCTTTCTGGAATTAGTATTGTTGTTGAATTCTAATTTTAAGCCATGGTGATCTGATAAGATACATGGGGTTATTTGAATTTTTTTGTATCTGTTGAGGTTTACTTTGTTACTTAGTATGTGGTCAAGTTTTGAGAAGGTTCATGAGGTGCTGAGAAGATGGTATATTCTTTTATGTTTGGATAGAATGTTCTACAGATGTCTGTTACGTCCATTTCAGTCAGAACAACTTATTTCTCTGTTAAGTTCTGTCTGACAGACCTGTTCATTGGTGAGAGTGGGGTGTTGAAGTTTCCCACTGTTAGTGTGTGGGGTTTAATGTGTGATTTAAGCTTTAGAAGTGTTTCTTTTACAATGTGGGTGCCCTTGTATTTGGGGCATACATATTCAGTATTGAGGTTTCAACTTGTTGGATTTTTCCTATGACTAATATGAAATGTCCTTCTTAGTCTCTTTTGACTGATTTTAGTTTGAAGTCTATTTTGTTAGATATTAGGATAGCTACACCAGCTTTTTTCTTAGGTCCATTTGATTGGAAACATTTTCCCAACCCTTTACTCTGAGGCGATGTCTGTCTTTGAGGTTGAGGTGTGTTTTTTGTATGCAGCAGAGGATGGATTTTGTTTTTGTATCCAGTCTGTTAGCCTGTGTCTTTTTATAGGTGAGTTGAGTCTATTTATATTAAGGAATAATAATTACCAGTGATTGCTAGTTCCTGTTATTTTAGTTTTTGTTGTTGGTAGTGTTATTGTGTCTCTTTTTCTCTTCTTTGGTATTTGCTGCTGTGAGATCATCTATTATCTGTGTTTTGAGGATGTAGCCAACTTCACTGGGTTGGAGTTTCCTTTCTAGTACTTTCTGTAGGGTTGGATTTGTGGCTAGGTATTGGTTAAATCTGGTTCTCTCATGGAATACCTTGTTTTGTCCATCTATGGTGATTGAAAGTTTTGCTGTGTATAGTGTTCTGGACTGGCATCTGTGGTCTATTAATGTCTGCATAACGCTTGACTGGGACCTTCTGGCTTTCATTGTTTGCACTGAGAAGTCAGGTGTAATTTTGATAGGTCTACCTTTACATGTTACTTGATCCTTTTCCTTTGCAGCTTTTAATATTCTTTTTTATGCTGAATGTTTAGTATCTTGATTATTATGTGGCAAGGGGGCTTTTTTTGGATCTAGTCTATTTGGTGTTCTCTAAGTTTCTTGTATCTTCATATGCACATCTTTCTTTAGGTGAGAAAGTTTTCTTCTATGACTTTGTTGAATATATTTTTTGTGTTTTTGAGCTGGACTTCTTCTTCTACCCCTGTTATTTTTAGGTTTGATCTTTTCATGGTGTTCCATATTTTCTGGATATTTTGTGTTAAGCTTTTGCTAGATTTAATGTTTCTTTGACCTATTTCCTCTATTGTATCTTTAGCACTTGAGATTCTCTCTTCCATCTCTTGTATACTGCTGTTTATGCTTGCATTTGTGGTTCCTGATCTTTTCCTCAAAATTTCAATTTCTCTAATTCCCTCGGTTTGTGTTTGCTTTATTGTCTTTATTTCTGTTTTCAAGTCTTGAACAGTTTATTTCACTGTTTGATTGCTTTTTTTTTTTTGGTTTTCTTTAAGGGATTTGTTGATTTCTTCCAATTTTTTGTTTATCCTTCCCTCCATTTCTTTGAGGAAATTTTTCATTTCCTCTTTAAGGGCCTCAAACATTCTCCTAAAGTTATTTTTTTAGGTCATTTCATTCTGCTTCATCTATATTTGGTTGTTCAAGTCTTACTGTTTTAAGACCACTAGTTTTTATTGGTGTTTTGTTGCTCTGCAATCCCGGGGATTGTTCGGGCCTGCTCTCAGGGAGGTTGGTGGCTTGGGCCTGCTCAGGCAGAGGTTACTGGCTCAGGACTGCTCTGGAGGAGGTCGCTGGCTAGGGCCTGCTCCCTTGGAGTTTGCTGATTCATGCCTGGTCGTGCAGAAGTTTCTGTCTTGAGCCTGCTCTCTCAGTGGTGGCTCTCTTGTACCTGCTTCAGTAGAGGTCACTGGCTCAAACCTGCTCCAGTGGAGGTTGCTGTCTCAGGCCTGTTCCCACTGAGGTCACTGGCTCAGGCCTGCTCCAGTGGAGGTTGTTCAATTCAGACAATCTTAAGGATGAACTAGAAAGTTATATTCCACCAAACTGAAAAATTGCAGTGAATTTCCTCCTTCCTTGGATCAATGTTTGCTTCGTTTTTTTTTTCTCAAGGTTTATTTATTTATTAAGTATACAGTGGTCTGCCTGCATATATCCCTGCAGGCCAGAAGAGGGCACCAGACCTCATTACAGATGGTTGTGAGCCACCATGTGGTTGCTGGGAATTGAACTCAGGACCTTTGGAAGTGCAGCCAGTGCTCTTAACCTCTGAGCCATCTCTCCAGACCCTCAATGTTTGCTTCTTTGCTTTACTCATTGGGGCTGTAGCTTTTCCAGGTGTACATTCTTTTTTTTTTAATCTGAGTGTTATACTGAAACTAGGCATTCCAGGAAGAAAAATTCTGTTCTGAAAACTGTTAAAAAAAGCAAAATGTCTTCTTTGTCTATTTTAATGGTATTTTTCCAGTTGTTCCTTCAGGTTCACCCTGAGATCCCACATTCAGCCTGAGCTGTGCTCTCTGCAATGTCATCTGCTCCACTGTTTTCCAGAATCATTTTGACTATAAAGATCAAGATTTTCTTAACTCAACCTCAGTCTGAAATGGTGATCCTGCCTCCAGGAATCTCAGAATGAGACCTAATTTGTATACTTTTAAAAGAGCTATTGTGCTGCCTGTAATAATTAGACACCTACCCACTTACACTAGTGATTACTTATTTGTTTCAGTTAGTGTATGACATAGTAAGTTTCTTTAAAACAATGACTGGCTTCTAACCTGAGTCAAACACGATTTGTCAGAACTGGATGGAAAAGGTGCTACAAAGATGTCCAGTAGGTAAGCGGGTTGGGACCTGTGTCTGTCTAACAGGCCATTTTCAATTCTCACTTGACTAATTGCAATGTTTTAAATGATGCTTCCACGTAATTGTCTCCTTGTTTTGATCAGTTGTTATTTCAACTTTAAAATATGAGCCTCCAAAGGTGTCCCCATGAGAGGATCCTATCAATACTCTGTCCTTGTCATCCTTCATATTATAAACTTGAAGCCCTAATGCAATGAACTTGAATTACAGTTTTGCCAAAAGGAAAACTTTTCTGTCTCATCCTGTGATTTTCATTTTGTTGATCTTGATCTAGTTGCAAAATTTTATTCATTCTCTAAAACAGTTTTCCCCCATTCTTTTCAGGTTTCCTTGATTTCCAGAGTATCTTTTGTCAAAGACCAATGCACTGTGGTGGTATGAAAGAAAATGGCCCCAAAAAGGAGTAACATTATTAGGAGGTGTGGCATTGTTGGAGATGTGTGGTCTGGTTGGAAGAAAAGTGTTACTCTGGAGGGTTTTTTTAATTATTATTTTTATTGAGCTCTACATTTTTCTCTGCTCCCCTTCCTACTTTTCCCCTCCCCTTCAACCCTCTCTCAAGGTCCCCATGCTCCCAATTTACTCAGGAGATCTTGTCTTTTTCTACTTCCCATGTGGATTAGATCTATGTATGTCTCTCTTAGGGTCCTCATTGTTGTCTAGGTTCTCTGGGATTGTGAATTGTAGGCTGGTTTTCTTGGAGGTGGGTTTTGAAGTCTCATAAATGCTCAAGTCACTCGAGTGAGAGAGTCCAAGTTTCCTGTTGCCTTCTGATCAAGATGGAGCCAGCACCGTGTCTGCCTGCATGAGGCCAGGCTTCCTGCGATGATGATAATGGACTGAACCTCTAAACTGTAAGCTGCCACCTCAATGAAATATTTTCTTTTATGAGATTTTTCCATGATCATGGTGTTGCTTCACAGCAATAGAAACCCTACGACAGGCATGTTCTTCCTTTGTCAGTCACACTCTGGCATGATCCCATATCCATTACAAACTCACGTCAAGGAATGTATTTCACTCATTCTTTAAGGACTTCTTGACTTTGGCATCTTATACTGTATTGGATCAATATTTGTTATACTGAACTGCTTAATTATATCTCATAATTACAAGCGACCCCTGGCTTATTTATCCATTTATTATTGAGAGCTCTTGTCAAAATGAAAGTTTTTGTCTTGGAACTCCAAAAGGTTGAAAAAATATGAAATTATTGCATAAGGTTTTCAAACTTAAAAAGAATCTCCGAGTCTCTTCCTAGGTCCTTAAATTCTGTTGGTAGTGGGTTATCTCTCTGATGTTCTAATTTTTAAATTTGCCTTCATGATTATTAAGCATATATGTGTTTTTGTGCTGCTCACTTAAGGTTGATTTAAGAAGAGGTTTCCAAGACAAGAAAGCATCTATGTGACAAAACAGTCTCTTTCCAGTAAGCAGTTACATAGGGAGTGAACCAAAAACCCCTAGAAGCTGTTCCAAGCCTGTTTGGTTTGTATAGAAGTGTTTGTCAGTCAGTGAAGTACTTGCTAGGGATTCAGTCCCATAAAACTTAGGAACATAGAGAACAGAGGATAATACTACAATGAACTCCCTAAGAGTTATGTAACATTGAGAGAATTACAGAAAAATTGCCATCAGGAGAAATCAAGTTATTTGTTCAATTGCTTTAAATTTTATCAGAAAATATACCACCGCCAGCCCCCACCCCAAAAAACCTAAAGACTTAAAAATCTAGGGAAAGGAATTCTTTCTAAAAAGTTACTGCCACAACTGGGTGGTGGTGGTGCATGCTTTTAATCCCTGAATTCTGGAGGCAGAGCCAGGCCGGTCTCTGTGAGTTCGAGGCCAACCTGGTCTACAAGAGCTAGTTCCAGGATAGCCAAGGCTGTTACACAGAGAAACCCTGTCTCGAACCTTCCGCCAGCCCCAGAAAAAAATCACCTCTGCTGTGCACATGTAGAGGGACAGAAGTGAAGGCATACTTGAAGAACAGTGATTACAAAGGTTCCTTCATGGATGAAATTCCTGCAATATACTCGGCAAGTCAAAATCCAAGATCAGAATGAACCCAAGGTAAACACAAGCATCTTTATTCTACTCAAGAATACAGAAGACCAGGAATTTCATTTAGGATGTGTTTCCCAGTATTGAAGAAAGTAAGAGCTCAGTAATTCTGATGTCCTCAGAGGAGGCCTGAGGAGTTTACTCCAGCTGAGTTAAATGTCTTTTTTTCTCAACTCACCTTGAGTAAATGAAACCCAAGAAGTATTAATTGCATCACCAGAGGAAAGGGGCCATACATCCACAAATTGTGTTGTTCACGCTGTCCTGTGGCTAAAACTGTGTTTGCTCAGGAAACTTCCAGGCCTACCTGCTTAGATTAAGGCCTAATCAGTCTAGATATGCCTCTGACCACCCTTAATTCTGATCTTAGGACAGCAAAAGGAAACTCACCCACAGGTCATTCAAAAGTCAGACTTTGGTTTTGAATGTATAAATAGATCGTGAGCGGGGAACTTGAAAACTGACTCCTGGAGCAAAAAGAAATGTTCCAAGAAGCTGGATCAGCAGAAACCGTTTATCATATGTCCTACATGTTGGCAACAGTACATACTAGAACTAAAAAGCTATGTGGAGTATGTCAAACTCAGGATAACTAGGGAAACCAGGTGATTTTTTAATTCAAGATCTTACTATTAGCCCTTGGGGTCCTGGAACTCGCTATGTACTCAGGATAGTCGTTCAACTGACAGAGATCTGCCTGCCTCTGCCTCTTGAGTACTGGAATTAAAGTCCTATGCTATCATACCTAGCTACAACATCCAGTGTTTTTACTTGTTACACCTGTCAGTTAGTCATTACTCTGAGAGGGCTATATTTTCTTGACTACAAGGAAGCATAAAATACACTGCTGTTGAGAAGAAGAGAAATTACTAAATTAAATGGATTTCTAACTTCAATTCTACTTTGCATATTTTTCATTAGGGTAGCAATTCAATTGTGCCGAGAGGTTGTGTATATAACTGTGCAGTTTTGATTAAATTGATAGAACATTATTTGTTGAATTTAAAAATATCTAAACTGAGTGTGGTAGTGCAAGCCTATAATCCCAGTACTTGGTAGGCTCAGGCAAAGGATTTCCATGAGTTCCCGGGCAGCTTAGGCTATATAAAGAGTTCAAGGCTTCGCTGTGTTATAGGAGATCCTATCTCAAGAAAACTAAAGGATTAACTACATAATGATGCCAGAAAAGGTAGCACACACCTAAGCTAAAGCTGGAGGATCTCCAGTTCAAAGACAGTCTGGACTAAGTAGGAGTTATGGGAGTTCAAGGCCAGCACAGGCTATGTAGTGCAAGGCATTGCCAATATATATATCCTATATATATATATATCATTCATATATATACATACATACATATATATATATATATAGCCTACGTACTAGTACCATACATGGACTGTATATGTTTCACCTATGACCTTTTGTCGCTGCAGGAGTGGCTGTGAGCTCAGTAAACACCCATTGTGACACGTACCTTACTTTACTCAGTGCCCAGGGCAAGCACTGTGCCATTGGACACAGGCACTGAATGGTGCTAGAAGTGTTTTATTTTTCTGGCAGAGCTTTGCACGTATGTGCTTATGATCTAGATGGACAGAGCAGCATTTCGTATCTGAGGGGCTTCTGAAATCAAGGCCGGATAAATGAGATAGCTGGCCATTATGTCAAAAATATACCATTTCTTTAAAAACATTTCGAAGCCTATCTTAGATGAGAATACTTTTTGCAAAATATGGGACTTTCTGGACCACTGGATTTTTAACAATGTTTGGCTAGTAGCCCTGATTATAATTTTTCTGGGGGTTACTTTTGAGATAGTCCTCATAAGAACTTTTGAATTTTTTAAGAAGAAGTTTGAGCTATGGGAAAATGATAGTTCATGTTCTCAGAAGGTAAGAACTGATGGACCATTCTCTCCTATTTTTCAAAAACACACATAATAATTTATAAAAAAATTTAACTTTGATAGTCGGGCTATTTCTCTAACATTTTGATATTCTCCCTTGAAGCAGAATGAAGATATTTTCCCCAAAGGACTGATATATGGTAAATATCACACAATTTTTGTGTGTGTGTGTCTGTCTCTCTGTCTGTCTCTGTGTTTTCTGTTTGTTTGTCTTTTGAGATGGTTTCTCTGTGTATTCTTGGTCTTAGCTGTCCTGGAACCAGTTCTGTAGATCAGGCTGCTCCCAAACTCATAGAGATTTGCCTGCTTCTCCCTATCAAGTGCTGGAATTAAAGGCATGATCCAGGACTGCCCAGTTTACATTTTCATCTTTTGATATTAAACTTATTTATCCAGATACTTATACTGTAACTTTTTGTTTTCATGTAGCTCCACAGAGCTGGTCGGTTTCCCACACATCTTCCATGGAAAGGTGAGATGAAGCATTCTATTCATACTTGTTCTGATTTCTGAATCCCAGAGAAGCCTCTTCCTAAAAGGAAGGCACAGTAAACTACAATTTGCTCCAATGTAGTTTTTAAGTGGTTCCCTTGTTCCAAGCTGTAATAAGGGCTTTTCATATATTGGCAAAATTATCCTTGAAAGTAGATAAGGCTTAAAAAGATTAACTCAGGTTCTTATGATAAAACGCCCCCATTGCTCACAAAGAAACATTAACCACCATTTCTTATCATTCACTTGGTACAAAAAAAAAATTACCATCTTCTGTGGATGGAGCCAACAGAGAAGTGGGCCCTGTAAATCTGAGAGGTTCTCTGACACTCCAGAGGTAATTCAGGATCTGTGAGCTCACAAGTGCTTCTGTGATTTAGACCCCAGCATCATCATTCTCTTTGTTGCTCTCTTAGGTCTTTTAACTAGAACTCATCCAGTGATGATTAAACATCTATGCAAAGGGTGCTGTTGGATGATAGGGGACAAACGCTTGAGCTAGCGTCTGATCTCAGACATGTACCCAAAGGACAGTTACCGCCCAGTTTGCAAACATTCAGGAGATGTCTAAACCAGCCTAGGGCTCTGAGAATGGTTTCATGAGGGGTACAGGAGAGCTGGAATTTCAATGTTTAAAATTCCATTTGTGTATTGATTTGTTTGTTTGCATGGTTGATGGTGGGGTGGCAGATAGGGGACACGTGGGAGGTCAGAGGACTTCTTTCAGGGGCGAGTTTTCTGCTCTTACAGCATTGGTCTTGGGGATTTAACTCAGGTCATCAGACCTGGCAGCAAGCAGTTTTGCAAGCTGAACTGTTCATCGACCCTGGAGTTGGATTTTAAAGAACAGACAAAAATTACCCTGCAAATAGTTTAGAAGCTAATAAAGGCACTCCAAGACATATACGAAGATAAGAAACCAAGAAACAGCAAGCTGTGTGAAAGGAATAGCAATGATTTCAGAGTTGCTGAAAAGTTAGCAGCAGATGGACACGAAGAGGTGGCCCTGAGACCACAGAGGGCGTAAAATACCACGTCCCAAAGCTCAGATTTAACTCCGAACAAAAACCACTGTCGATATTTAAGAAAAGGCATGCTTGGGAGCTTCAAGACGGCCTGCCCACAGAAGACTGGGGTTCAGATCCCCAGCACCCACACACATACTAATCTAGTGTGATACCCACCTGTAGTCCTAAGCCCTCAAGTGGTTAAGACACCCAATAGCTAGAAATGGCTAGCTAGGTTACACTCAACACACCCTACTTCCAGACAGAAGACAGAGAGTGAAGGAGAAAGAACACCTGACCTCAACCTATGGCCTCACATAGGTTGCATACACACATGTGACCACACACAATGAACATGCATGTGCATATATATACAGACATGCACACCAAACACAAGCACCAAGAGGGCTGTTTTATTTTTCTGTGCTATCACTTCTTTCTTTGTGCAGAATGAACCTGGAAATTGATTGTCTAATTTCTTTCATATTTCAAATGTACTAACATTTAAAGTTAGTTGCTCTGTTATTCTATGGGTCCTCAGAACTTTAGTCCTAAGGTAGGTGCCTCAAGAAGCAGAAAAAGTGGGGGCTGGAGAGATGGTTCAGCTGGTAAGAGCATGGACCACTCCTCCAGAGGACCTGGGTTCAATTCCCAGCACCCACATGGTAGCTCATGTCTGTAATTCTGATTCAAGGAGATCTGACACTTTCATACCAACGCACTTAAAATAAAGTTCAAGAAAAAAAAAAAGAAGCAGAAAAAGTGCGCTGAGGTTCCAGGTTAGCAGAATCCTTGTCAAGAGTGGCTGGCAGTAGGATTGCCATTGCAAACTGGGGAAACACCATAGTGTTGCCAGACACTCATGGGACTGTCTGAGACATTGCAACTTTCAGCTCAATGGATGCACTGTCCCCAAAGCTAGATTTAGTAATCTACCTTTTTATCTTACCATATCTGTATTCTCCATTTTTTCTTTTCAAAGTAGATTCTACCCTTTTATCCTATATGTGTATCCCCCCGTTTTTCTTTACAAAACAAGAACTCTGAATCTAATCTCCTTTGTTCTGCTTTCCTCCTGAGCATAACAAATAGCAGTTTGTAACCAACCCTCCTAAACAATGACAAATCCCATAACCCATTGAATGACCAAAAGCCACCCACCCCACCTCTAGGGAATGTGGATTTCATATTCTTAAATTACTTCCTGCTGCATCGGGGTGACAGCATCTTTATAGAATCCTGAAAAGAAAATTTTTGTTGTCCAGTCCTGAAAGAGGTAGCTGTATCATTTGTTGCCCAGTCTCTGCATAATGGAGAAGTGCAGGGCTTGTCTCAAGTCCTAGTTAGAGTAGTTTGTGAGGCTGGATCATCTCAGCTGGCCATCTCGAAATTATTCTGAGCAATTTGTAGTCCAAGTCAATCTTTAGGTAGTGTTTTTCAGCTTAGTAGTGTTATCATAGTTCTGGAAGAATTGTCATTGTGGAGCACCCAACCTCCTTTTGGAGATTTCAAAAGTTGCTGTTAGGCATGGACATGGTTCACTGCAGAAGACTCATAGAGACTCAAACCCAAAATTATGTACAGGAATGTAGATAAAACCTTTTTCTAGAATTAGTACTCTTTATGACCACTAATATTATGATTAAAAAATTTATAATGTATATATGTTATAAATTTTTACCTTAAGAAAAGCTGTTAAAGATTCAACACACAATCAAAGGAGTATGAGTGTAACATGGGGGGCTGTTTGTTTGTCAGGGGTTTCTGTCCTTCCCAGTACCCCACAGCCGGCAAGCCCAAAGAAAATCACACAAAGGTCTCTATTAGGTATAATGCTGATTGGCCTGTTAGGTCAGGCTTCTTACTGGCTAACTCTCACATCTTGATTAACCCATTTTTCTGATCTATGTTAGCCATGTGGCTCAGTACCTTTTTCAGTGGGGCAGCTCACATCCTGCTGATTCGGTGGTCTGGGCATGAGTGGGAGAAATCAACTTCCTCCTCCCCAGAATTCTCCTGCTCTCCTTGCATCATTTCTACTTCCTGTCTGGTTTTCCCCCCCTACACCTCCTGCCTGGCCAATCAGCGTTTATTTAAAACATGATTGACAGAATACAGACAATAAAAAAAAACCAACAAAGGAAAATATCCATAGTCCATTTTTTGGGAATGTGAGCGTAGTATTCCAGGCTACTTCCAGCTGGTTGGGGGCGCTGATAATCTTATAGGGACCTAAAGAAAATTTAGAGTTATGATCAAGTCCTGATTGAAGTATCCTGTGAGTCTTGATCATCTCAGGCAGCAGTCTTGAACCTGTTTTGGATGAAGAACTCAGACATCTGGGCCATCCATCTGTTCCTACTGGAGATTTCTCAGGTGGTCTCCCTTGTTCAAACTGGATTTTTCTTAACTCAGAATGAATCCAGAGCCTCTCGTTTTCTGTGGAAACAAAAGCAAAATCTCTTCTCCAAAGTAACATACCTTTTGACTTCAATTTTGAAGCCAAGGTATTTTCAAAATACCTATTTTGGATTAATTCTGCAGCATTTATAAGCAAATACCTTTTAGCAGCTGTTGCTCCTTCCTCAGCATTCAAACAATTTAAAGAGAGCATAATAGTATACAGTATCAAGATTCTCTGTGTATTTTCCATCTTTACGTGGCTTTATTTTAACCTCTATTTCTTTTATTTTTACTTTTAACTTTTGGCTTTTTGAGACAGGTTCTCTGCATATCTTTGTCCTGGAATTCACTCTGTAAACCAGGCTATCCTTGAACTCCCAGAGATCTGTCTGTCTCTGCCTCCCAGGCTACTTTCTTTCTTTCTTTTTTATTTTGAGAACTTTAACCTTTAGCCTGTATATATTTTTAACACACTGTAAACCATTTAGAGGTTTTCTTACTCTTTGAATCTCTCTTTACTGTATATCCCTCTTTTTCTGACCAATGGGTCTTTAATTTGCTAAGGAATATGGTAAAGACAACACTCAAAAGCTCTTAAGGCCTTTCAAGGTCCTTTTCAGGAAGCAAGCTGCAACAGTGTTTCCATAGTCCCGACTGCCTGCTTGAAAGAGTCAACGTTTTACCAGGCAGGACGGCCCAGAAAGCCTGCATTTTAAAACAGCGCTTATGGCTGAAAACCGAAATGCTTTAGTCTGTATTTCCCAAGCTTTCTCAGGCTTTCTGTGGATGCAGTTATCCATGTGGGCGCCATTCTGTAACATGAGGGGGGCCTGCTTGTTTGTGGGTTTTTCATGTTACATATGAGATTAGTGGCAATAAACTAAAATAGTACTTAGTTTTTGTTTTTCTTCTGTCCCATATCAGGTAGCTCTTCTGACATGAGACAGAGATTTTAGATTTTATTTTAACGAACATGCTTGGGTTTAGAGACTGAGAGAGCTGCACTCCAACTCTAAAGCCAGCTTTAATTTTCCAATAGACTGGGACTACAGGAAGACTATTTGCATCATACGTCTGTAGAGAATAGCAAAAAACAAACACTTGGGAAGATTTATGAAATTTTATCCTGTTGGAAATGTGACGTACCAGAAGGCCAATGTAGTCCTTTTCTTGGGATCCTTTTTCTGAATGATTTGTCCTTTATGTCCAGGTGTCTCATTTGCCCAGCAATCTTTGGGTTCCTTAGCCTGGATACCTTCATTATACCCAATAGACAAAAACAAAACCCTTCCCAAAGCATCGTTTTGGGGAGATTCTCTTTTGACAAGTTATATCTGATCAAATGAAAAGCATTTGATAGTTTTATAGGTTAGTTTAGATTAAATGGCCATGGTGCCTATTAAATTCAGTGGTTTCAATATGTAAAACAACTCTTTCTGCATATTCCCAATCAGTAACTATGTTGAGAGGCTCTTTAAAATTCCTTAGTACCATTAGAATAGCATATGAATTATATCTCTTTTAATTAAGAGGTGTCTCTCACCCACAACGGAGCCCTGGGCTGAGCTCCCAAAGTCCAGTTGAATATTGGGAGGAGTGAGAATATAAGCAAACAGGTCAAGACCATGATGGGGACACCCACTGAAACAGTTTACCTGAGCAAACGGGAGCTCACCAACTCCAGTTAGACAGGGAAGGAACAAGCATAGGCCCAAACTAGACCCTCTGAATGTGGGTGACAGTTGCATGGTTGGAGCAGACTGCAGGGCCTCTGGCAGTGGCACCAGGATTTATCCCTACTGCTTGGACTGACTTTTTGAAAACTCATTTTCTTTGGATGGATAGCTTGCTCAGTCTAGATATATTAGAGAGGACCTTGGACCTTCCTTATATCAATGTGCCTTACTCTCTCTGTGGAGTGGATGGAGGGAAGGTGAAGGGAATGGGAGGAAGGAAGGGAGTGGGAATTGGGATTGGTATGTAAAATGAAAGAAGAGTTGTTTTCCTTTTAAAGAGGTGTCTCTTGTTCAAGTCGAATCTTTATCAATTTTGATGGTATTCATAGCTTTTTTTCCCCCTGTAGAAACAAAAGCAAAACCCTTTCCCCAATGTAACACATATCCTGGTTGCCCTTATGAAGTTAGTACATCTTTAAAGTACGTCAGCTGATTTAATTCTCTAGTTTTTTCTACTATCCAATGTCTCTCCACAGCTGCTGTTCCTTTCTCATTTGCATTTAGAAAATTCAAAATTAGTAAAGCATCATGCAATCTATTTCTGGGGGTATTTAATCATTCCTTTCTGTTTATTTGACATATCCTTTAGAGTTTGATTTGATCTTTCTTTAACTGCCTGCCCTGGAGGGTTGTGGGGGTATACCTGTAATATGCTTTGTATCATAATAGGTAAAAAAAAAAAAAACCTGTCTCATTTTCTAGAGACATATGCTGGAGCATTGTCTGTCTTTATTTGTACAGGTATACCCATGATGGCCATAACGTCAAGCCAATCTGTGATTACCGAACTAGCCTTTTCCAAACTCAAAGCAGTTGCCCATTGAAAATCTGAATAGATAACAATGTGTAGTGTACATATTTTAGTATTCCAAATTCTACAAAATAGAACACATTCATCTGCCAAATTTCATTCCTTTGAGTACCCTTTGGGTTACTTCCGACAAGTAGTGGTGTTTGGTTGTATAAAGAACAAGTAGGACATCTCCTTATAATTTCCTTGGTTTATTACACTGTGATGGAGACATCTTTTTTTAAAACCTTTGCTATTGACAGGATGTTTTTCTATGAAACTCTGAGGCCTCCAGCACATTTCCAATCAATAACTGATTCATTTCTGCATTACTTTGAACTAGAGGATCTGGCAGACCTGTATGGGATTGGATGTGTCTTAGTATATGAGATGATTCCTATTCCTGATTGAATCTTATAGCTAAATAAATAATGAGGTCAATTCTGTATCATCTGCATAAATTCAATGGTTTCAATATGTAAAACAACTCTTTCTGCATATTCCCAATCAGTAACTATGTTAGAGAGGATCTTTAAAATTCCTTAGTACCATTAGAATAGCATATAATTCTGAATTTTGGACAGAATTCCAAATATAATTATAATATATAATATTATATAATATATAATTATATAATATAATATATAATATATATAATATATAATAATATATAAAAATAATTATAAGGGATTTGATCCACTTTACTTAAATTTTCTGATTTGTATCCTGCCTTTCTTGATTGATTTGCATCAGTGTTGAATGGAGGGGATCCAGTTACTGGTGTGTTCCATACAATTCAAGGAAGGATCCAGCTAGTTCTTTTTATAAGTTGAATTCTCTTGCTTTTGGGATTGTTGTTAATTTCTCCCAAAAAAATGACTGCAAGCTCTTTGTCAGGGTTCACTGTTTTCCCATAATTTGTCAGTCTCATCATTATTAAAAGGTACTCTACTTTCTGCTGGGTCTATTCCTGCTAATTGATGAAATCTCAATTTTCCTTTTAAATTTATCTCAGAGACCTTTCCCACATAAAAACTCAACTATGGTCATAAAAAAAGGTCCATTCTAAGATATCTTCCCTCAGTATTAAATTTCTCATAGGGGGTCGTTTGGAGGGCAATATGATCAGAATGCAGTTCAGATTCAGATCCACATGATTCAAATGTGTCTTCCGTAAATTTTCTTCAATCAAAGCCAATTCTCTCACTGCATCAGCTGATCATTGTTGTAGGAGTTTGTGTGTTCCCAGCTGCCAAGACTCCTGAAATAACCACACAGAAACTATATTATTTACAATACTGTTGTATTTCTGACTAACTCTTATATCCTAAACAAACCCATCTCCATTAATCTGTGTATCTGCACGTGGCTGTGGTTTACCAGCAAAGTTTTGGCATGTCTGTCTCTGGCAGTGGTTCCGTGACTTCTCCTTGACTCTACTGTCCTTCTCCCAGTATTTAGTTTAGTTTTCCCTGCCTAGCTCTACTTTTTTGCCCTATCACAGGCCAAGACAGTTTCTTTATTAACCAATGGTATTCAAGCATACAGAGGGGAATCCCACATCAGATCATTCCCCGGAACTATTTAAGTCCTTTTCACCATATAAAATTTTATTTAAATTAATAGGTCATGAAGACCTATCTCAATAGTGGGCCATAGCTGGGAAATGTTTCCTAGAAATCTTTGGAAGTCATTAAGAGTCTGCTATTGATCTCCTAATTTGCAACTTTTGGGGTCTAATTTTTTGTAAACCTATTTTATAGCCTACATGATTCATAGAATCTCCTCTTTATATTTTTAGGAGCAATTTGTAATCTCCAACAAGTCAAAAATTTTTTACTTCTTTAAATATTTTTTCTAATGCGTCTACATTTGAATCAGATAACAAAATGTTCTCCAAGTAATGGTAAACTATAGATTCAGGAAATTGCTTTTAAAAAGATTGTTTCTAGGAATGCCCTGTCTATAATTTCTTTTAAGGTGATCTTGTTTCCCACAATTATAACATTTGACATTTTGATTTTTCCTTGTATCTCTAGAAATAACTTCTCCTATCCAGGCACCATTATGTTCATCATGCTCATGTTAATTGTGTCTTGGATCCGTTCTTCCAAAGGTGTTGACCATGCCTGTAACAGGCTAGTTATCCTTTTGAATAGAAAATTGGCATTTTCAAAAGCCAGAGTTTCAATTATTATTTTTCCAACTTCTGAATTCTATTCAGAATCATTCTATTTACTGCTGGAGTCAGTCTTTGTAATAAATTTGTAAAGGCTCCGGGCAGTGGTGAAACACGCCTTTAATCCCAGCACTCTGGAGGCAGATGGAGCTCTGTAAGTTCGAGGCCAGCCTGGTCTACAAGAGCTAGTTCCAGGACAGGCTCCAAAGCTACAGAGAAACCCTGTCTCAAAAAAACCAAATAATAAATAAATAAATCTGTAAAGACTTCCTTTGAGCCCTGTATATCTTTAAAATGACTCATTTTTTTTCCTATTTCTCCAGTTCTGTCCCAAGTATTCAAAGCTGTTGTGCATCATAAATCCATAGTGTGGTCATCATAAACAGCCTGCCTTTCTGTAGTAGCCTAATCTGCTTCTCCAATAATTTGATATTGGGAGTTTCTATACCTCTACCTTTACTCTGTTGATCAATAATCTTAGCCTCTTACCTGAACCAGTCACTCCATTGTAATTGAGGCTCTAAAACACCATTAGTCAACTCTATCCAGTCTTTAGGAATACTTCTATCACAAACTGACTGTGAGTTTGATATTTGCTTCACAAAAGGTAAATGCATGCCATGTGAGACGATTGCTTCCTTGAATCTCTTTAAATATAGCATTGCCGCAGGATTCCAGTTAGCTGTAATAGAGTCTCTGCCATTTGTAAATTCCTGTAAGGTTATTAGATAGATATATTAAGGTTGATTGTGTGAAAACCTTAGACTATTCCTCTCTATTCTTATAGTGCAATGCTGAAATTGGTTCTCCATTAAATCCCTCTGTCTGTATTTGAATATCTCTGGGATCTGCTTTATTAAGTTTTTCTAAGGCCTGTATCTTAGCACTCTTATTAATCAACTTTTTAGTGATAAGACAAAAATGATAAAGCTGATAATGTTTACATCTGACATTACATAAATTCCACCTAGATGTCCTCTCGTTTAACGGTTTCATTTTCAAACTGTGCAGCATATTATCATCCAGAGATCCACATCCTTCCATTGCAATGGTAGTTCCCATGGTAACCTTGGAAAAAACTCTCTCTTTTAACTAATTCCCCCCCTTTAAGGATTCCTACATTAGGTTATAAAGCTGATTGGCCCTTAGCTCTGGCTACTTATTAGCTCTTATAACTTATGTTACCCCATTATCTTTATCTACATTAGCCACATTGGCTCCGTACCTTTCTCAGCTGGGCAAGTTACATGCTGCCTCTTCAGTGGTCTGCGCAGGAGTGCCGGAGGGACCTTCCTCCTCCGTAACTTTATTCTATTCTCTTTGCCCCGTCTCTACTTCCTGTCTGGTTGACCCGCCTATACTGCCTGCCTGGCCAATCAGCGTTTTATTAAAATACATGATTGACAGAATACAGATAATTCTCCCGCACCAATTGACTATAGAAAACTACACTTGATATTACGGGATATTCTTCTGTCATACCTATGAAATTTCCATAAGACTGTTTATTTTAAAAGATTGTGTAAAGAGTAGAAATGTATTCTTCATAAAAGTATATAATCTTTATTCATTGGGTCATTGCTGCTAAAAAACAATTTAGAGAGATTGAGGGAGAAATTGTCTTAAATAAATGTTTTTCTTTACTTTATCAACTGATTGGTCTATTACAGGAAATGATGAGGTGGTGGCTTCCTTGGCAATGTGGATGGGACCTTCACCTTGATCTTTGTGTTTGTGACTAGACCTGGTTTCATCTATGATCAATTTTTTTTAAGTCTAGAGTAAGACCCTATAACATGCTTATTTTAAATTGCAAGTCACATGTACTGTTTTCTTATCTCCAGAATTGATGCCTTCTCAAGAAGCATACCAAGCAATCTTCCATCTGAGGAGATTGCAAGTAGCACCATAGGAAGGACCATTTCATCTGATGAATGCGAATATCAAAGAAGCCATTTTTGTAAAAGTCACGCATCTTCAGGTGGGACCAATACACCATTGTCAATGTTTCCCTCAAAAGTCAAGAACATTTTCACGAATTCCTTTCACAGAAAAGATCCACCAAGTGAATATCAGACAGGACAATTTTTCTCCAATAATTTATGTTCAACAATGAAAGCCAACGGCACACAAACTTCCCTTCCTGATGCTCTTAATTTGCAATATGCTTTTCAATTTACAAGAGCTAAGGATCTCCATGTGGCACCATCCCCTCCTGTTCATGTCTTATTTTCTAGTGATCAAATTAGACACATGGAAGAAAATATAAAAAGGAAAATCCTTGTGAACCCCAAAGCTCGATCATGGAGAGAAGCTGAAGGTCTGCACCCCAGAGCTCAGGAGCCATCGATTCATTCTCATCATTCACATAATGAAGGGGTTATTCCTGGTGAAGCACGAATTACTTTCCCAGACCAAAGTGCTATGCAGAATCAATTGATTCATGAAGCACAGTGTACTAGGCAAACCCAACCATTCATTCATGAGCAGGATTCAGACAGCAGCCAGCCTGGTTTCTCTGAGCCTGCATACTTTCGGAGACCGCTGTTTTCTAGCAGGGCACAAAACTCTGTGCAGGCCCAACAAATCAGCCATGAAGATAAGGGCCAGCATTTCAATCACACCCCATGTATTGTTGAAACAGAATATTCAGCCAAGGGCATAGAGTCTGCTGAACCTTTCAGCAAGACTCACAATTCTGTTTATTTTAATGACCAAAACAAGAGTAACCGTCTAGGTAAAGGGCAATATAGTGTTTTCCAGAATGCTGAATTTTTGTCTTTAAATTCAAATTTATTGGCTAAAGCTATGGCGCAACAAAAGGTAGCACCAGGCCAACAACCACGGGCTTCGTTGGAATCAATCCAGTATGACGCATACAGTTCAATGCCTTTCTCACCTACCATCGAAAGGGACAGAAATGGGAGAAAGACACCAGGCAATGAAAGAAAACTCAGTCTTAGAGTTCTGCCTCCCAAAGCAAAGCAAACCTTTCCTTCACGGGTGTTTCCAATCGCAGTGTGTCGTACTTCAGAAAACAAGATAGAGTTAAAGCGCAAGAAGTTGAAAAGAGCACATCAAAGGAAAATAATGTCAGCTATAGCTTTCCATCTCATTTCTGTCTCGAAGCTGATCACTCCGCATGGTAAAAAGTATTTCTCAAAATGTCTAGTGGCCGTTATTCCAGACCTCATAAAATGGGAACATTTTCTGCAGAAGTCACTAGATACAGAAAACATCAATTATACAAATTCTAATGATGCAATGACGTTGGACACTATGGAAAACACAGAACGCTCTTTCCTGGTCAACACTCCTGAACTGGCAGCTCCTTGTTCATTTGACCTGAACATTCCAAAGCATGAGGGGTTTTCAGGAGTGATGTCAGAGTCTGCATGGAAAAATGCTTCACTTCCCCAAATAGAATCGAACAGAGAAATGAAAGTACAGAAGGACATCCAAAATACAGAGAATGGAGAGAAATTAGCAGTTGGTACACCAGACATACAAAAGTGCTTTTCAAAAGGTAGTGTACAGAATACCAAAAATTCAGGGGAAATGATTCTGAACTTTCCAGGTATCAATTTAAATATTTCACTGGGATCCCAAAAG
This sequence comes from Myodes glareolus, assembly GCF_982192425.1. NCBI lineage: Eukaryota > Metazoa > Chordata > Mammalia > Rodentia > Cricetidae > Myodes > Myodes glareolus. Next base: position 32,304,892 of record NC_142052.1, on the reverse strand, counting down.
CACGAGGAAAATGAATTCAAAAATATAAATGTCCAAGTGACTACAGGAAGCATAAATCTGAAGGAAGAGAAACCATTAACGGCTAATATTATCGAATATGGTAACCCAAGTGAGAGTGAGAAGCCGGAATGTGACACTCAAAGCAATAAAACAAATAGACATCAGGATGAAAGGATGTCCGATACCTATCATAATGCCACACAGGCTACCATTTCTCAACTCTTTGATATGGAAATGGGTAACCAATTAGAAGCCAACATAGGCACACTGACAAATTGTAGTTATACTGCACTAAAGCAAGAGGAACTACTAGATGAAAAGAAAATACAGGAAGTTAAGCATATTGATAAGAGCTCCATACTTAGAAAACCCCATGAGTCGGACAGTGATGAAGAGGAAAAAGAAACTGTTCGACCGCTGGCAGAAGACTTTAGAGTCAGCGTAGGTCTGAAGCAGAAGGACAGATGTGCCCAGTTTGAAATGGGACCGATCCCATCAGGAAAAAGAAAAATTCAAAGTCCAAAGAAAGCAGTACAGTCACAGACAACTTCTACACAGACAGTGTGGGAGACTGGCCCATGCCCCTTGACAAATCCACTACAAGTTGCGCAAGTAAAGCGAAGGACAGACAAATCTCCAGACAGAGACAAGGCTGCAAGTCCCGTGCACCCAACTTTAGTGCCAGAAAACTCACCTGCTGGTGAGTGTTTAATTGAAACTACCGGACACAAGGCCCCATTCTGTGGAAAGCCCACAAAAACACCAGATGGTCATATTACAGAAGACAAAGAAAACTTGCAAAGGGACTTATGTGCAGTTGCCACAGGACCGTTCAAAGTCCAAAAAAAATCATCAGGGCCAAAAAATGTACTCAGTGTCAAGCACAAAATTATTAATGTGAAAAAAGCTGCATCTTCCTCGAGGCTTTCTGTCACTGTACGTGACACTCTGAACCATAAGAGAAGAGTGAAACACAGCTTTGAAATACTCATTAAACAAACACTGCATGACGTAACATTGGCACCTGTGCTCCTGAACATTCATCCTCAGGGGTCTAGTGTTCACTGTAATAAAACAAATATCAAGCTAACACCCCAAAAAACCCAAGTCGAAAAGAAAGAAAAGAATTTGGATTCCCTTAGTAAAGGAAGCAAAACTGTAGATACTCTAGAAGTTCGGTTGTGCCATGGTGTGAAATTGGTGGAGCAAGTCCTGCCGGAGACAGTGGCTCACGTTAAGAGGAACCACGGATTTGATGCACATCCAGTGAAGGAGATTAAGATGGAGGAGGAATTGTTTCAAGGAGTATCTTCCACTGAAGCAATTAGGGAATCAGTTGACTCACTGAGAATGGACTCATTTTGTGTTGCAAATACAAAAACTGGCACATCTACATGGGACGAGCTCCAGTATAGTTCAGAATTAGAGTTGGGTCCCCCAACATCGGGAGAATTACTGACGGGAGACCCTCTGATCCAATCAAGAGAAAGGAATGTTCCAAGTAGTAAGAATGATACAAGGGAAATCAGTAGTGGTTTGACCCAAAAAGCTTTCTCATACTCTTTAAATTACTGCACGCCTGTGTTGACTCATTCTAAAAAGAAGAAAAGCCAAACAAGATTCACAAATAAGAGCACCGTGAGGCTCGAGTATATGAATAAGGTGAAACCACCAGCCTCCAAAACACTCAGTACCACAGGCAATAAACAGAATCCAAAATCGAACCTTAAGACCAAATTAGAAAAAATAAACCACGCTAAATCATTTTTGCTTGAAAGCCAAAACACTCTTTGCTTATTCATCAATAGCAGATTGCGGGGAGGGTTCTGTCATGCTCAGCTAAAGCAAGAACCAGCGAGCAAAATATGTGTTGATAGTGTTGCTGAGAGTAGAACATTCTACAACAGAGAGAAAAAACTTCAAGAGAAACAAGAACCTTTTGTACAGGCAGCTCCGTGGCATGACCAATACCAGTGGGCTGATGCCGATCAAAGGAAGGACACTCTTCTGGATGAGCCAGACCCATCGCTGATCTCTTTAAGTCAAGAGCAACCTGCTAACTGTCAGGGTGTAAAGTGCCAAGAAGACTTCCTGCAAAATGCTCTGGAGGACACCCTACAAGCGGCTCCCATCCAAGCTGAAGGATTTCAGAAAACTATCAAAACAGAAAGTGGTGTAAACTTCCCTGTGGTTCCTAAAAATTTATCTCCTGAAGCAGGGAATTCTTCACCTGGTGAATTCACAGACATAGCAGACAATGATTTAGAATCAGATGAAAAGTCTGAACATGAACTAGATTTGTACCCTGTGGGAAAATATTCAGAGTCATCAAGAAGTCTGAAGGAGATGTTCCTACAGTTTTCTGATTCTGTTACTAGATCCTTGGTTTCTAGTCGTAAAGAGAGGAGACAAGCACTAAGATCAAAGAAGCAGACAACAGTGAATCGTAAATACAGAGCTACAAGGGAAATAAAGACATCAGATTCACAGACAGTTAACTTCAGATACAGCAACAAACTAAACCACGTGGAGATAAACGATCTACAGCAGAGGGGTAGCATAGCAGGTGCCTTCTTGGAAATCATTCACTCTAAGGCATATATTTTGTCCAACAAAAAAAGGAGAAAGTCAAAATCATGGGCAGGTAAACAGAAAATAAGAAGACTTGGTTATATGCAGCAAATGCGAGAGAAATTCCCAGATGGAGGAAACGCTCAGTGTCTGGCTTCTGCTGATGTAAGCAGTTTCCCTAGCATGAAGCACAATGAAGAGAAAGGGGAAGAGGAACCAGAACGTTTCCTGATCACACAGAAGAGCCCTCACCTTATACTTGATGTGCATCATGAAAAAGACCGTGACCCTGTTCAATCAGATAAACAACTGAACCAAGTAGGAAGAACAATTACTCAGGTACAACCTCAGACACCTACAGAAGTTGCTTCCTGTTCTGCCCTATGCCCCATCCCAGATGAATTTCAATTAGAAAAACTAGAGGACGGTGCATTATCTGAAAGCAACAGGGATCCGTCTGGTGACAGACGACACAAGGGACAGGCTGCTGACAGTGAGGAGCAGGCATGGGAGCCACCTGCCTCACACACGAATCCAAAGCAGACTGGGGAAAAGAAATGGGACCCAGCCAAAGTGAATGGCAGGCATCAAGAGAAAAAACTTGCAGCTGAAACATTCTCCTTGACAAATGCCGCACTGGATATTAATCTGAGCAGCAAGATAGACTCAGAAACAGGCACACCAAGTGAAAAGACACCTTGTTTGATACAATGGAATCCAGAAGCAGAGATACTGCTTCATAAAGGAAAGGTTCTTTTAGAAGACATCAAACAAATTGATCTTCAAGATAAAGAAGAAAAGAAAAATGATGACACATTATTAAAGCCATTCTCACAGTGTAGTCGAGATTTTGTATTTTGTCCACATCAAAGCAGGGATCCTAAGTCTCAGAAATTAAGAAAACAAAGAGAGAAGAACATTCTGCTCATCGTAGAACAGGACATTCCACAGCAAAGTCAGTCAGCAGATCTAACACGAAGAGAGTGTGCTGTGTGTACATCAAGTCCAAAGGTTCCTCCCATACAACCAGATGAAGTTAGCACCGGTAGAGCAAAATACGACATCCCTGCTGATGGAACTCATGCTCAGAAACCGAACAGTTGGGATAGATTGGAAAGAGAAGGGCTTAAAAGTGATCTACAAGCAACCATCACAGAGTCTTCGGATCTATCACCCCCTGAGGTACTAAGATCCAAAAGGAAAAGCAAGGTATCTACATGCAAAGCCTTACAAGGTAAAGTGTGTTCAGCTGGTGTAACTATGAAAAGAAGGAAAGTATTCGTCTCAAAGGTATTGACTATTCCACAGTGTGGTCATAGGAACAATCTACTTCCAAAAACCTTGAAATCACTGGTTTCTGAATTACTAATACAGTCTGCTGTCTTGCCTGATACTCTTAATATAATAATATTGAAAAATTCAGCAGCAGAGAAAAATAAAAGATCATTAACCCAGGAACTGGCAGCAACAATGCTAGGGTCTTTGAGCTTCTCCACACCTACATCAAAAGAGAGAGCGAATTTAGAAATCCCGGACAAGGGAAATGAAATGATTAACAGCTCTCTAACTGACAAAACCAGGAACGAAGCAATCTCTCAGACACTTACTGCTGCAGGATGTGGATCTCCAAAGCAAAGTAAACCCACGGCAGGTTCATCCCTAAATGTCATCTCTCCCATATCTGTGTCTCTTGATCCTAACACATGTGATGAAATAGAAGATAGGGATTTGAAGATCACAATGGGACTTAGTTGTGAGCTTCTTGACCGGTCAGTACATAAAGAAAAAGCTTGGTGTACACACTACATGGACAAGGATGCTACCTCAAATGGCACTGAAGATGTACAAGGTCAAGGAGGCAAAGAGGACCAGCACTTCAGTTTCAGTGCTCAGAATATGACAGAGCCTAATTCTACGCAATCTGGATTACAATGGATTAATTCAGCAACTTATCCAGAGCTAGAGAGAACCCTATACAATGGGCAAGCACAGCCAGTCAATGTGAACACCCCTCAAAGCAGCACGGTGAGTGTGATGTCTCCACTTCTAAATGCAGAGGAACCTGAGACTGGCTCCATACCCTGTGATCACACCCGTGATGAAGGTCCCAGGAGAAAATGTGACTATGTTATTTCTGAACAAAAAGCATGGGCTGAAAGGGACTTAACATCTTTGAAACCTTTCCAGGAGTCCAGCCCTGTGTCATCTGAATCCAAATGCGAGGGCTGCACGTTAGAGTTTTCAGGCAAAAAATATGTGAGTTCCAAGGCAAGGAAAGCCTCGGGGCTGCTTCATATTGCAAGGCATTATACGCGAGTCCACAGAAAGAAGAGGCACCATGAGGTGAAACACAAGTTAAAAAGGGATAAATGTGTGGAGGTGGCACTGCTTCATGCTGTTGAAGATGCAGAGAGTTGTCCACTCAAACTCCCAACTGATGCACTTTCACTTGATAAGGCAGCAAAAGTTGCTTTTTCTAGTAGAATACCTCAAAGATGTAATGCAGCGGAAAAGGCAGAGTTACCATCAAGCTTATCCACAACTTTCTTGAGAGCTTTCGATTTTTTCATACCTGATTTATCTGGCTCTAAAGGCCAGGTGGACACAGAAAAATTATCAGAAAATGAAATTATGTTGAATAGGAGATTTTCAACCATGAAGAAAAAGAAGACATCAGTTTCGAAGATAATTAAAGTAGATGAACACTTTATCACAAACTACAAGAAATTTAAATTAAGAGCAAAAATGAAAGCAATATGGCTCAGTGAAAATAGAACTGGTGTATTTCAAAACACCAAGCACTTTCTATTAACTAACTCTAATGTGGAAAATCCATTCAAAACAGAGGTAGGTTTGCGAGTATCAAAGTCTACCCATACACAGCCAACACACGGGGCGTCACCAGTTGAAGGCATAGCAGAGTGTGATGATTCTGTTGACAAGGTTGGTTCCAACTTTTTAAAGGATGCTAAAGTGCATGTTGGGCAGCGCTGGCGAGAGAAGCAAGAAGTGCTAATAGAACCTGATCCATTTTATATGAAAAACTTAACAGCAAGTACACATCTCATGAAGAAACCCAGTCTTGAGGAGTCAAAGGGAATACTTTTCAGAGAATATTTGCCACAAAAAAGTCAAACTTTTGAGGCCAATCCAGAAATTGACGTAAAAATAGAGAACAGCAGCATGCAGATAAGCCTCAAAGAAGCACTCTTATATATGGAAAGACCCCACAATCGTCCAGGAGTCAGTGAATCAGCCAGTAACACTACCAAACATGGAGTAAAGAACACTGACCAGTCTTCTTCAAAAGAAAAGTCTTCATTTTATTTGACAGGAATTGCCACTTCTGTTGCCAGGCATTTAATTGCTTCCAAAGGATTTAAAAGGCATATGGGTGGCATCAGAACACTCAACCTGTCAATTCATAAAGGTATCCCTTCACAGGTGAAGGGGCCGATGGAGTCACAGTCACCTCGTGGAGCCTGTGCTGCTGTAAACATAAAAGAGACACGGGATTCTAGAGCCTTAGAGATAAAAGTAGATAATGGTGAGGTAAATACAGATATGAAATCCATCTACACGTATATGCCAATTCAACAAATAAACATGGCGTCATCACAGAACGTATGGGATATGTATGAGAAATCTTCAAAAGAAAATGGCCTGGACAAAGCACAGATGAAGAGGAAAGAAGAGTTTGCACAGCTGCCGTTTGGAGCAGATCAAAAGAGACAACCTGGTCCTTTCAAATCAGACGTGCCTTCCGCTAGCACAGTCCACTGCAAGGATATCATGCTTCAGAAAACAGCTATTTATTTAATAGATCAAGAAGGAAATGCAACAGTCGGAGAAGAGTTTAACCAAGAGGTTGTTCTTTCCTCTAATACACATGCTCTTCAAATTGGAAGGCAGAACGGTGGATTTAAAACAGATTGGGAAACAAAGTCCAAGTCTTTTGCCCAGCCAAAAAAACAGGAAAAACCTAATGTCTTAGGACCTACGTGGAGTTCTTATGCCAGTGACACTACCTGTCCTGAAACTAGAAGAGAGAAAGATACGGCAAAAATATCAAATGTGAAAACTACTGTGTGTGCCACACAAATAAAGCTGAAGGCAAAGAAAATGCCGGTTCCTCTACTTCTTAGACACGGGGACAGTAGCAATAAAAAAGAACTGGGACATAGCATGCAGCACCAGCACCAGAATGCATTAGAGCTGAGGAGAAGAAATGGACAAAATCTGGATCTAAAAGCTAATCTGGACTTGGAATGCTTTATATCCCCGGTTACAAAGCTTACCAGTGTAAAACTGGAGAAAGACAAGTTGGGAGGAAGAAAAAACACTCTTCCACAGAAAATTATGGAGAAACCATCCGACCAAAGGCAAAAGTCGGGGTCAGGACGTGTTGATGTACCTAGGAAACTCGAAGAAAATATTAAAGAGGTGCATGGTGACTGCACTTTCAAGGACATTCACCAACAATTTGTACAAAAATTTGGGGTTGAGTCAGAAGAAATTAAAGAGCATCACTCTTGCAAATTAGACAATTTACAAAGAAAGACAAACTCTGAGTTAACTTCCCAGAAAGATGAAACTGATCACATTGGGCTAGCTACCTCCAGAAACAGAGGAGGAACAAAAGTCTACATTGGTCCACAAGACAGCCTACAACAGGAATATCCACTGGAACAAGGGATGATTCTTCAGACAGTGAAGGAATTTCCTCATTGTGGAATGACAAACAAATTCATAAAAAGACGAGACATCAAAACATCAAGTCCACAGATGATAGGAGAAATGGAAGTAATGGAAAACCCATTAGATCCAAAGGAAGCATTGCTTATTCCCAGGCTTCTTGTACAGCAAGCAAATATGTTCACAGACCCTCTTCCTGGATCCATTCCCTCTCAGGTACCATGCCAACCTCACACTGAAGAGCCGAAGGAAAACAAGAAAATAAGTGACAAACTATTAAAGAATTCGACTCCACCGCTGAAGAAAGCCTCAGATGCGGAATATATTTCAGATATGGATCACGTTCCTGGAAGTATTGAAGAACTACTCTTGCTAAAAGAACAGGAAAAGAGGAGCAAAAGAAGTAGAGGGGGTAAAAATTTTGAAACGGCAGAAGACATAAAAGCAACAATGAAGAACCCCACTCCATTTCCAAATAATTCACCACCCAGAACACAGTTCATCAACACAACGAGCAGTGCTGTGTTCGGGCAAAGAGATGGGACAGAACCAAAGAGGAGTGTGGCCACACTGTGGACTCAGGAAAGGTTGTGTGTACAACGGACAAGCCTGGACTTTGTTTTCACACAGGAGCCGACGTCTAAAGATATATATCACCGCAAAAGAAGAGCAGCTTTCATGGACGGCATCCTGTATCACAAAATGATAAAAATGAAGCTGAGGAAGACAACCTCTGGAAAGTTGCTCAACGATACCAGATATGGAGCCCACAGCTACAGAAAGGAGCCAAGACACGGCATTAAGACCCAGAAGGAGCTCCCCCAGGAAAAAACTGTGGCAGGCTTACTGTGGAAGGATTCTGGCTACACTGCGTCTCAAATTAAAAAGCTTAGAGAAGTAAAAGAGGGGAATGGCAAACCCCGAAGGCCATTGAACGGAACTAATTTGATATCTATGCAGCCCACTGATAACAATTCAACATCGAGCACCATCAGAACATCAGAACAATATGCTATGAAGCAAAAAGAACACCAAGTGTTTTTACTAGATATTACCCCACAGAATAAAGTTCAGTTCATGCCTGGCCAACAAGTGGAGGAGCCTAGACATATCAAGTTGAGTGCCCATTTGGAAAAAGAAGCATACCGTGTCGTGTTTCCAGAGCCTGAAGAAACTGATTCCAGTAGGCTTGAGTCTCAAAGACCCAGAGCAGATCCAGAATGGGAATTCTCGACTGCACAGAGAGCAGAGCAAGGAGTTAGGACAGACCCCATCAGACATGCACTTTCGGTTCCACCCAGTAGAGGAGGACCCGAGAAGATGAAGATTTCAAGTGCCAAAGGACATGGTGTATTTCTCATGGAGCTGGATACTTTCCAGAAAGAGACATGCAAGGTGCAAGAATTGCTTAAACAAGGTGAGTCTTCGCCGGCAGGCTTGGAGAAGGTCACCTGCCCCTTTAGGGAGCCCTTTCACTTGGAAAGCTCAAAGGTAGCTAAGAAAGTGGGTCCGGATCATAACATGAACAATATTTCCCGTCTATTTGGATTAAGAGAAACTGACCCAGAACTAGGTTCCGAAGCACAGGCATTTCTCTGCACAGATCTAGAGAATCTATACAAAACAGGTACAGCTCAGAGAGGCTATGCAAAGTCAGGTCACAGGCCTCGAATCCTTCTGAATTCTGTACCTTGCCACAAGAGGGCTCCTCGTCACTCAAAACGAAGATCGAGTACAACAAGGAAGGACAGTGGTGCCAGTGCCCTAGGTGCCAAACTGAATCTCAGGGGCAAAGGAAGAGCTGAATCCACTGCCAGTCCACTAAAATTAAATAGACAGAAAGTGGACATTTCAAAAAAAATCAGGGCAAAGCAACTGACTATTTTTGCTCAGAACAAAGAACAAATTGTGGAATTTGTTTTATCGTGTATATTATACAAACTTCAGACTGAAAACGCACAGAAAGAAATTTCAGCAAAAGCAGCACTCAATTCAAAGATTTTTAACCCGGCGCTAGAAAAAGCAGCAAGTGAAGTTAAGATTCTAGGAGGTCACTCTCCAAGTTCAGAAAGAGTTAACCTGCAGGCTAAGGGTGGAGAAGAGCATCCAGAGGATACGTGTGAGCCTATTCCAGCATCTGGCACTCACAGCTTGATGGACAGGCATCAAATTACATCACCACAGGTAGAGAAAGAATTAAAGATAGTAGACAGTCTGGACTATCACACTTTAAATACAGAAAAGGAAGAACATAGCAACAGGACAAAGGAACGAAACCATTACCACCTACCATTTTCCCTCAAGAATTTGGAAGAACATCTATCATGTTCCCAAAATGATTCGTATGTCCAGCCCCATTTAGAACCTCACACAAAGGAAGCAATTTTAAAAGTAGGCGATGTGTCAAGCGAGGCAAAGGGACCAGATTTGTCATCTAAAGCTCAACAAAGTACCGGGTGTGAATGTAGACCAGAGAGGATTTTGCCCTCAGTTATTCTAGAGCAAACAAAAGAACAAGATCCAGAGCTGCCTTTGGAGTCAGGCAGTAAAACTATAAAATGTTCAAGCCTTTTCTCATCTAAAAAAAAGTTATGTGATGGGGTGCAGCTAAGTAAGTTAGTGTCAAATGATAGCTCATCTATGCCAACAGTCAGCAAAAAGGAACTGTTACATAGAGCAAGTCAAAAGAAGCAAGAGGTGTGTCTGCCTAACATGTCCTTACACTGCCTTTCACTATGCTTGCAGTTTTTTCATGAAAATGAAAAACAGAAGGGTAACATAGAACACAGAGTTATGAATGACACAATATGCCCTGAAAGAAAAACCCTAAACTCGAAGAAATTTGTACGTCCACATATTAGTTCCAATGATTATACCCCAAGCAATAACTCAGAGCCACATTGTTACAAGAAAGAGAAAATGATATGCGTAAAACATGGAAAGGGTAAACCAGGTTCAGTTGTAATAAAAACACGTAAATACATCCCTTTACCTCCCTTAAAATTGGATAAAAAGAAAAGTGATGTGCTTATCTCAAGTGATATAAGACAAGAAAAACATAAATCACAGGAAGAGAATGGCATAAAAGGAACGGACACAAAGGGAATAATGGAGTCTAACATTACCTTCAAAACAGAGAAATTATCACTGTCTTATCCTTTCAGTGGAAACAAGTTAACTGTACTGTTTGACAGTATAGAACGACAGGGGAAGGTTCGAGAAGGGTTGAGTAAATCAGACGTGAAACTGAAGAACTCTTGTATTTCATTACCACCTCTATTGCATTTTCACTTGGATTCAAGAATAAAAGTTGAAAAAGATAAGTCAGAACAACTGAAGAGCTGCCTCCCACCCCTAAAGCCCTTGCTGTCACTGAGCGGCAGAAAGGTGCCATGTTCAAAGGCATTTAGTGGAGATAAGTTATGCAAGTTAATAGAATTAAAGGATGCTCCACAGAGGAAAGAATATAGAAATAATATCGTAGATTTGAAAGATAGACTAGGCCTCATTGGTATTGCTCGAAAAGGAACGACATTACCTTTGAAATACTTACCACATGGAAAGGAAAAATTGTGGAACAATAAAAAAGAATCAACACAGGGAGAAGAAAAAAATACAGTCAGAAAAGAGGCGAGAGACAAAAAGATACCCAAATTGATTGATCAGAATGTCAGGAAATTAGCACGAGCACCTGCACTCAGTATCAAGGAGTTGCAGAGAGAAACCCGGAAAGAAAAACTTATAGATCAGATCAACACAGTTGTAGCATTGTCTGTCTCACAATTGCAACTCAATAAATATCCAGGTGCACAGAGAGTTAATAGAGAAGTTTACAATGAGATAAAATTATTGAAGGAACATGTGGCACAGAAGGAAAAGGAAGGTAGGGAAAAGGATGGGGATGTGAACAGTACAATGCATGCCGAGGATATATATTCAAAAACAAAGAAATCATCTACTTTACTTATGCAGAATTTCAGTGACCTTCAGGGGAAAACTAAAGAACAAGAGGGAGAGATTGAAGAAGATGGAAGTAAGCCATGTGTAACATTAACTCAGAAGTCGCCTAAGACTTCTGTTGCTATGTCTCCCCAACCTACCCTTACTGTGAGTGCCAGAATCAAGAAAGAACATAGAACAGTGTTAACAAGATCCTCTGTCTCCTTGGGATACGTCCAAAACAAATTAGTCTCAGAAGGAGGCATTTGCATACAGCAAATTACTGGAGATACTTCAATTAGTCTACAAAATAAAAAACAGCACATGTCACAGGAAAAGGAAGAAGCCGGAATACAAATAGCAAAGTTCGTAACAACTCACATGTATCAAGAAACAATGGTGCAGGAACTGAAAGACGAGCAAGTCTTAGATCTGACTAAATCCTCTCCTTTGTTGCCAGATCAGTCTCATCCCAAACTGTTTGAGAAATTAGAATTCAATGACCCAAAACTAAGTCTTAGAAATTCTGCTTTGCAGAGATCCTCAACTAAAGGAAAAACCGTACCTAGAGAGACCATTGTTGGTGATACCATGAAAGATGTAAAAAAACAGCATATATCTCAGAGAAAAGAGACATATCCAAAAGAAATAATAGACAGGCGAGGAGTTGATGTAACTTTGAAAGTACAGAATTTACTTCTGCCCCAGAAGCTCTACAGAACAGAACTACATATGCATATCAATGCACCCAAACCAAAAGAAGAAGACAGTAAAAGTGAACCTCGAGGTTTAAGAAAAATGCATACTTCTCAACCTTCTCCAACCAATATTCCCTCGCATAAAGGTGTACAAGTAGATGAAGAAAGGCTAAAAAGTACACTCTCTTCCCCAGATGCAGAGAAAATAGTTGACATAGAGGCCATGTGTGGTCATGTCAAAAAAGGGAAACAATGTGAAAAACAGATAGAAGTCATAGTAGACTTGACAGCTGGGGTGCATTGCAAAAGGACCAAGGTCTCACCAATTTCACATCTCCTTAATACCAAGGAAGTTGTCCTGAATATGAAGTTTCTGGAGAAAAAAGTACACAACGGTAAAAGTGAACAGGCTGTGGTTGCAACACGGTCTTTCCTGTCTTTGCCATCACTCCCTTCTGAGTATTCACAGGACAAAACACAGAGAGGCACAGCAAGAGGTACAGGACTCTCTTACCCACAGGGAAATTGCCAAGAAGCAGCAGATGCCCAGGAACCAGCAACCAAAGAGTCGGCTGCGGTTGAGAGTGACTGTATTGTTAAGACAACAGAATATAATGTGCTACAGAAGTCCAAGTCCGTGACCAGTGTCCATCAAATAAGTGAGCATCCACAAGTTGAAATGGAAAATGAGTCAGAACCCCAAGATCATAAAATTCATCTCACGAGATTAGGTACCATTAAAAAGGAAACAATGCTGAGCATGTCTTTCAAAGGGCAAAAGGGTCAGCCAGAAAAATGTGAAAAGAAACCTTCAACTAAAATTGGACATTGGAAAAAGGAAAATGAGTTCAAAGATAATTTAAGTAACAAAACAAGTTCTAAGTTGTCAGTTTCTCCAACAAATATATCACTCAAGGAAGCACTGGTCACCAGCGATACCCTCGTGTGTTCAAAACAATCTGTGGCAAAGAGAAAACAGGAAACTGGTTCCGGTAGTTTCATGACGTCAGAGAAAGGTAGACAGAGTAATGCTTCACTAAGTAAAATGTTAACTCCAGCAAAGATGTCTCAAAATAAGGAAGAACAAAATGTTATTGTGGAAGAGCAAGCCATGCCTCAGTCCAAGAGTGGACAGATGATAGAGTCAAAGTCCTCCCTTCCTAATGTTCCAGTTCACAGCAAAAAACAGAGGATATCTTTACAAACAGATGTGGACAAGAAAACCACAGTGAGTATCAACCCGCAAACGCAGTCATGGGTAGACATGTGTACTACAGTGTTTAATGCCACAAGAAGGAAAGAAGATTCACCCTCAATTGTTCCGGAACAAGAACAGTGTGGTCGAGCATTGCCTCAGAAGTTCCATGAGTCTCCGTTGAAAACTGAACACCTGGAAGAAACAAACGCAGCCCCCGATGAAAATCTGAAGCAGACAAAACTAGAAATGAACAGCAACTCTTCTGCGAGTCAGAAAGAAGGGGCGTTGAAAGCGGGTGGGAGGGGAGGTGTAGCCCTAGAAGAAGACAGAAGAGAAATGCAGCAGAGCTGTATTGTCTGGCTGGAGAATAAAGCCAGGGAACACACCAGCACCACTACAAGCTATGCTCTTCCTCCAGCAACAGAGGAACCTGAGATCGAGACTCAGGTAGGCACTTACAGAGGGAATGGCTACCCACCCCAGGAAAAGCTTAAAAGGGAATTAGAGCTATCTTCTGCAAAGCAAAACATTCAAGGACAAAAACTGCTTCAAACCAACACGCCCAATTCATTGTATGTTGATTTTCCTGATTGTCCTAACCATCAGAAAAGCAGATTCGCAGAAACAAATCTGAAAAGAGAACTGAAACCCAAATATTTAACCATGAGAATCCCAAAGTACCCAATTTCAAAGACACTTGGTATCATAGGATGTGATCATTCAATCAGGAAGAGGAAATTAAAATACGCCTTCAACAAACCAAAAACCATGGTTCCAAGTAGTAAATGTGCAGCAGGGATCATCGCCAGAAGTCTTTGTGTTTCCATGATAAGTCCACCTCACGATGAAGGAACGGTAGAATTGGAAACAAACTCAACAAGGGAAAAGAGAGTCTGTCATTCTGAATTCCAGAAGAAATTATCAGATGCTAAAGGCACGAAGGACATCTTGACAGGTGTAAAAGAACTAAGTAAGCTAAGAATGCATTTAGTTTCTAAAGCAACTGAGATAAAACTGAGTCACATACCAGAGATTGTGATCATATCTTGCCAGAAGTGTAAGTCTCAACCCCAAAGGACTATTTCAGAAGATTACAGTGGCAGGCTTTACTTAAAACCTACAAAAATGAATTTTACGTCTCCAAAAGCTGGTTCTGTACATGATAACTTAGAAAGCAATTACCGAAGAGATTTTCCTCCTTTTAGCTGTGTAAAGACAACGAATGTTTCAAATAGCAGCGAGGTCATGACAGAAGCAAAGGGCATCAAAAAGCAAGAAAGTGTCACATCACTAGAAACTCGGAGTCACATTCTCCAGAAGTTCTCCGAGAAAGGAAGGGACAACCTGCTTTTGCACTTTGGAACAAAAGCACTGGAGATAAAAACAACCAGCCTTCCCAGAATTGCGGCACAATCTTACGCAATGGCCAGTGCCCAAGATAAGTCAAAACCCCTATTTACGTGTATCCATTCTGCCACCAAAGGACAGAAACGAATGAACAGAGTTTATGTACTTTTTGATGAAAAATCCTTTTGCAAAATCGACAGTGATCTGCAATGCAAATACCTCCGCTCAATCCCTAGGCCTTCTGTCCCTGTGGCCTCTAAAGCAAATGTCCTTCCCCAACTCCCTTACAAGTTAGACGTGGGTTCGGGCTCAGAATGTAAAACAGTAGAAGACAGAGAAGAAAGTAGTCGTCTTTGGTTTGACACAGACCTTTTACAACATGTTCCTTTCCAAAAGAAAAATCCACAAGAAAGTTTATTCTTCACCAGAAAAGTCCAGGAGCCACCCCACGAGCTTGCCTTTTCTGCTGGTCAACAAGGCACAGAACAGAATGATACGATAATTCCTTCGGAGTTAAAATTACAGATGACACCAGAAAAGGGTGAACAACGTCGTGTATGCTTTCAAGATACCAGTTTATACAAGCATTATAAGATTTCAGGAACTCAGCAAAACAGTGCTGATTTAGCCAGTTCACATTCATCTTGGATTTCTGATGACTGGACCAATGATGTTCCCCTAAATACTGAGACTTCAAGTGACCTGGAGGAATGTCCAGCTTCTGACCTGGCAGAACGTCCAGCTTCTGACCTGGCGGAATGTCCAGCTTCTGACCTGGCGGAACGTCCAGCTCCTGACCTGGCGGAAAGTCCAGCTTCTGAAGAAAGTGACAGTGAGGAATGTGTGTTTATAGGAAACAATTTTTACTTAATTCAGGGTTCACAAAAGTTTCTGTTTGAGGAACTCAAAGCAATTTCATTGGAGAATCTTCACAGAGTGGATGGAGCAACTCTTTTGAAATCAGTTTACCGTGACGATCCAAATGACCATCATACTAGAACCCACAGAAAACACACCTCCCCTGTGGCACAACCTTGCTATCAGTCTCGAAATAGTAAGAAACACAGGTTAAACTCCAAGATGCAGTCTCCTGACGGGCTGTGTTACAGCCCATCCGATACTGTGGAAATAGAGTCGACAACATCTTCCATAACATTCAATGAAGGCAAGCACCAGACCATGACCACATGGAGCAGAACAAGCTACTCTTTAGCCTCCTCAGCAACTGAGTCGAATACTAAATTGGATTTTGCAAAAAAATACGGCGAGTCTTATGTGTGCCCACAAGTCAAAGAAAGAAGGAAGGCTAAATCTGACTTGTGGAGAAAGTTCAATGTTGATCAGAGTTCAAATTATAGTCACTCACACAGTGGAGAGAAGCACGCAAGGAGGAAGAGACTGTACCATTATGAATCAGAAGAACCAAACCCACCAAACAATCGGATGCCAGAGCTAAGTGCTCATCAGCAGAATATCAAAAAGATAGAAAGAAGAGAAAACCAGCCCTTCTTTTATGCCTGTGTACCGGCAGATTCAATGGATGTTATCCCCCAAACCATTCGCTGGCTTATCCCCTCCAAAATCTTACAGAAAAGCAACTTCCATAGTCCTCAAGTGGCAAGTATTTCAAAATCTTGGAATCTGTGCAGTTCATCCAAAAAGCTGTTGGGATCACTTGCAGGGGCCTTTAATATAGTCCGTCATGGTTGATCGCGATTGCACGTGGAGTCTTCTGAATTAGAATTCTGTTTCCTACTGAGACCTTCGATGGAAATAAAACAGTAGAATGTCATATTGCCTTGAGATGTGTTTACTCAACTTGTCTGCTTTATGTCTTGGTAGATTCATGCAGTTATTCTTGGAGGCTGGGGGAGGGGCCTGACTCTGTTCCCATCTACTGGGTAAGAGCGCTCCCTTCTGTTGACATTGCTTTCTCACAATCCGAATGGGAGAGTCCCACAGATCAGAAGTCTTTTCCCCACCCTACCCTTACACTGAAGGGTGAGTGGGAGGAACATTTGATTGTGGAAAAGGTAGCTGAGCTGGAAAGGAGATAAAGAGGGCTCTTTGAGATAGCACTAGGAGGTCCACACTGTCAGACAGCACAAAACCCACAAAAAGGACAGAGTTCTGTCTAATGAGTTTGACAGCCAAACTGAATACCTTAATGCTTTTTATAATAGAGAACTCTGAACACTCAAACACAAAGACCGGTGCCTATTAACTACATTCTAGACCAACAGCCTTTGGTGGAAACTACTTTATCCATATCTCAACAATGTCTTCACCATAAGATTTTGGAACAAATCCTAGATACATCATTTGGTTCATAAATATTTTATTATGTATTTGCATAAGTGCTTTTGTTGTAGAGGGTGGGGACCCTTTGTTCCAGCCGCCCGGCTGGCTTTCTTATACCCAAAATAATCACACAGAAACTGTATTAATTAAAACACTGCTTGGCCATTAGCTCTAGCCTCTTATTGGCTAACTCTCACATCTTGATTTAACCCATTTCTATTAATTTGTGTTCACCACGACGTCGTGGCTTAGCAGAAAAGATTTAACATGTCTGACCTGGTGTCTCCATGGTGGCTCTCTCTCTCTCTCTGCCTCTGCTTTCTTCCTCCCAGAATTCCGTTCTGTTTTCTCTGCCTACCTAAGTTCTACCCTATCAGGCCAAGCAGTTTCTTTATTATTTAACCAATGAAAGCAACACACAAACAGGAGGACCTCCTACACCAGGATTTTCAGAAGACCACAATGTCATTATCACATCTAAAAATAACAAAACCTGTTTCTTAAAATCCAACTAAATTACAGAAGTGACACATTTAAAACAAAATATTTGCTTCAAAAGACTACTTGTCACTTTTGGTGATACAAATCAGAGCTGTAATCTTGAATTTAATTTCTAGTCATAAATGATAGGGAAGAAAGGGCATTAAGTGATTAGTTTCATTGTGTTGACTATTCTTGGTTGTTATCTTGACCACATTTAGAAATAATTAAAAGCCAAGTGGTTGGGTACACCTTTGAGGCATTTTTTTCTTAATTAAACCATTGTAAGTGGGAAGTCTCACTTTTAAGATGGATCTTTTGAGGTAGGAAGATACACATTTAATCTGGGTCACACTTCCTCCTGACAGGCATATAAAGGGCATGGAAGGAAGCTTGCTCTCTTTGTATGCTTGTGCTTACACTCACTGGTAAGTTCATTCCTTCCCTGGATTTAGAAACTAACTTCTAGGGATTCCAGTATATACTGAAATCCAGTCTCAGGGACTGAGCAAATCTGGATTGTTCTGTTGGTAGAAAGCCACTCTTGGACTAGCTGGACCACAGCCTGTAAGCCATTATAATAAATCCTTTCTAGAGAAAGATAGATAGATAGATAGATAGATAGACAGACAGACAGGTAGACAGAATGATAGATTCATTCTATCAGTTCTGCTAGAGAAATCTTACTAGTACATTCATGATGTAGAACTACCACAAAACTTAAAATATTGCAAAAAATTAAAAACAAAATTAGACACTAAAGACTGTATTTAGTCATAGAAAAATCACATTCCAACTTTTATAAAGATGAAGTTCATAAGAATATCATCTTAGTTACCTGCTTGATGTATTTTTTCCTGTAGTTTTTCATGGTTAGTTTTAATTATCACCTTGGCACAATCCAGAATCACCTGGCGGGGCAAAATCTCCGTGAGAAATTTCCTAGATAAGGTTAGCTCATGGGATTGTCTTGATCACATTAGTTGATATGGGAAAACCCAGCCCACTATGGGTGGCACCATTCCCTAGGGTTAGGCCCTGGACTAAACTCAATGGGGAGACTGAGCTGACACTGGCAATCCTCGTTCTTGACTGTGGATGTGATGTGACCAGAGGCTCTAAATTTCTGCTACCTTGTTTTCCTAACAGTTCTGGACTATTACCCAGAACTGTGAGACAACCCCTTCTTTCCCTAAATTGCTGTTGTCAAGATGTTTTATAACCGCAACAGCAAGGGAAACTGAGAAACATCTATGCCATTAGTTACAGTGAATACATACATGTTCTTCTGAGTGCAGTCTTATGAGAAGACTATACCCATCTGTATTTCACAGCTTGTGGCGTACACAAAATTTGACGGGTGAAAACGTCTTCCGCAGCCCACTTCCCATGCTGCAGCTTTCTCCCGTGTTTCTTCTCCATCACTTAAGTTCCCCCAGTTCCAGGCACCATAGGAGGCTTGCACATTGTGACACAGGTTCTGGCCGTGTTGCTGGCGTCACCACAGGGAGGTGTTCACAATGAGCAGATGGATCTCTGGAAGCTATTTCTACACCAAGGCAGCGTAACTGTAGAGGGAGTGAACGTTAGTCACATAAATACACAGATAGCCCATTAATCCCGGAGAGAATGCATCCTCACTCAGCCCCTCCTGATCCCAATCCCAGAAATGTGTGCATCCTCTACAATCTCACTGGATGTGAAGACAAATTTGAAGGATAGGTCAGAGAGGAAAGAGATAATGCTTTTAACAACACTGAATATATATCACAAATCTTCAGGGCCTCAAAGCTCAAATGTTTTTAGCACTTACAGTATACATACTATAAATATGCTTATATAATATAGATATGTTGTATATAAATACATTAAAACAAATATAAACATGCTTATGTAAATAAAATAACATTGGCTTATCAATTTCCGTATCTTAGCAACAAATATTTGTTCAAGATTTCCCATGGGCCAGACCTCATCCTGAATAATGAACCTAATCAAAATTAGTTAGCATAGTCATAAGTTAGGAAACGCACAGTGAAGCACAATTTTGAATTAGGAAACTTATTGTGAGGTTGAAGAAGAAAAATCAATGTCCTGAAGAGCTCATCTCTGTCTCTGTCTCTCTCTGTCACACACAGACACCTCTCTCTCTCTCTCTCTCTCTCTCTCTCTCTCTCACACACACACACACACACACACACACTTGAAAATTCATTCCCAGAAGCCAATATGAGTAACATCTACTCCTTCCGCTTAAGGTATTAATGACAATCCAAAAATATGATTTCACCACACTCTACCCAGGAGAACTAATGAGTTCACTGAACTTATATATAAAATATGAATGACAGGTTATGAGCCTGGGCAATTCCAAAGCAGTCACACTGGAAATCTCCACCTATTATAGCTGATGACATCCCCATAACCACGAATAGGGAGCCCCCTTCCCCAAGTCTTCCCTAAGTGTATGTACTGTAACACCTTTCTGAGACTCTGAGGCTACATTGAGTAAGATTTCATACAGATGTCTGAGAGGAACCAGAATACTGATGGTCTGGCACCCTTCTTGTGAAAGGGAATATCAACAGTACCCTAGTCTGATGGGCTCTCGAAAGTAGGCATCACTGATTCCATCAAAATGGTGGCAGTTTGGCCAAGAGCATAGTATCCTACAATGCACACACACACACACACACACACACACACACACACACACACACACACACTGCTTCCCCCCTCCTTCTCACACACACACGAGTGCATATACTCAGAGACGGACACAGACATATATAAGCCTAGCCTCATTTCAACACATGTATCTGATATGCTAAGACCACAATTCTTTGGACTAGCACAAATGTATAGAATTACCTATTTAAAGTGAATGGTTATAAAAAGATCCAAATAAAGTCATCTGATGACCGATATGGTTTCTTTGACAGACACAAGACTCCAGAGAGCTAGCTGGCACATATGTGGCTCTTCTTTGCACATGTTAAAATAGTGACATATGTGGATGGATGTAGCTGTAGACCATTGAAAGTGAATATGTTCAGGTTTTAAGGTAGCTGGTGAACTTGGAGCAGGGAGAGTGTGGTTTTCAGGATGGATCCTTTTGCATCAGTTGGTGTTAGCCTGATTTCTACTGCTAACTGCATCCCCCACAGTTCTTGACCTACTGCTTTGAAGAGGGTGAACTTATTATAAGCTATTTTGATCCACAGGTTTTTAAATGATATGTTTGTAAATTATAGAATCTGTATCAAGTAACTTTTGTATCTGGCTTTTGTTTTCAGTGATTGTCACATATGGAAGGAACAGTTAAAATGCATGTTATTAGTTTCCTTCAAAATAGATTTCCCTGTTAGGGTTTACATCATCACACCCACTGAAAATCAGAGTGTCTGAATGGCCTCAGAGAGAATGAATAAATTTTCTATATGCCTGTAGCAACCAACTCTGAAGGCTCCACTGCCAAATGCCAGGCTGTCCTAAGATTAGGAAGATAAATCCAGCTGTGAAGCTTTGATTTACATCACAGTAGATTTCTGGGCTATGTGCGTATTTAATATATGTAAACTCACTGTATAGTACACAGGAATGCATATGTATTTTATGTACAGTATTTCAGTCTGGTTCCCCAAGACAGAATCAAATAAGTAAGATTCTCCTGAGTGACGTGAAGTGTTGTGTAGTCTAAAATCACATCCACACCTCTGGCAGAGGCATCAGGCTATGCTGTACGCGTGACTTTGAGGCCAGCGGCAAAGAAGTTTGAGCTGTTGTATTCTAGATCATCATACTCACTAAGGAAAACTTGACAAAGACTTTGAAGAGTCAAAGAAACCCCTCATCTTCCAGAAACCAGCTTCATTGAGATCTCTACTGCAATCAGTCCTTGGCTGTGAGCCATCCACAGGGAGGTGTGGATTTGCAGCAAATGTGGGCGACTTTAAAGCCTGTAGGGCTAGGGGGTGTTAAATGCTTAGTCTCTACCTGTTTGAGGAAATCTTATTATGAAATGTTCTGTAAATCATAAGGTGCAGAAATACTGCAGTGTAATGGCTTGCATTCTCATGTGGGCAGCTGTTGAGAGAAGGCACAATACATCTGACTCAGCACTTCCTGCTTTAAACAATCTTCCCTGGGAATTGCTGGGCATCCAGTCTCTTACTTAACCTCACAGAGCAAGATCGATGCTTTGGTTTAATGACCTCTTTGACAGAGCCTTCTCTTCCTCCTCTCACATCTTAAGTCTTCTTTTGTTTACCTGTATTTTCATTGTTTATCCCCATCCAAAATATTCTCTACTTATTTCCTTTCTATATCCAATGGTCAAGTTGTCAAGTAGCACAAACTAACTCAACACCTAAAAAGAAAAATTCCTCTGTCGAGGAGTGCCATTGCGCCAAAGGAAGAAAAAAATGTAAACATGTGTAAATGTGCAATACTATGACTTGAAAATGAAAAATAAGAGATTTTGAATTGAGTTAAAGTGGCTTCAGCTCTCCATAAAATAGAGGCCTTCAAGCTGTGTTACAGAGTCACAGGTTGTTTTAACCCAATTTCTAGATGCTTCACATCTGGAACATTTTCTAAACTTAACTTCCTGAAAATGTGCTCATGAGGGAAGGATATGTCTCTTCTCCTTTGCACGTCCTATTTCATGACTGGGTCTTCCATTTTTTAAATGGGGGAGTCATATATCCTGAATATTGTTTTTTTTTTATTACCTACAGGAGTAGCAGCCTTGGAAGCATACAGAATGAACAAACTGAAATACTTTAACACTTAAAAATGAAACTCCAATATCCTGTACCATAGAAAAAAATTTACATCAATAAGTTGTTGTTGTTGTTGTTGTTGTTGTTTTGAGACAGAGTCTGGTTGTATAGCCCAGACTGGCCTCCAGCACAACATCCTTTTGCTTCTACCGTCTACGAGTTAGGATTGTAGGTGTCACAACCAGGGACCACATTACATAAATGTTAGTCTTTCAGACATACGCAGGGTCTCCTGTGAGGAGCGAGTGCTGGGGGGTGGTCAGGAAAACACAGCATGTCGTGCTCTCTGGGGTGCTTTGTATTTAATTTTCAACATTTCATTATATCCATCTTATCTCCAATTTATGCAAAGGTTATACCAAAGATGACATTTGTCATGGGTGGTTGGTACAAAAAGATGGGACTAGTTGTACTCCCAGATCTTGTTCTTGTCACCTTTGAGGCAGGTGTATAATACTTCTGTATCCCGGTTTTGCTCCCTAAAAGGTAGCAGCGGATGGCTCTGGTTTTACAAGAGACATGCATACACATGGAAATGTTATCCTTATCAACTGTTACTAATGGAAGTGTAGCTTATTTCTGCCACACATCTGTGTAAAAGCTGCCTTGTCTTTCCTACCTTACCTAACATCCCCTCCTTTTCCCTTCATTTTTAATCTTAAGATTAATTTGTATTTTTCATCAGCTTTGTAATTATAAGATAATAATCCAAAAGAAAAGTTAACATTTTGATCTCAAGAAATTATTAAAGATTACAATTTAATACATTTTATAATCTTATGTACTTATATGAGAGATTTTATTGTGGGGTATTTATAATGGAAGTCACATCTTCAAAAATGCAAATCACATCCGGATTGAAATCTGTATAGAATGAAAATAAAATCGCAGAATGAGTGACTGAGTGGTTGACTTTCAATGTTTGAGTGTTTTGTAAGTAAAGGGTGTTAGGCACTGAACTGGCTACATAGAAATCAGTGAGATAAAGAATGCTAGTCCATACATACACCAGAAATAATGTCCTTTAGGTCTCCTAGTCTCTGACATGGCATCAGATGTCACCTTAAGACTGTAGAAAAAAATGTAAAAAATCGTGGGAGATGCAGAAAAAAAAAAACCTTGAAATTCAGTTCTTAAAAATCCGGGCACTTACTTTTCATAAAAAGCAGTTCTAAGCACTCACTGAGTGGGCATTCGTACTCGGGTTGGTGGGCACAGCACAGTAGGGGAGAAAGGACTGCAGGCAGACCATAAAAACAACTTAGTCTCAGCAGAGTTGTTTTGTAGCCCGGAGCCTTCAGCCATTTCCTCTATGTGCAGTGAAGTGGTGACCAAGGCTCCCGTGAAGCTGCACATCAGTTTCGTTCTGCCACTGCATGCTCAGTACTGAAAGTCCCTGGAGAGTCTGTCATTCTCTTTCTTCTGCTGTGCAAATACTTAAGTGCTTTCCAATTCTGTCCTAAAGGTAATGAATCATGGTTGGGAATGAAGATAACACTGACCTTGCTGTCTTTCCCTCACAAGCAAGAGCAAACTCTTCTGGCCTTATAGAATCAAAAATGAAGGCAATCAGCAGGAATTACTGCAGACACCAGAGCAAAGTTGGAGGAGTCATTGCGAGTACTGTGGTTTGAAAAGTAGCATATAAGGTATTCCATGCATCTGCCTCTTATGCTGGAGTCCACAGAAATGCAAAGGGCCGATGATTGCATAGGAAAAAATTATTTTCTTCTCTGAAATTGTTTCTTTTTAATTATGAGAGTAGGCAACAGCTACATACTGCTGCTTTGTTATCAGTTAAACTAATCTGTGTGGTTTAGATATATTCAAATGTCATTTGCACTTGCTTTCTGATTTAGAAATCATGGTAGGCTTTATTTTTATTTATTTAATTTTTTTGCTTTATAAATACCATTCAAGCCGGGGCGGTATTGGCACACACTTTTAATCCCAGCACTCTGGAGGCAGAGGCAGAGGCAGGTGGATCTCTGTGAGTTCCAAGGCCAGCCTGATCTATAAGAGCTAGTTCCAGGACAGGCTCCAAAGCTACAGAGAAACCCTGTCTTGAAAAACAAAAACAAACAAACAAACAAATACCATTCAAAATTTCCACCTCCTCCCCCTCCTCCTATATCCCTCTCATTCCTCCATTCACTGTCCCCGTGTCGTCCCCCCCCCCCCCCCGCACTTCCCGCCCAGTCCTAAGAGAGGGCAGGGTATCCGCTCCATCCAGGCCTAGGAAGGTGTGCATCCAAACAGACTAGGATCCCAAAAAGCCAGCACATACAGTAGAAAGAAATCCCAGTGTCATTATCATTGGCTTCTCAGTCAGCCCCCATTGTCAGTCACATTCAGAGTCTGGTTTGATCAGTTGCTCCTTCAGTCCCAGTCCAGCTGCCCTGGTGAGCTCCGATTGGATCAGTCACACCGTCTCAGTGGGTGGACGAACCCCTCGCGGTCCTGATTTCCTTGCTCATCTTCTCCCGGTAGGCTTTATTTTTAAGACTTTATTTATTAGACTTGACGCCGACTGTTGTTATTTAATGCAAAACAAAGCACATACATAATTATTTACATGTGAAGCTGTCAACTAAAATTGGGTTTTCATAACTGTATTTAATCGCTGTGAGAGGGTCTTACAAGATTGTCAATAGGGCAATTAAGATTACCCTGGTAGGTATAGGCACAGGCAGCTCATTCAGGGACCATAGAACGCAGAAATTGGTCACCCTCACTGGATATCTTAATGGGGAAAAAAAAAAGGCACTATGATTTAAGGACAGTGCTGAGCTTGAAGGAGAAAACAGGAACTTCGATGGAGAAAAGTAGGTAGAAATTTTTCAGGAATCCCGGGAGTCAAGAGCAGGCCCCGAAGAAAAGAGGAGCCCATTTCGGTCCCAGGCTTTGTTTCAAGAACACTGGCGACAAACCTCTTCCTGTTGACTAATGCGCTGCCTCTCCCTACTCCATCCATCCACCTCACCCCCCAGAAAGCAGCGGCCACAGAGCCTCCACCGCTCAATCCGAGACCTCCGAGTCCGACTCTGCGGGCCCGCAGCAACCGGCGGGGATCCCGCGGCTCAGGCGGGCGGTCCGTTCTTCGTACGGCGGCTTCCAGACAGTGACAGCTCGGACGCCGAGCCCCGGGCTCTCTGCTCCCCCTCTTTAAGAACCGGGCTCCAGCTAGAAGAGCTCAGCCCCAGCCAGACTCCACCCCTGCGCTGCAGCCCAGCTACACGCCTACGTAGCGCCTCTCAGCGGCGCCGTTAGCTGACGTAGATGCACGTCATTGGCTCGGCCGCTCTGCCCGCACGCGATTGGGTCCCGGCGGCACGGCCCCGCCCCCTCCTCGCCTCGGGCCCGCCTCGCCGGCTGTCCCCGCGCCGCTGGTCCGCGAGCAGCCTGGCGGTTTGCCTCTTCCTCGCCCGTCCTCTAGACCGCGTCCATGGCCACCGCCGCGACCGAGGAGCCCTTCCCTTTCCACGGTCTTCTGCCGAAGAAGGAGACCGGGGCTGCCTCCTTCCTGTGCCGCTACCCGGAGTATGACGGGCGCGGGGTGCTCATCGCCGTCCTGGACACGGGGGTCGATCCCGGGGCTCCGGGCATGCAGGTGAGGCGGCGCCGAGGGCCCGGGACCGGAAGGGCCGAGCCGAGACCGAGCCGGGGGACGGGGCCGGGCAACTCCGGGCCACCGCAGGACCCCGTTCCCGCTCCACACAAAAGCGGCGTGGTCGGCGTGGCTGATCGGGATCGGGGGCCGCGGGGAAGCCCTGCTGGTCATCCGGGTGTGCCAGGCCCCGCACCTCGTCAGGGTCCTTGCCCGGTGTTGCCGAGCCAGGATTTTACAGTTTTTAACCTTGGGGGTGCGGGGAGGGGTGACACCGATGGGGCAGCAGTTAGGGATGTGGTTACAGATTGGTTTTGGCAAGACCAGCAAAGCGGGGTTCTCAGAAGACTACTCGGTCCGCTTCCGGAATGGTTTCTTCTGAGACTTTGGTATTTTTAAGTTATCTGCTGTGTGTTTGTTTAGAGTCCTTGAAATCTGGGTTAGTCTTTTACATAAGGCACAACTAAATTGTTAGGGGCGAACTTTTCAGGCCTTATGGAAATATATTTTTTAAACGCCTCAGAACGTTTAAAAAATTCTTTAGCTATGGTTTCCCCAAATGACTTTATTTTCCTTTATGCAAGTTAGAAGTCTTTAGGGCAGGGACCTTACAGAAAACTGATGTTAAAAAAAAAATGCCTCTGATTAAAATGCATTCTGTTTTTAAAGTAAACTAACCTTTTACTAAAACCCACTAATAAGTATTTTCCCAGCCATTGTTGACTATCTTCTCTGACTAACTTATTGCCTCCTTTTTGGTCCTGTGTCTGTGTATCTATCAGATAGATGCATTAGATTGCATAGATAATATATTAACTTCTTCCTCACAAAAGAGGGTTGCTTGGTCCTTTATGCCTAGACCTTGGTTTCCCTCCCATCTTTAGTTCTTTCATTGTGCAAGGGATGGGAAGGAAGCCTGTGTGGCCACTCCATGGATCTCTGGGGAGTCCTGATCCGGAGGGTTTGTTGCTTTTTCTCTTCTCCGGAGCACGTCTAGTGGTGGTCCTGTCTGGCAGAGCCCCTGACTAGAACCTCAGGTAATGAGTTCCCTCCAGGTGACTACTGTTGTTCTTTTATGAAGGGTAATTGCTAAGGCGTGACAGCATTGCCACATAGAGGGTTTGGCACACAGTGGCAATGCTGCCCATTACACAGCAGTGTGTGCTTACTTTTTGTAGGACGTGTGGGAGAACAGCCAGGGTAAGTGGCTTGCTGGTTCTTTTGTTAGAGGTCAGGCGGTTTTGGAGTAGACCTGCTCAGTGGACATTTGTGGGATTTCCAGCTCTGTTTATCAAAGTATTTTGTTTCTCTAAAGGAACAGTTTTTACCCTGTAGAATTACTTGACAATTGAGAAAATCAATAAAGTGCTGAAGTAAAGTTTTAAATACTATCTTAAAGTTCTAAGTAACAATAAATGTCTAATAGGAGGAGTTTATGGTAGGTCTATACTTAAAAATTGTCTGAAGAGAAAATATGTTGATATTTACAGACAACATAAATACTCAATAAAATATTGAAACCAAATGAGAATGTAAGATCATTCTTATATTCTTATATAATTAATGCTCATTAATTATAATCATTAATGCTCAGATTCTAAATATGAGCAGCTTTTTTTTTAATTCAGCAAGGAACTAAGCACATGAGTGACTTCAGTTGTTTCCTTACCTGATGAATTAATTTTGTAGTTTTGTATATACATCATTAAGGTAAGAAAGAAAATAGAAATTAAAAAAACAAAAGATTAGACGAGGGGACTGACCTGGCCATTTGGGATGCCAAAGGGGGTCTAAATAAAGGACTCGAGACAAAAATGAGAGCTTTGAGGGACAGAGCCAGTTGTCTCCTCCTTCGCTAACTTCCTTAGACCAAGTCCTTTTGCTGTCACAGCTTCTGGGTGCATTCAGAGGAGAGGGCAGGGATGGGTGTGTGGATAGATTGAGGAGAGTAATACTTCCGTAAATGATGAAATATTCTCTTAGCAAGCATTCAGGCTCCTGGTTGGTGCCTACTGCTCCATTAAATAACAAAGTCCTGGAAACTGAGTGTTTCAAAGATAGAGCGGTAGGATGGCGGGAAGACTGTGAGATCGTGGATGTGTTTCATGAGAAGATAAAACTTGATTGGGGCCGCGTCTACAAAAGCAATCATAGATGCCACTCTTATCTCACCACTGATCTATGCTTCACTTTCCCAAACTTACTACCCACCAAAAACAAACCTAGTATCATGTATTTGTTCAAAACAAAGTCAGTTTGCTTTTAAGTAATTCTCCAAAAATTTGAATTCTATTGTAAGTCTTTCACCCTCCCAACTTTGACCTTTGGGCGTAGCCTCCACACCACCTTTCACTCCGTGCTTCCCTCTTGAACATTTGATTTCCATCTCTTCTAGGCACCTAGATGTTGCAGGTCCTAGTGCTTGCCTTTGCCGGTGGTCCTTAATTTGCCCAAAGGCTTCCTATAGTCACCTGCAAACTCCTGCTTCATCCTTTAAAACATTACTGATTTCATTGAGTCTTTGCCAGGTATTTAGCTCTACTGTTAAGGTCTGCGGCTGTAGACGTGAGTAAGGCTATCAGAGGTTTCAGTTCTTCTCCCTTTTGTTCTCCTCTCAAGTTGTAAGTATTCCTAATAGTGCTTACATTTTTTTATCTTGTTACCCCACCTTCTTGTTACCCCACCTTACATTTTCCTGGTTAAAATTCTTGGAAAGCATATATCAAATTTATTTGGTATCAAATCTGCTAGTAATAATAAGCATTTTGTTGAAAAAGATGTGCATGCATAATAGGAAACTGTCCTTTTAGAAAAAAACAATTTGCTGTAAATGGATACAAATAGCTTCATGAAAGTTTTTTGTTTGGTTGGCATTTGTGATTTTTTTTTTTTTTTTTTGATACAGGGTTTCTCTGTGTAGTAGCTCTAGCTGTCCTGAAGCTAGCTCTGTAAACCAGGCTGGTCTTGATCTCACAGAGATCCGCCTGCCTCTGCCACCCGAGTGCTGGGATTAAAGTTGTGCGCCACTAACACCCAGCTCAAAAAAAGTATTTTTAGTGTGCTCATTAGTGTACTCTTTCACTAAAGTATTAATAAGTAATCCAACATATATAATTGGTTATACTTTAGTTTTAGTGACTGTCATTTCCTTGGGCTTAGTTTCTGCAAGCTGAGGTTTGTGTCCTTAAGGCATTTCTTGACTACTTCCTTAAACTTCCTGCCTTGGATTATTATCTCTACTCCTCTGTTATCCCAACTGATAAGCTTTCTAAAAGCAGGGATCCTTATGAATTGATCATGCTCTCAGAATAAAAGTTACTGAGTAGTAATCACATACTTAAATGTACATTTTCAATTTTTTTCCATTGAAATTTCAAGTAAATGCTACTTTTTCTTTGTTTAGTGAGCGTTTGTTTTTGATGGTTAGCAAGCCTTTTGCCTCTTGTTCTGGTCTTTACAAATGGTTAATGAATGGCTTCTACCCATACCATTTTCTGCTCCATAATAGGTACAGTGGAGAAATAAGCAACTTGTATTCCTGACATTTAGGGGAAATGGTAGGCAATTTTTTTTTATTTAGTTAGTATCCAGGAAGCGTTTCCCTGTCTCCCCTTCAAGGTTATTGCGGTGACTTTCCCCATTATTCCATTTTCCAGGCTTGCCAGCCCTCATCCACGCACCTCTCCTTCCTTAAAGATGGACTGCATATTTCCTCTATTACTAGTTGAATTTCCTTCTTATCCCAAACCTCTACTACAAAATTCTCATATGATCTTGCCTTTATTTTTTTTTTCAGCCCCAAGTTCTTGTCTATTAGAAAATCTCCAACAGAGTGAACAAAAATTTAAATTTTCTGTATGTGTATTTTGTATGTTTGTCTGCCTCGCTCTCCCTTCCTCCCTTCTCTCTCTCTCTCTCTCTCTCTCTCTCTCTCTCTCTCTCTCTCTCTTTGTCTCCCTCTGTGTGTGTGGGGGGGTGGGGGGTGGGTGAGAGAGAGACAGAGAGACCACGAGCACTTCTTATAAGTAAAACTTAACAGAAACAATACATGGTAAACAAATCACTAAGTCTTGTTTGGCTTTTCCTCTGCTCACATACTGATAATGAGGGTTTGTTTTACTAGTTTGATCATTTTCATTGCAACTTTTTTTCCTAAATTTTCATATTATTGAACTTCTTGGTTATCAGCTTTCTTCTAGTATAGATATCCAAGAAAGCTTACAGATTGCTGTTCAAAAAAAGCAAAACAAAACAAAACAAACCTGCTGCAGGAGTACCTTCCGCTGCTTCAGCCAGTAGTCGCTGAAGCACGAGCCCACTGGGGCATGGTATATTTCTCTTTAAAAGAAGGGCGGCAAGCTCAGCTCGGCCTCTTGGTTCCTGCGCTTGGTTCCGGCTCCTGCTCCAGCGACTAGGCTCCCTTCCTGATGGTTTATGGTGTATGTAAGTTTTACCTCCCAAAATAAATACCCCCTTAAAACATAATTGGTGTGGGATTGATTCGCCATTACAAAACAACAACAACAAAAAACCCTGAGCCTGACAGGCCCTTTGGAACTTCACACCGTGATTCTCTTGGTTTTTCAGGGCAGCAGGACAGAGTTCTACGTGTGATCCAAAGCTTTACCTTCTTGGCCCTGTCAAGAAAAAAAAAATGTTCCTTGTTTTCTCTAAGAGTCACTGCTTCCTTGAGTATATCTTACATACAAAACTTTGCATATACTATAGAGGAAATACTTTGTGTTGGGGAAAAGATTCATGATAGTCAAATGATTTAATAGTAATGGCCACAATCCTGGTCCTAAAGATTTATGAATTTTCCAGGTGTAAGAAAAGTCTGAAGACTTTGTGTTTGTTACATTCTTGACATGTTTTATTTTCTTCTTTCTTTCTCTTTTTTACAGACCTTGTGTTTTCATGTCTATTTCCTGTTGGTGTGTGTGTGTGTGTGTGTGTGTGTGTGTGTGTGAGAGAGAGAGAGAGAGAGAGAGAGAGATAGAGACTATATACGTGTGTGTGTGTGTGTCTACACAAATACAGCTTTAACTAGTGTATGTGTTCATTGTACAAAATGATGGGTTTCCTTATGACATTTTTATACATGTATATCTCAACTGACAGTAATAAATGGGAAAGTGAATTAGATGGCTCTCAAAAAGAAGTAGAAAGGGCTTGTGAGGTGGCTCAGTGGTAAAGGTGCCTGCTGCCAATATGTACCCTTGGTAGAAATGTATATTAGATCATTTACCACAAAAATTAGTACTGAGTTTCTTTAAGTATAGGCATGCTCCATAAGTATATATTGAACACAATGACTTGGTTTGCAAAACTAGCCCCAAAGCCTTATCAATTATTTGTCTGTAAAAATATTCTACTACAGTTTCCTGTAGCAGTTGTGTTGTGGCTCACATGAAAATTTATGGCTCGTAAAGAAACATATCTTAACAAAGTTATTAGAGCCGATGCCAAGTTGGATCATTCAGTCATAAAAACATGTTAATACCCAGCCATCACTGTTGTTGCTGGGTGTCTGTTTGCAACTTGAATGGAGTGTGTCCCTGTGGAGTGTGTACTCTAAGAGGAGACACTGCTGAGAGTCACCTCGTGTGTGTTGTTGAAAGTTGGGTTGTGTCCTGTGAGGTGAACAGTGTGCAGTATGACGCTGAGAGTGGGGAACACATGAAAGGAGTCATCTGGGGCGGTTTTCTGAAGGGGCGATAACTTTACTAGAAAACTGAAATGCACAATCGAATGCTCTTAATACAGCTGAAGAGATAAAGAATCTAAGGAGGAGGACTGTATGAAGACAGTCGAGGCAAAAATGGTCAGCATTTTATGGGAAGTAGTGCCACAGAGCATCTTGTGTTCTGAGTGCACTATGGATCTGGAGGGAGAGGAGTAATAAAACACAGTCTGCCTGCATCGTGCATAGTGCATAGGGGCCCGCTGGGAAAGAAGCACCTTAAGGACATGGCTTATGTAAGGGTCTTCAGTGTTTTTCACTCGTAACCGACCTCTCTCTTCCTGTGAACTTTAACACACAACCCCTGGTATATAGGCAAATAAAAGTAAATGTACAAATCAAGTATTTACTGATAAGTCATAAAGAAGCTTATTTTAGGAGCTGGAGAAGATGCGAGTGAGTTCAGTTCCCAATCCACACTGCAGCTCACAACAACATTCGACTCCAGTTCTGAGGATCTATCATCCTCTCTTGGCCTCTTAGGGCACCAGGCACACGTGTGGTACATATACATATATATAGGCAAACACATAAGTGAAAGTAAATCTTTTTTTAATTATTTAAAAAATTTGGTCAAATATAAAAGCATTTACTAAAAGCAAATGTACATACTCAATGAGATGAATAAGCTTGTTTAACACAGCCCAATTTAAAGATAAACTAATTTGATATTTACATGCTGAGGTGTAACATGGGGGGGGGCTATTTGTTATTTGAGTTTTCTGTTCTGCCCCGTCCCCCAGCTATTTAGTCCCAGAGAAAAATCACACACAGATCTCTGGAAGTTATAAAGCTGATTGGCCCATTAGGTCTGACTACTTATTAGCTAACTCTTACATCTTGATTAACCCATTTTTCTGATCTATGTTAGCCATGTGGCTCAGTACCTTTTTCAGTGGGGCAGCTCACATCCTGCTGCTTTTGTGGTCTGGGCAGGAGTGGGAGAAATCAACTTCCTCTTCCCCAGAATTCTCCTGCTCTCCTTGCATCATTTCCACTTCCTGTCTGGTTTTCCCACCTACACCTCCTGCCTGGCCAATCAGTGTTTATTTAAAACATGACAGAATACAGACAATTCTCCTGTACCACTAAGGAGTGGTGGAGAGAAAATATGAAAAGCTGTGATTTCTGAAATTAAGCTATTAGATTTCTATGAGAGTAGAAGATTTCATGTACTAAAAATACAGCAGTCCATAGAATAGAGCCTGGTCATATCAGCCTGGGATTTCAACCAAGTGTTTTGTAGTATGATGGCCTGCTCAGTAAAAGTATGCATGTTGAATTTTCAACACCAAAACCGCAGTACTTATACAATTCAGCTGGCCTAAGTGCTGCCACACATTTAGTTGAATTAAGTTTTGGTTGTCGCACACCCAGTAACCTTTTACTGTTGCCAGGCTTTTGTTTGTGTGTGTGTGTGTGTGTGTGTGTGTGTGTGTGTGTGTGTGTGATTTCATACAGTATTAAGTTACAGGACCCCCATAAAGAGTGAGTTTCAACTTGATTTAAGAAGCTGATGTGTACATTGCGAAAGGAAGAGATGGCAGTGGTTTGACAAGCTGGCACAGTGGTGATAGAAGTAGACAAATGGATTTGAGTTCCATTGTAGAGGAAGGACTTCCTGATAGCTGTGGTGCAAGATGTAAATGAGATAGTCAGAAAGACTTCTGTGTCTGGCTTGAGCAACTGGTGTAGGATGAGACTTAGAAGGACAACATTGGGAGCAAAACAAATATGAGAATGTTTAACCGTTGAACTTGGGATTTACAAGTACTGGTCCAACATTGAGTAATAAAATGCTACTGTTTTCTACCCAGCTCAGAGCGTACTTTTCTTCAGATATTTGCTCACACGTTGCCTTCTCAGCAAGGCCTTCGTTGACCAACCAAGTTAAAATGGATAAATCAGTACTTCTTATTTCCTGTCTTTAGCTTAATTTCTCAGTATTTTACATCTTTATTTATTATCTACTTCCTTGCCCTGCTGTATGTAAGATAAGGAATTTTGTGTACTAACAACTGCTATATCCAACACCCAAAAGATTGCAAATATTAAAGAAATATATGAAACCACTTAAAGGGTTGTATATTTTTTCCATGAATAATTTTTTCTTTACTGTTTATTTATACTTTTTTGGTTTTTTTTAGATTTATTTATTTATTCTGTATAGAGTATTCTCAGTATTCTGTCTGCATGTATACCTGGAGGCCAGAAGAGGGCACCAGATCTCACAACAGATGGTTGTGAGCCACTATGTGGTTGCCGGGAATTGAACTCAGGACCTTTGGAAGAGTAGGCAGTGCTCTTAACCACTGAGACATCTCTCCAACCCCTATACTTTTCTCTTAATTATATTATTTTTAATATAAATGAAAAATTCCATAGATATAAGTATATATACATAAATGTATATTACATAGTGTGTACATACATGGATTTATATTACTTTCTTTAAAGACAAAATCTAACTCATTTTCTTTGTCTCAATTTTTAGGTTACAACTGATGGAAAACCAAAAATCATTGACATCATTGATACCACAGGAAGTGGTGATGTGAATACTGCTACAGAAGTAGAGCCGAAAGATGGGGAAATTATTGGTCTTTCTGGAAGAGTGCTTAAGGTTGGAACATTTCTCTTCTTATTGAATGGGATTTTGGTTTGTTGGTTCTTTTCCCCTCTTCCTTTGTTTTGTAATGTTGCTTCAAAACATCTTAATATTTTAAAACTTAAATTGGCACTAGAGTAGTATTTACCTGTTACTTACAAAGCAAAATATCCCAAAACCCTTAGTATAAAATAAGGAGATGTTCCATTACTGTCTTCTAAGAACATAGGTTGTCATGTTGATGGATGCTATGGTAAGTATTGAATCCTCAGTTATTGGGTATCCTCCACAGATGTAATAAGCCAAATCAAACCGAATTAATAAGACCAGGTTTTAATCTGAACAAAGCAACTCCTGGGTAGTCTTGGAAGGAAGGAGAAGCTATGGGTCAGTTCTGGATATCTTGTCTTAAAGACCTATAGTCGTGGTCTTGAGCATCTCAGGGGGAGGGGCCTCCCCTTTGGGTTTTCTCAGGCATGGGGTCTAGAATGTGACAGTTGGGTTCAGGTGGAGTTTCCCAACAGCTTAAAGTTGTGAATTTCTCATGAAGTTGTAAATTGTTGACCATGGTTGTGGTTTCATTTAAAGGCTTAGCTAGTGACCGTTGGGAAGTTGGCTGTTCCATGGACATAATTTGGTTTATTTGTTTGGTTGTTTTATCAGTCCTAGAATGCTAGGTAGACCAGGCTGTTCCCAATTCTACCTGTTTGGTTGTTTTATCAGTCCTAGAGCGCTAGGTAGACCAGGCTGTTCCCAATTCTACCTGTTTGGTTGTTTTATCAGTCCTAGAACGCTAGGTAGACCAGGCTGTTCCCAATTCTACCTGTTTGGTTGTTTTATCAGTCCTAGAGCGCTAGGTAGACCAGGCTGTTCCCAATTCTACCTGTTTGGTTGTTTTATCAGTCCTAGAACGCTAGGTAGACCAGGCTGTTCCCAATTCTACCTGTTTGGTTGTTCTATCAGTCCTAGAACGCTAGGTAGACCAGGCTGTTCCCAATTCTACCTGTTTGGTTGTTTTATCAGTCCTAGAACGCTAGGTAGACCAGGCTGTTCCCAATTCTACCTGTTTGGTTGTTTTATCAGTCCTAGAACGCTAGGTAGACCAGGCTGTTCCCAATTCTACCTGTTTTGCCTCCCAAGTGCTGGGGTTAAAGGCTGCACACTACCCCTTGTTTCTTTGCCACATAACTCTCTTGACGGAGCTGTTTTATAGTGAGCATGGCAGCTGTCTTCTCTCAGGGCAAGAGTCTAAGAGAATAATCATGGTGAAAGTCATGGATCTTTATAAGGTTAGCTTATAAGTGATACCATCTCTTCATGGTATTCTGTTCATTGGAAATCATGCAGTCATCAGCAGACACCTGGAAGAGCATGGATACTCTAGGATGTGCGTCATGAGGGCCATCTTAGAAGTTATTTGTTCAGTAAAGTACTTGTAATTGGGATTTTTTTTTAAATTGAGGTCAACAAATGGTTTTAGCTTTTGAAGAGAAAAAAAAGAGAAAGTAACCACCTACATAGTTTTTTTGCCTTCATCATTTTTTCAGTGAACCCAACCATGAAGAAATATTTAGGCCCTAAAACCTACCAACTTAAATGACTGGCTTTGCTTTATTTTGTCCTTGGTAGAAAGGAATCTGTAAGCTAAGCATGAGACAATAGATATAAAACAAGCATAGAGCTATTTATGAGTTACTGGTTAATCCATTTAGAGGATGACAAAAAATTGAGAATGATTTTTATTTTTAATCTTTTAGAACAAGCAGACCTAGTTTGAAGTATATTCATTTACCCTATACGACAGTAGATCATACTTCTAGTGAACCCTGCAGATTTAGACCTACATAATTATTCTTGGTTGCTTATTTTTAGATAACTGTAATAACCTAAACTTTCAATAAGCGGTATGAACTATTGTCACTAGTGCTCAAAGGTAGAAATTTTATGTAATGTATCATTTCTTAATAAATAAGGTAAAGCAGTTAAGACTGATAGTTCTGCCTGTTGCTCACATGAAGACTGTTCTCCAGTGTGTATCATCGCTCCAATATGAACGTTCTCCAGGGAGTTGACCTCTTGACCGGTCTCCTAGTCCACGCAGGGGGAGATACTCTTTGGTTAAGTTTGGATAGCTTGTGGAATAGGATAGTGGAGACTAATTGCTCTTCATACAGACTTTGTACCAATCTTTCCCTCCTCCATCCATGCATAAAATGTACTTACAGAGGTATTGAGAATTTTTTTTCTTTTTCTTTTTTCGAGACAGGGTTTCTCTGTGTAGCTTTGATGCTTGTCCTGGTACTAGCTCTTTTATACCAGACTGGCCTTGAACTCTTAGAGATCCACCTGCCTCTGCCTCCTGAGTGCTGTGATTAAAGGTGTGCACTACCACCGCCTGGCTGAGATGTTTTATAGTCTCAGGAAGGAATAATTATTAGTCACTGGTACCATGACTACTTGGCTCTCCTTACCTCTTCAGGACACCATTTTCTGAAAGTAGTACAATAAGTTTCTTTGACTTAGCCATGTGTTACAGTGAAGTGAATATCTGTCTTTATTTCTCCTTCTTCCAAATAGCTCATAAACAACCAACAGAGCCTCATTCTTCTTGTTTAAGACCAGGTACAGGTAATACTTTGGTAGCCATTGTTTTCAGATGATAGTCCTCTACAATCTTTACTTCTTTGTTCCATATCATAATCAGTTTCAACTTTTGTGATATCATTTGTTGTTTTATCACCTTTGTGCAGATAAATAAAATGCAGTATTTAGTTTTCCCTACTTTCCAGCTTTTCATGAATGCCCTTATTTCTGTATCAGTTCTTCTTGTTGTTGGTGGTGTTTGCAAGAATTGAGATTGACTGGCCTTTATTGTTGTTGAATGTTGCAATAATGGGTTCGGTTTTCAGTTTCAAGATTTCTATACAGCACAGTCTATTTGCTCTGTG
Source organism: Myodes glareolus (assembly GCF_982192425.1). NCBI lineage: Eukaryota > Metazoa > Chordata > Mammalia > Rodentia > Cricetidae > Myodes > Myodes glareolus. The sequence goes on along the minus strand of NC_142052.1, from coordinate 32,267,973 downwards.
TATTGAACTGTTTGTTGCAGTTTGGGACTGTTGAGTAACAGTTCTTTTGAAAGCATTATGCACATTTCCTGTGCATGTGTGCTGATGTCTCCATGGTGTATGCCAGAAGAATTGCTGAGTCATGGAGATACAGCTTTACTAGGTCATTACTAATGTCTTTACCTTTTATTTGAGACTGGCCTTGTACTCACCTGATTTTCCTGCCTCCACATCCCAAGTGCTGGGATTATAGGTGTGCACCATCGTGCCTGGCCAGCTTTTAACTTCAAATACTTGGAATTTTCAGAACTTTAAAAAATAAAATCTTAAAAATGGATAGGAATCTCAGTATATCATGTTGTAGGTTTAATTTGCACTCGTTTAATGAGATCAGCCATTTTTTCATAGATTTGGGCTTTAGGGTTTCGTATGAAGTACTAAATGTTCATTTACCCTTTTCATTTTTGTTTTGTTTTATTTTAATGCTACTGAACTGTGCATTGTTTTCTTAGTGGTTTGTAGCATTCTTTTATATATCCATTTTCCATTTTAAACTTGAAATTTTCAGTTTTTACATATACATATGTACTTAATGAAAACTCAAAGCTCTAAAAATTAATTAAATGTATGACTGAATATGACAATATTCCCAGTATACCTAGAAAGTTGTATTTTTTCTTATTTGTTTTAGAGAATTTGACTGGAATTTTTTTATACTTAGTTTGAAGTTGGAGTCTCATTTTTCCCATAAGAAAACCTAGTATGTCCATATCACACATTAACAATCCTTTAGTTCTCATGTCTTTCTTTTAACTTGGCTACCTTCAAAGTTTGTTAGCAGACCTGTCTATCCTGAAGCTCACAGGAGACATTTGAACCAAGAGAAAGCCATGAACTTATGTAAGACATGGCGGGTGGGGGGAAGAAAGAGAGTTGCTGGGTTGTGAAGTTTGTCTATGACAGTGTCGTGTTAGCAATGTCCAAAGGTTGGCTCACCTTTAAGTCTTACTTCTTAGTTCTCTTTATCCTGTGGTTTTCCAGTAGTTCTCGACTCAGTTCTCAATACAGTAGCGTTATGGAAGGGAACACCATGCTGTTCTCACTTTACCACATTGAAATTAAACCTTTTAAAAAATAATCTATATTTAGCCTCAAAAAATGAAAAATTTTATGAACAGGTTAATACAGGCATACAGAAGAGTGTGACTAGATTTAGTATAACCAAAGCAAATAGTGTATGACTTTATAGGCATGTGCTATGAAGCTGGCAAGACTGAAACAACTCAGGGTGCTATTTGGTTCATTATGAAAAATGTCCCATTTGTTAGCTAACCTCTTTTGAGAGTTTCAGAAATGAACTATAATTCATAATTAATGAGATTATGTACTCCAGACAGGGATTTTGAGTCCCAGGCAAAGTGGGTTTTCATACAAAATAATATATCCTGTCTTTAAAAAGGAGACAAAGTTGATCTCCATGGAGATTTGGAGAGATAGCTCAGTAGATGAAGTATCTGCTATGTGAACATGAAGACCTGAACTCAGATCCCCAGCACCTCAAATTGCAGTGTGGTAGCATTCAGCTGTAATTTCAGCACTTCAAGGTAGAATCAGTAGGATCCCTGAATCTCAGTGACCAGCTGTCTTAGCTTCTGATTGAGAGACCCTGTCTCAAAAAACAGGATGGGGAGCAGTAGAGAAATTCTACATCAACCTTTGGCCTCCATGAACTTCATATGTACAACATGTGCATACTCCCACACAGATATACATCACACCTATAAGAAAAATGATCTTAATTACTATCTGTAGTTTAAACCATTTTAAATGTTTCTAAAAGTGGTGAAAATAAAAAACTTTGCTACTTAAAGATATCACACATAACTTCAAAATTTATACTATTTAAATATATAAAATGACATTCTATAATTGTCTTAGTTAATGTAGTATGACTTTTATTGAGTTTTTTTGTATATAATTTTTATAACTAGTCTACCTTTAAAGGAAAGTAGATAATACTAATTTTTGAGAAATATGTACTTCCATGACCCTGTGGAATTTTTGTTTTATTTATAGTTAAATAAATTGACCACAGGATTATTTTCATTGTTTTTTATATATATGCTAACTAACATGATTAAATATGTTGAATAGCTTTTGAGTTTTGCTTTTATTAGTTGGCATTTTATGGCCTTTTGAACATTTTCACTTGTCACTCACCAAAGTTTATAGAGGTACATGTACAGTGGACACTTGTGTTGCCTGGTAGTGGCACTTTGTTGCAACATTTCGTCACTGTTTTTGTTGTGTCAAGGCATTTTAAGAATATGAAGAATGTGTTTTCTGACAATGGATGAAATTTAATATGCAGCCAGTTGACTTTCAAATTATTAGTTAAAACATAGACCTTTAATAATAGTTTTCATATATCTAATATGATGAAATTTTCACCCAAAAGTTTTATATGTAGGTAATAATTGCTATAAAACATGGGAATGAGTTGGAGAAAGAGACTATAAGTGAGACAAGTGAGGATTTTTTGTTTGTTTTTGTTTTTGAGACAGGGTCTCTGAGTATTACTGACTGTCCTGGAGCTTATTATATAGACCAGGCTGGCCTCAAATTCACAGAGATCTACCTACCCTTTGCTTCTGACTGCTGGGATTAAAGGCATGAGGCAACCAGATGTGAATTGGCAGTTCAACTTGGTGTTTAGCACAAAGCTAACAGCTGTTTTTCATAATTAGGATGAATCAGAATAAATTTTGCTATGTTAAATTGCTTGATATTCATTGCATTTTGTGATTGATAGGAATCATAAAGTAGTTCTGATCCCCAGCTCACTGCTGGGTAGAAGATAGACATGAGTGGTGGGAGCAGCCTGCCTGTCTACTGCATCCCAGCTTCCATGAGAAATGAAGGTCTACAATAACAGACAGTCTGATCCTGGAGAAGCAGAAATCCTCAGCCGCCAGAGAAGGGAGCATGAGAGCAGTCATGAACCTTGAGCTGTTCTCTGTTTTCTTTTTCTTTTTCTTTTCTTTTGACACAGGGTTTCTCTGTAGCTTTGGAGCCTGTCCTGGAACTAACTCTTGTAGACCAGGCTAGCCTCAAACTCATAGAGATCCTCCTGTCTCTGCCGCCCAAGTGCTGGGATTAAAGACGTGCATTGCCACTGCCTGGCTTCCTTGAGCCATTCTCAAAGGGAAACTGCTGATGCATCTTGGCATTGGCCTTTTCATAGCCCTTTGAGGTTAAATGGCCTTGAGGCTGCTGATGGGTCGGTTGTTCTCCGTCCATCAGAAGCTAAGGTGCCAGGCATCCCACACACGCACTGAAAGGGCCTGCGTCCTCAAAAGACCTTGGCTCCGCTATTTCATCCTCCCATGATTTGGGAAGAGAAGAGGGTGAATGACATATGCATGAAGATGTAACCCACATAAATATTCATAGACACTTCTCTAAGGCATATGTATTAGAACTGCACTCTTGCCACCTCACTTTTGAGACAGCCTACTCTGCGCTCTCCATGGAGTGCTTGCTTTTGCTGAATCAACTTCTCTGAAACTGTGCTACTTTGCCTCCAAGAAGAATAGAGAGGCCCCATACATCTCCCCCTCGCCATCCCCAAAATACAGTCATAAGGTTAGGATTATGGGATATTTCTTCCTTGCACACAAGAGGAAATAAATGGACCCCCCCACCCCCATTAGTGGTTGAGAGTCACAACCACATTTATCTGGTCTAAAATCTCATACCTTTTTAACTGAATTTCGATGGAACTAGATTCCAATTTTTTACCTTCCAGTTTGTATAAGTAATTTCATTTCATCTTTCTATTAAAACCTATTTTTACAGATGATGAGATAATTTGAGAGTGTTAGAGATCTTAAATGAAATTAGCATGATTTTATAATGCTTTGTCAATAAGGATCCAAAGAGCCCTGTGTAGTATCTGTGCACTGTCTGTATGCTGCTGTTGTAGACGAATGACGTTCTTACTCTAAATAGGAAATGTGAGTGTGGGATAAGTTCTGAAAATTGCTTTTCCTCCCTGCTACTTAATGGCACAAGTGTGATAAAGGGAGAGGTGAGGCGTCAGCAATGTTTAAGAGCTGGTTAATAATGTTAGTGATTTAACGAAGTAATATATTTTCAAAGGATTTTATAAACTATAAAGTCATAGTGACATTAAGTGACCACTTAGAGTATTAGAAGTATTTCTCCTATACATAAACCTCTTTACCCACAGTAAGCCAGTAAAGTAGATGTGAGATAGTTTGATCCCACAGTGGTGTATTATTGGCATTGAGAAGTGAATGAGCAATTTGTTTTACCTACAGATTCCTGCAAACTGGACAAATCCTTCAGGAAAATATCATATTGGCATTAAAAATGGCTATGACTTCTATCCAAAGGCTCTCAAGGAAAGAATACAGGTAATGAGAAACCCAGAATCAATTGCTTGCGTGTGTATATGCTTAGATTCCTACTTGAAGAAAAAGGATTTTTTTTTAATTTAAGTTTTGCTTTTGTGAATGTCATGAGGTCTTAAATCTTCTAGGGACTTGGACTTTGAAAGACTGTTCAAGAGTATGTGTTTTACTTAAAGTCATTCTTAGTCTTGGGTGCATGGGCTAGTTAGTTTAAGGAAGAATAAAGCAAAACTAAACTAGAACTCAGATTTTGGGGTTCTTTTGGGTAGATGACATAAACTGAGCTTTAGGTTTTTTGAGAACTTTCTTAAAGAATAGATCTCTTTATTCTTGTTCTTGTATCGTCTAAGAACATTTGCCCCATTTATCTTGTTGTCTAGTCTTCTTGCTCTTGGTTTGTCACCATTTAATATTGTTCTGCTCATCAGATCTAAAGCTTTGAAGTATGTGTATAAGAGACACAAGTTGGGCTGGAGAGATTGCTCAGCAGTTTACCTTACTGTCTTTGCATCGAACCCAGGTTCAGTTCTCAACACCTATGATGACTCATGAAATTTTGGAAAAATAAAATCTATGCCCTGGCAATGCTGAAGCATGCATGGGCTGCCTGTATATGGTGGTTCTGTTGAATTTGTTCATATTGGGTTTTATGGTCTGAGCTGATGAGGACAACTGACCAGGTCTCTTTTTCAAGAGGGCACCAGATCTCATTACAGTTGGTTATGATGATTACCATGTGGTTGCTGGGAGTTGAAACTCAGGACCTTTGGAAAGCCAGCAGTGCTCTTAACCACAGATGCCTTATAACTACTTGTAACTCTAGTTCTAGGGGATCTGATGCCCTCTTCTGGCTTCTGTGAGCATCAGCATGCACATAGTTCACATAAATTCACACATACACATACATGAATAAAATAAAACCTGTCTATAGTTAGAGAAAGAAGAGCTAAGTTTGACTGGGAATTTGCTTTAAAGAGTTGCTGTGAAGTGAAAATTTCTGTGATGATGCAAATGTTTGAAGTGTTTAATGTCTGCTCTGTTAAGGGAACTGCTGTGGGCTACTCTGTTGCACAGTGCCATTTCTGAACACTGCTGTGACACTTAATTGCTGATGTGAGTCCAGTACTTCAACTGTAAAGCGAGGTATAGGATTGACAGTAATCCTGATGCAGATGTGGGTGCTGTCATCTGATCACAGAATATTCTTCTTTCCAGGTCCATGAGCCAGCATTTACCTTAATGCACATAGTTTTGATTGAATATAAACACACAGATGTCAGGGCCTTTTTATTGCTGTATTATGTTCAGTCAGCTTTTATAAGGAACTAATTGACATGCGAATATAGATCATAAAGTTGAAGTAGACTCTTCATAGATAGTCGAGTTTACTAGTTTACTGAAAGGATTCTTTTATTTAGAAAACTTTTGTTAGGAGATACTATGTGGTGAAGAATGGCGATAAAGGTTAGGACCAATTTCAGAAGCCTGGAACCTTGTCCAATAGAAGAGGGTGAGGCATCCTGGACAGGGATGATTGAGGACACCTGCCCTTCCCAGTGAGGCTGCAGTCTTTCCTTAGTCATGACTTTGTCCTTGCCTCTCTGCATTTCCCAGCTTTGTACAGGTCCAGGGGTGGGTACCTTCTACTCCAGTGACAGGGTTCCTGGTGTGGCAAACTACATTGTGGAGAAGGGCGGGTATAAATTGAGAAATAACTGTATAAAAATACTTTGTGTGACTTGATGAACTTGTTCTCCTAACTAACTTCATTAATTCATCTACTTCTTTATTACCTTCACTAGAAATGGTTTTGATAAGCCTTTGTTTCAGAATTTTGTAATATCTGAACTGCTGGCAGGGTGTAACCATAACCATGTAGGTTTACCTGACTAGTTTTTCTGCCTTATTGTGAGATAAAATTTTTGCCTTTGCAGAAAGAACGGAAGGAAAAAATCTGGGATCCTGTTCACAGAGTTGCGCTTGCAGAAGCTTGTAGGAAACAAGAAGAATTTGATATTGCCAACAATGGCTCTTCCCAAGTTAGTGCTACTCACTTTTATTTGAATGTTTCAAAGACTTATATTAGTACTCTAAAGGATTCAGTAGACTGCATTTTCATACGGTTCATCTCTTTACAGTTTTTTTCTCAGTGGGCTAAAGTTAGCAGTTCTGACATCATTATTTATGCCACACCAATTTACATGTGTATTATGAATATTTTAAAACATAGCCGTGAAATCTTTACCAGCTACACATGGAAATTCCTCTGTATCTCTTCCTAGCCACTGTCTCATTTTCCTCCCCAAGACATCATCATCCTGTCCTCTAACACTGTAGAATGATTTTCCTCTCTGAAGTTTGTGTGTTGAAGCCCTACAGAGCTTTTATGCAGTTTCTATTGCTGAGATTGTTAGGATATCTGCTGTGCCCTAGGTATTACAGGCAGGTCATCATACTTCTGTGTGATAATCTATGTTTATGGGTGTAATACAGTTTGTTCATTTTTCAGATTGGTACTGGCTTTGTTTTTTTGAATGTTAAGAATAGTGTCATTTTGGAGCCAAGGAAATGGCTCAGAGTTAAGAACACTTGGTGCTCTCAAGGAGAACCCAGAGTTGTTTGTAACTCTAGTTCCAGGAGATCCAGAGCATTCTGGCCTCTGCAGGCATCAGGTGGTGCAAATACATAATTGCATCCAAAGCACTCAAACATAAAATTAAAATAAATCTTTTTTATTGGTTTTTGTTTTTGAGACGGGTTCTCTGTGTAGCTTGACTGTTCTGGAACTCACTGTTTTGGATCTCAGACAAGGCTGGTTTCAAACTCACAGAGATCTGACTGTCTCTGCCTCCTGAGTGCTGGGATTATAGGCACAAAATAAATCCTTCAGAAAAGAAAAATATCATTTAAAACATTGTTGGGTATAGCTTTTTGTAAATCGTAATGATAATGCCTGTTTATATTCCCACCAGAGGCATGTAAGTATGCCCATTAACTTTTTAAATTTTATTTTTATTTTATGTGTATGAGTGTTTGTCTACACATGATGTTCTCAAAGGCCACAAGAGGGCAGTTATTTGTCTGGAACGGAAGTACACAGTTATGCGTAGCTGTGTGGTGAAAGTAAGCCTTGGTCCTCTGCAAGTGTGGCAGCTGCTCTTAACCATTGAGCCCTCCCAGTTAGTTTATAAGTGAAAATAATGTCTGTGTTTTTTTGTTTGCTTTTATGCTTTTTCTTTAGGAAGAAAAGCTAAAGTATGTTTATTCATGAACAGCGGTACATTTTAGAATTACAACATTGAAAATGCAAACAAGCTCCTCAGTGTTTTCAATTTCTTGGTGTTACTCTGAGACACAGGGACAATAAATCAGTATTCCCAGGTTATTCTCATAGTTTTCAAAATTATAATATTTTAAACAGTTCTAACCATCATCATAGCTTAATTTGAATAGTGACAATTCTTGTTTAAAGAATAAAATACAGTTAAGTTTAATAATTCTTATAAAGAACTATGCCCTTTGGAAATATTCAATAAAAATGTAATTTAAGATTCAGGTCTCTCAGTAATGTAACAGTTTCTCATGGAATCAGAGGTAGACACTGATTTAGGGCTTACCTTGCATTGAAAATTTTTATAGTTTGAGAATGCATTCAAAAGACTTCCATGAAATACATTTTATATGAATTCATTAGTAGTAAGGATTTTATTTTTATTTATTATGAAAATAGTATGCTAATTGCAGCAAATTTGGACAGCCCATGCATGTTAATATGTATCAAAGAAAAGCTTTTGTTATGCCATCCCAGGAACAAGTCACAAATAAGTGTTTATCCTTTTTTATTCTTTTATTATGAATATATACATTTTCTTAATCAAAAGTGGGATTGTGGACTGAGGATATAGCTCCGTGGTAGAGCACTTACCTTACGTACTCCAGGCTCTAGACTCAGTCTCCCACACTGCAAAAGCATTCTGTTTTCTTATTATGTTTTTCTGAAGTGAAGTGATTTTTTTCTATTTGTTTAACATTGTCTTTGATCATACGTATGTTAATACAACTCTCATACACACAAAAATACTCTAATATTAATCTGTTTTCTGATTAATAGGGCAGTAAGCTAATCAAGGAAGAGCTTCAAAGTCAAGTGGAATTACTTAATTCTTTTGAGAAAAAGTACAGTGATCCAGGCCCTGTGTATGACTGCTTGGTGTGGCATGATGGTGAGACCTGGAGGTAATCTCAATTATTTTGTAGCTCTTCTTTATTAAAAATATTTTTATCTACCCTAAAGATTGTGAACCCTCAAAGCTGCAAAAGTTCTGGTGTATATAATCATATCACTTAGCAACATTGTGTGAGAGACGAATCAGCTTTTGATGTCTGTGGGGAAATCTTTTGAACTTAGTATTTACGTTAAGCATTACATTTAGTGTTTTTTAAAATCTTACTTGATTAGCCACATTTTTGGCAGGTTGATCACTGAGATGTATGGAAATGTTCCTTGTTAAAACTGGGCAGTTTACAAAGTAACCACAAATATTGTAGCGCATTCACTAAAAACTCAAGAATAAAAGGAAGAAAATTTGGACTTCGATGTTTTAAATAGAGATAGAATAGCTAAGTTAACTTGACAGCACAACACAGTAATCAAGTGTTCAGTCCTGGGGTAGGCGTAATGGTGGATATGTGCAATCTCAGTACATACTAGGCAAAGGCAGGAGAAGTGTCACAAGTTCAAGACCAGCATGGGCTGCTTAGTTCCTGTCAGGCCATTTGGGGCTGTGTAATAAAACTATCTCAAAGTGCACAAGCATACACAAACAAGCATAATAACAAAGGGTTGATCTTTACATAACTTTTTGACATTTTAATTAGATAGATTTAGACAGACTAATAATGTGTTTAAAATACATATCTTTTAAATTTTAATAGTAATAAAATAGGTAAGCAGCAGGTAGGAAGAGAATCATAGAATTAGGTGGAAATTTTGTTTTGTTAAAAAATAAATGTTCTCCTAAAGCTGTATGTGACTACAGTTTGAAGTTTATAGCCGTGTGGTAGCAGGAAGCTGTGGAGGCTGCTGGAGTCACAACACCAGCACTGAAATTGGCAGCAGGGAGTAAGGGCTGTCCTTTGTGTCTGAGCCGTCCTAAACTAGTCCACACTCCAACCCAAGCTTCAGTTTTCATTTCTCACCTGCCCAGATAATTCTCTGTACCATCTGTGGTTATCAGTGTCCTGGTTTTAGCACTGGATTCTGGAGACTTCTGTCCTAAGCTTCACTGCTCACTCTGAAACAAAGGGATGTAGTCGTTGGGTTTGAGTGGTGGGAGAAGAAAGCGGTGAGAAGATGACTGAGAAACTGTGTTGTGTGATTTTCAGAGCAAGGGTGGAAGGGTAAATTTTAATACCTGTTTCTCCTTCTCCACAGAGCCTGTGTTGATTCGAATGAAAATGGAGACTTGAGTAAATGTACTGTGTTGAGAAACTACAAAGAGGCCCAAGAATACGGCTCTTTTGGCACAGCTGAGATGTTGAATTATTCTGTTAATATTTATGATGATGGAAACCTGCTGTCCATTGTGACCAGTGGAGGTATCTGGTTTATCAGATTTACTAGTGAGAGATAGCCATGTAGTGTCTGAATGATAAAATCCCTGCAGGTCAGAGTGAGGTGCTAGTGAATTCATCATAGAAATTCCTATTGAAGGACCAAGCCTAGAAACTTTGATGGGATTTGACTCTTTTATCTTTTAAACTTATGACTGTGTAGAGGTAGTTCATAAATAAAGCAAAATCTTAACATCAGAAAAGCCATTAATAAATATGAAGTGATTTTACTTGTAAATATTAACCCTTGAGGAATTCACCCATAACTACAAAGACTTAAGTAAGAAGATTCTCCTTAGAGTATTCTGTGTAAGGTCATATAAGTTGGCTGCTCAATAGTGTACTACTAGATAATGATCCAAAACAGATTTTAAATATTTGTATTATGATATAAAATAGTACATAATCAAATTAATATATACAAATGTCAAAATGAATTTTAGTGAAAACATATCATAAAACACTTGTATAAATTGGAAGAGCCTGCCAAATAATATTGTAGGTAGGTTTGGGTGTTTTTATGCTGAGGATATAGAAACAAGAGGAAAGACCATGCCCAGGCCTACAGGGTTGGGCTGGTGAGGAGACAGAGAATGCAGTGAGGTGGGACTGTGTTGACAGAGACCACAGATACTAGGATTCAGAAGAAGATAATGAAGACTGAATGAAATCAGGGTATGATAAACATACAAAGATGTCATAAGGAAATGCATTATTTTGTGTGCTAACATTAGAAAAACTAATAACCTTTACCTTTCTCCCAGGTTAACTACTGTCTTGATTTTCATTACTCCATTTCTTGTTATTTTGTACCATGTAGGGAATTTGTGTTGAGTCAGAACTGATAAAAATATTCTCAATTTCCACATGGTTCATTCTTTTTCCAGTTATATAAATGAAATTAGCCTAGTTTTTGTATGAGACTTTAATTCAGTCTTATTATATAAGCTTCATTTTGATTCATATTAGTTCACATTAATTTATGTCAGTTCTGTGGATTGATATGTTAAATATCCATTTACTTTTAGTGAACCCTAACTAAGCCATTTGGAATTTTGAATTATACAAGTAATACAGCCATGAACATTTTTGTGAATGCCTTGGTGAACATGTTTGCACTTGTCTGTTGGGTACTGGGGCAAAAGCAAGACTGCTAAGTCCATAAGAATGCCTGTGTTCAAATTTCTCAAACAAGTATATTCTAAACTATTGTCAGCCTTCAATACTTTAGTTATGTTAAAAGATATAGAGAGATGCGACATTGTGACAATAAGGTGTAATCCCAAGATGACTAATGAAGTGAGACATGTTTTCATATTTGTAGGTCCTGTGGAATTTCTTTTTGTGGATGCTTTTTCAAATGTTTGACCGTTTTGCTTGGTGGGCAGGGTGTCTCTGACTCCTTTCTCTGCTTTCTTTGTTGGGTTTGTAAGACTTTTTTAATATATTTTGGATATAAGTTGCTAGTGAGTTCTATATATTGCAAATATTGACTGTCCTCTATGGCTTACATTTTTTTTTACTTACTGCAAACAGGGTAGGGTTCAGTGTAGAGAAGCAAATATATGTAATTTAAGTTTATTTTGTGTGAATGGTAGGAATATATTTGAAATAATATTAGATATGTGATCAAGTTGTGTTTTTATTAAATTATTTTTGTCCTAATATACATGTTGAAATGGTTACGATTTTAGTATGTGAGGATTTTTTTCATCTTATGCACACACACCCTATTTCTGTCTATAGGAGCTCATGGAACCCATGTAGCAAGTATCGCCGCTGGGCATTTTCCAGAGGAGCCTGAACGGAATGGAGTTGCTCCTGGGGCTCAAATTCTGTCCATTAAGATTGGTGATACAAGGCTAAGCACCATGGAAACAGGCACAGGCCTCATCAGAGCTGTGAGTGTCTGGGAGTTCTTGATGTAGATTAATCATTTAGGGACTTAGAAACCATCATAATGGGACTGGAGAGATGGCTCAGGAGTTAAGAGCACTGGCTGTTCTTCCAGAGGTTCTGAGTTCAATTCCCAGCAATCACATAGTGGCTCACAACCATCTGTAATGAGGTCTGGTGCCCTCTTCTGGCCTATAGGCATACATGCAGGCAGAATTTCATATACATAATAAATAAATGTTTATAAAGTACTCTTGGTTTATCAAGAGCATATTAAACAGAATTTTGGTGTACAGAACAGTGTTTTTATAGAAACAAACCAATGCTGATCAATTCAGTTAAAAGTTAAAAATTACCATGAAGAACTTTCTTGGCTTAAGAAACCTTTTATAGAAAAAATATTTTATACTCTTTGTTGTAGAACTCTTAGCAAACTTTTCAAGATAGTTTTAAAAAAATATTTGGCTTGCTCCAATATTCTAAAAGGAAATTAAACCCTTTGTAAATTTAATATTCTGTATGATTCACTTTGTCATGTAACTTATGTGCCTTTAAATCTATTCAGAATCAATGCCTCTCCCATTTCCTTCTATGATTCCCACATTCCAAAGAGAGTAGTTTCATTTTTAATTGATGCTTTAGTAGCTCTTTCTCTTGTTACCTTCTGACTTTAATTACAGTATACCTAGAAATACCTTTTAAATTAGGATGCAATTAGTTTAAACACTGCAGGATTATAAACCTTATTTATTGGGTAATCTGTTTCTACAAATGACTTCCTAAACTAGATTATTAATCTTTTAATAGATGATAGAAGTTATAAATCATAAGTGTGATCTTGTCAACTATAGCTATGGAGAAGCAACTCATTGGCCAAATTCTGGGTAAGTCTTCTTCGTCAGATTTCATATCATAGAACCTACTAATTAAGAGCATCAAATGGCTTAAGTAAGGGAATTGCAATTACAGTAAACTATACCTGTGGTGGACAGGTAATTGTGTTTTGTAAGTAAGCCTCTCACTCCTATGTCATGTCTTTAATGCCAGGTCCAATCACTGCACCTTGCCAAACCATTCCAAGCACGGGTAGCTAGGGTTGCTCCTCTGTATGGTGCTTCTGATACTCCTAACCTGCCTAACTCTCTGGCATTGGTCCATGCTTCCACATTTTCCTTTCCAACCACTTTGGATTTATTGGGCCATCCATCTCCAAAATAGCTCATTCACAGATGTTCTGGGACTTGACTGTGCTTACCTGACAGGGTCCCAGATGTGCTCAGACCTTGCTGTTCCTTCAGTGACTGTTGACCTTTAACCACCACACTTGCTGCTGTTACACATACTGGCTCCAGTTGCTAAGCTTCCCTGTCTCCTCCGTTCATGCTACTTTTTCTCCTGCATCCCCTTCTTTCTTGTAATGATGTGACAAAACTTTTCCTTAGGAGATAAAACACACATGTTTACTCACCTGGTAGGAATCCAACAATGGACCAAAGTATGGACACCACCAAAGTCCAGCTTGGTGACCTGTTGAACATGAGGCTGTTTGTTTGATTCCTGGCTGCTCAGCCCTGAAATAACCACTCAGAAACTGTATTAATTAAAACACTGCTTGACCCATTGGCTCTAGCTTCTTATTGGTTAACATTTATATCGTAATTTAACCCATTTCTAGTAATCTGTGTATCTCCACATGGCTGTGGCTTTCTGGGTAAAATTCCATCTGGCTCTGGCAGGGCTACATGGCTTCTTGACTCCATCTTTTTTTCTCCCAGCATTCAGTTTAGTGTTCCCCGCCTAGCTAAGTTCTGCCCTGCTATAGGTCAAAAACAGTTTATTTATTAATGGTAATCACAGCATACAGAGGGAAATTCCACATTAGTGACCCAGTGAGTTTAATTGGAGTTACTTAGAGGACTATGGGTGAGAGGATTTATTTGTAGGAGAAGTGATTCAAAGACAGCTGCATCATCAAAGCCTACTCCAGCATGGATGACCTCTCACAAAGTGGGGTGTTGACGTAAGCATTCACAGCATCTCAGACCTGAAATTTTCACATGAAACTGTATTACTTAAATCACTACTTGTTCAATCACTTAAGTGCAGTGTTAGCTAGTTCTTATATCTTTGGTTAACCCATTTCTATTAATCTGTGTATTGCCACATGGCTGTGGCTTACCAGCAAGGTTCTGGTGCGTCTATCCCTGGCATGGCTCCATGGCTTCTCTGACTCTGCCTATTCTCTCTCTCTCTCTCTCTCTATATATATATATATCTTCTAGCCTGGCTGTATTCTGTTAAGCCATTGGCCAAAAGCAGATTCTTTATTCACTAAACAATAAAAGCCTTACATACACAGAAGGACTTCCCATACCAGCGGGAACCTGGAGCACACTGCACAGCCTGCATGCAGCTCAGTAGGTTGGAGAGTGTCCTTTCCAGGCAGCTCAGCTGATTTCTGCTTCTTGCAGGCAGATGGTAGTCTCAGAGACTTCTTTGCAACTTAGCTTTTGTGAGAGCCTTGATTGCAGCTTAGCTTCTCTCCTCTAAGATGGACACTCAGCTTTATTGCTTACTTTGGCAGGGAGAGGCCTTGTGAATCTATTCAGTTTCAGGGACTTGCTGAACCAGTGTTGAGTTGTTTACTTTCCTACTTAAGGAGCTTCCCTGCATGATGAAAATTTTTAGTCTCAGAGGAAACTGTTACACAACATCTGTCATCCCTGTCATTTCCTCTACTGCAGTACTGTGTTGGCCTTAACTTGTTTACCTTAGCTCCTTCCCTTTATGTTAATGTAGCTGAAATATTTAGAGCATTTCTTTAGTGATCAACATTACCATCACTCCCATCACCGAAGTATTAATATATGCCAGTTATCTGGTGCCTGATTATTTAGGGCCCTGTCAAAAGACAATATAGAGGCTATACTGTTACCTGATGGCTCATTTCTTTCAGGTAATTGGATTTCTTATGAAATATTATTTTATTGCCCTTTTAATATGTTCCCTGTCACTTTTAGCCATTTCTTTCTATAGTGCATGCAGTCTTGCTCCTTCTGTCATCTCATTATCTTTTTCATTACTTTTCTCCTTTGTCAGTTACCCATTAAATTCTCTCTCTCTCCTCCATCCCCCCTCGTGTGTGTGTGTGTGTGTGTGTGTGTGTGTGTGTGTGTGTGTGTGTTCCACTTGTGTCACAGTGTCCATGGAGTTCAGAAGAGGGCAGTAGAACCCTGGGGCTGGAGTCTCAGTCAGTTCTGAGTCACAATGTTGCGTGTTTTGGTAACTGTACTTGAATCTCATGTTAGATGTTACACATTGGATTTTTCAGGACCCTTTCGAGCTAGACCTTCTTTAATTTTCCATTTTCTTCATCTCAGGAAAGCATTTTTGTTTGCTCTCAATATCTGACTAGATTTCTTTGACTTTCAAATTCTTAGGTTTTTCTTCTAGTGTCTCTCTCCCATTTAACTTTTCACTAGAGATACTAAGTGGCTTTTTGAATCAAATAATTCCAGGTCAAAATACATGTAGAAGTCACTTTGGTGTTTTGTTTGGTTTTTATTTTTCTCTCAACATTACTGCTTCATAGACCCTCTTAATATTGTGGATTTTGGTGTCCCCCCCCCATATTTGGGTTTGTTTGCTTGCTCTTTTATTTTTCTTGAGACAGTGTCCCACTATGTAGCCTTGGGTGCCTAGCCTCGGAGTCTCTTTGTATACCAGATATGACCTTTAATTCACAAAACTACTCCTCTGCCTGCCGCTCGAGGGTTGCAAATAATGGTGTGTGCCACCAACCAGGCTTTACCTTAAGTTTTTCTTGTTTTTAATGTAACTTCCCAATTCCCTGAAACTCAACTAAGGTATATCACTTGGAATGGCATTTTGTCTTACTAAAAGCCTACCTGCTAATGGGTGTGTAATCATTTAACTGAGTGAATCTGATACCTCATTTAAAGCTACTGTCAGTTATGCAGTTTGGAATCATTATAATTTGTTTCGTTATAAATTAAATGTGGAATAGATGTATTTGCTCAAAGGAATTCTTTGTTTTTTAGGAGAATCTGTGAAGTAATTAATGAAGCAGTTTGGAAACATAATACAATTTATGTTTCGAGTGCTGGAAATAATGGTCCATGTCTTTCTACAGTGGGTTGTCCAGGAGGAACTACGTCCAGTGTGATAGGTTAGTAAGCTTTACCATCTCAGAAAACAATTTGTTTAAATACAAGCAGAATAAGAGATTAGAGGAGGAAGATCACAGGTTTAATGTCAGCCCGTGATACTAGAGAGACCCCATCTCCCAAAATACATAAATTAAACAGTAAATCACAGTCACAGTTTAATCAAGTATTGTATTCTACATATAAAACACTGGAGGCCTTTTTAATAATGTACCCTGTCATGGGTATGTTCAGTCATTTTGCACTGTTACAGGATGTCTTCCTCTATATAGTCAGGTTAGCTTCATAATGTTGTAAGTAAGTTTAAAATGGACTGCAAGTGTCCTGTGGAATGTGGGTGAGACATGGACCCTAAATGTGTTCCTAGGACAGTCCGAGGACCTGTGTTATCTAGGGATTTAGGAGAAGTGGTTTAATAGAAACACATGCACACTTTTAGGCAGTTTTTCTTTTTAGGGCACATAATAATCATGGAAGTTCTTTTTTATATGTATAAAAGTAGTGTCCTTAGTACTTAGTTTATAATATAAACTTCTTTGTTTCTTCATTGAATGTTCTTCCCTTTCCATTTGAAAGAGGGGGAGGGAAGAGAGAGAAAATAGATAGTAAGCAATTTTCTCACATGCATCATGATTTCACTGGAAAAAACTAGTATGCATGTAAAAAATTGTGTTCCTTTTGTTAATGGTGACTCCACCCTATAGGTGTTGGGGCTTATGTTTCTCCTGATATGATGGTTGCAGAGTATTCGCTGAGGGAGAAATTACCTGCAAATCAGTACACATGGTCTTCTCGAGGCCCAAGGTAAGTACAAGTAGTTCTTGGAAGTAATACATGTATTTGATTAAGCTTTATAACGTGGGAGAAGAGGTGGTTGTAGATAATAAATAGTAAGAGCCTTTTTTTTCAGCAAGTTTGATGCTTAAACTTTGGTGAAATGTGCTGTATTTTGTAAAGAATCACAGCAACAGATCTTATATTCATTTTGAAGTTATAATCTACTTTGAACACTTTGGGTGAGACCTATAAGCAATCAAATTCTAACTAACAAGTGTTAGTTTTCTGATACTATCTATCTTTTAGGCTTCCATATCAGTTAATCAAGACAATTCTCTACATACGTGCCCACAGGCCAACCCAAAGTAGACAGTTCCTACGACGCTAGGTGACAAAACTAACCACGGAAAATATTTTTCCAAATTCTTGATGCTTCATTATACTCATTTTTAGAATAGCAATTTAAGCATTTAGAAGTGCTTTATGATTAACTACTGTACAAGGATAGTGGAAAATTAACTTAACAAGAAAAGTTACATTTTAACTTTTTGTAGTTAGGGTCTTCCAGTTGTTAAAGACCTAGTGCTTATTGTGATTTTTGGTTGATACTGCATATGTTATAAACAAGAATGTAGAAATTATCCCTAAATCTTCACATCTGTTATCTAATTGATGGATGACATTTTGAAGATCATACTTTTATTCTTGAGATGATATGATCAGACACTGTTGTCTCTCCCTCGGCAATGTAACATGAATGTTTTTACACATTAATTGACACTTACTGTAGTCATACTTCAGATGGGCTCTGAATGTACTGCCCACAACCCATCTCACCAGTTAAGATAGGCACAATGCATCTGCTTTCTGTGGAACAGAAATCAAATCACCCTAGAAATCTTAGCCAGAATTCACTCACTTAGTGGAAGAATCTTAGTAGGAAATCCAACAACCTCTGTGCAGTTGTACCAAAGAGTTCTACAATAGCCTGCAATGGAATATAACAAAGGTATATTTATCTGGGGATAAACTCACAGGGTAGCAATCTACAGTCCTCTGCGTGCACTGGGAACTGGAACCAAGTCCAGTAGCAGAGCCATTTACACTTTTTGTCTGCACTTATAGTACATGAGATGATGCCCAAAGTGGTTTGATATCTTAAAGGCTATTGGCTGAAGGGCTTCCCACAACACTTCCCCTTTTTGTCTAAATAAGAGAGTTCTAAGCCTAATTAAAAAATAAAAACCTATATACAGTAAGATCAAGTATTGTCCTTAGAAAAGATGAGGCAAAACATACATAAAAATTAGAATTACAACCAGCATGAACAACATCAAATAGGAAGCATATGCTAAATGTTTCAATAGTTATCCTATTCTAAGGAGTCTTATATTAAAAATGGTTTGACTAAGTCATGAGAGGAAAATAGCTATGACTATCTAGTCTTCAACCCCATCAAAGAACTGAGAAGGGAAATAATATTACCTGATTAAATAGGAAGTGCAATCAGGCAACTGCCAAAAGGTACAAGAAATGACAGAGACAACTGGCTACCTGCATAATCACCTAAAGTCTCATTTGCAATGTTGGGGAAACCAACCTTGGCTAAAGTCTAGAGTATCTGACAGACCATTTTCAGAGGCAGGAAAATTTGAAAAACGGTCTTACCCTGTCTTGGCAAGCTTTGGGCAAGCTTTTTGCTTGTATCTTGCTTTCCAGGTTGGACACCATGCATTTTGTCAGTGTTAGAGGCAGGGGCAGTTCTTTGCCTAAAGGCCAGTTTTGCCAAGAAGAAAACAAGCTCCAAATGGAGTATCCTTGGTGCCCAATAGGTGCTTCTAGGAGCAATCATGTCTCATGTCAACAGAATCACAATTTAAATGCCATATTCTACAGTTCTTTAAAGTGTTTGAAGTTTACCTATTTATGCAAAATACAATCTCTGTGCATCTGAAGAACCTGGCTAACTATGAGTATGACAGACATGGATGACTATTGACCTGCTTAAAGACTAAGGCTTCCTATTAAAGAATTAAAACAATCTTTAAACCATTGTGCAGCAAATGAGGACAATGACCTCAAAGTGTAAGCAATATATCTAAGTATTGTGATCAGAGGTAGAAATGTATAATGCAATATGATGAGTATATCCTAAAATTACATTAATACATAAACTATCTTATTTATTTATTTATTTATTTTTATTGATACTTATTGAGCTCTACATTTTTCTCTGCTCCCCTCTCTGCCTTTCCCCTGCTTCAATCCTTACCCAAGGTCCCCATGCTCCCAATTTACTCAGGAGATCTTGTCTTTTTCTACTTCCCATGTAGATTAGATCTATGTAAGTCTCTCTTAGTGTCCTCATTGTTGTCTAAGTTTTCTGGGATTGTGGTTTGTAGGCTGGCTTTCTTTGCTTTATGTTTTAAAACCACCTATGAATAAGTACATGTGATAATTGTTTTTCTGTGTCTGGGTTACCTTACTCAAAATAATGTTTTCTAGCTCCATCCATTTTCCTGCAAAATTCAAGATGTCGTTGTTTTTTTTCCTGCTGTGTAGTACTCCATTGTGTAAATGTACCACATTTTCCTTATCCAGTCTTCAATTGAGGGGCATTTAGGTTGTTTCCAGGTTCTGGCTATGACAAACAATGCTTCTATGAACATAGTTGAGCACATGTCCCTGTGGCATGGTTGAGCATCCTTTGGATATATACCCAAAAGTGGTATTACTGGATCTTGAGGAAGGTTGTTTCCTAATTTTCTGAGAAATCACCACACTGACATCCAAAGGGGTTGTACCAGCTTACATTCCCACCAGCAATGTGGGAGTATTCCCTTTGCTCACAGCCTCTCCAGCATAAGATGTCATCAGTGTTTTAGATCTTGGCCATTCTTTCAGGTGTAAGATAGAATCTCAGAGTTGTTTTGATTTGCATTTCTCTGATGACTAAGGATGTTGATCATTTCCTTAAGTGTCTTTTAACCATTTTAGATTCCTCTGTTGAGAGTTCTCTGTTTAGGTCTTTACTCCATTTTTCTTTTTATTGGATTATGTGTTCTTTTGGTGTCCAATTTCTTGAGTTCTTTGTATATTTTGGAGATGAGACCTCTGTCTGATGTGAGGTTAGTGAAGATCTTTGCCCATTCTGTAGGCTGTCGTTTTGTCTTGCTGACCATGTTCTTTGCTTTACAGAAGCTTTTCAGTTTCAGGAAGTCCCATTTATTAATTGTTTCTCTCAGTGTCTGTGCTGCTGGGCTTACATTTAGGAAGTGGTTCCCTGTGCCAATGCATTCAAGTGTACTTCCCACTTTCTCTTCTATAACATTCAGTGTGTCTGGCTTTATGTTGAGGTCTTTGAGCCATTTGGATTTGAGTCTTGTGCATGGTAATAGATATGGGTCTATTTTCATTCTTCTACATGTTGATATTCAGTTATGCCAGCACCACTTGTTAAATATGCTTTCTTTTTCCATTTGATTTTTTTTTTGTCAAAAATCAGGTGTTCAAAGATGTGTGGATTGATATCCGGTTCTTCTATTCGGTTCTATTGGTCCTCCTGTCTGTTCTTTTGCCATTACCAGGCTGTTTTCAGTATTGTAGCTGTGTAGTACAGTTTGAAGTCAGGGATTGTGATGCTTCCAGAAGTTCTTTTATTGTACAAGATTGTTTTGGCTATCCTGGGTTTTTTTGCTTTTCCATATAAAGTTGAGTACCATTTTTTTCGAGGTTTTTGAAGAATTTTGATGGGCATTGCATTGAATCTGTTATGTAAACTATCTTAAGCAGAGGTAGAAACATGCATGCATACTATATGACAAAATAACTGCATAGGTACAAAAATATTACAAACAAATAGGAGCATATTCAATATAACAAACTTAATTTGAATTTGTATCTATACCAATGTAAATTTTCTGTAAATAATAGCTCACAAGTTATACACTAGTCTACCTATTATCCCATCCTATCTATTGCTTTTTTTCTTTCTCTTTTTTTCCAAAAGAGATTTCTGAGTCTACTTTATTTCCACCCCCAACCCTATACCAGTTATAATCAACCCCTAACAGATGTCCCTGACCAAGAGACCAAACTTTGTTGGGAAACATCGTTTTCTAGAATTACTTCCAGCTGTTAGGTGGGGCAATGGTATTTCTATGGGATCCTGTAAAAGCTAAAATGATGATTACGTTTCAGATTACTGTCTGGTACAATTGCAGATAGTCTCTGAGTAGTCGGTAGGGTATTTCTGAAATTCTTATTTGAAGTTCTGGCCAGAACTCTGTAAGAAGGTGCACCAACTCAGCTAGCCAAGTTGGAATCATCTTGAGCAGTTTGTAACCCAAAACCAATCTTAATGTGGTGCCATCAGCATAATGGCATCATGTCAGGTGGAATTGTTGTTGTGGTTCTTCATCTTCCTGGTGACTTCAAAGATTACTGCAGGAAAATGTATTGTTCATTGTGGAAAACTTAAACATTATTCATATAGACATGCTCAACGAAAAGGTACCATAGAGGCAAAAATAGGTATGGGGAGAAGCAAAATTTTTTGAAAGCATAGTTTTGATAATAGTAGTCCCTAGATTTTATTTTCCTTCTGTCCCACACCAGGTGGCTTCTGATATGAGATAGAAACTCTGAATTTTTCTTTTAACAACATGCTTGGATTTAGAGAAATAAAGTCACCATCCAACTCCATAGCCAGCTTTGATTTTTAATAATTGGTGACTACCATTATATGTATATAAATAATATCTTACACTGCACAGGATATGAGTATAAGTCAGATCTTCTTTTGCTTGGTGTTCTAGCTGGATAGTGATCTTTTCTTCTTTAAATATTTAGATGTCTAAGGTCTCTTGGCTTTTTGAAGATGGATATTTTCTTGTAAAGACAAGAAAAGAACCCTGTCCCTTAAGAGGTTTCCTTACAACCTGTGGATTGTCATCTCTGTGGATGAGCTGACATTTCTCTTTATCAAGAGGTTTCTCCTTTCAAACCAAATCTTGATTAATTTTGATGGTACCTATAGCTTTTCTTTTCCTGTGGAAATGAGCGAAACCTCTTCCCTTACATAGCACATCTCCTGGTTTCCATTCTGAAGCAACACATCCTTGAAATACACTGGCTGATTTAATTCAGAAGTTTTTGCTATTATCCAGTGTCTCTCCACAGCTATTGTTTATTAACATTAAGAAATTAGCTATTAGCCTTAAGAAAATTCAAGGTTAATCAAGCATTATACAGTCTTATTCTGGAGGTCTTTTTTCATCACTTTCTGTTTGTTTAACTTATCCTTTATAGTTTGATTTGATCTTTCTATAGCTTCCTGACTTGTGGGATTGTGTGGTATACCTGTAATATACTTTATATTATAATGAGCAAAAATTTGTTTTATTTTCTTAGACGCATATGCTGGATCATTGTCTGTCTGCATTTGTGGAGGTATACCCATGATGGTCATAACTTCTAGTAAATGTGTGGTTATCTAATCAGCCTTTTCTGAATAGGTATCAATGGTGTGGTCTACCATAACATGCCTGTGGGAAAATAGCTCTTACATCTTTATTTGTGACAGGGCATCGAACTGTGCTAGGTGTTACTGTGGTCTTACAGCTGGTAGGATAAGTGGTCAGAAGAGCTTCCGAATACACTGGAGTTGAATCTCCGGGCCCCACATTTGGGAGAGAACATCATCCAGTATGTTGTCCTCCAACCTACACAGGCATGCCATGACACCAGCATGCCTCCTGTTTCTTCTCTCTCCCTCTCTCTCCCCATCTCTCTCTTCTCTCTCACCTTTCTTCTCTCTCCCTCTTTCTTTCTCCCTGTCCCTCCCTTTCTTTCTTTGACACACACATACATACACACATGCACAGTATGATTTTAAAATTCTTTAATGTGGCTCTTAGAAAATTTCAAATTACATATAAGGCCCATGTTATGTTTCTGTTGGACAAAGTGAAAATTTTCTGGTATAGGTAAAAAATACCCTCATCAAGGAGTTAGAGCACTCAGATAGCTGACACATTTGACTTTCTCACATAAACAGATACATATACACAGAAATTTCACTTAAAAGGAAAAAGTAAGTGTATAGTGAGAAATTAGCCGTGTTTGGTCATTTTCCTCCCACTGCTACCCCATAATAATATCTTTGTCTTTTCTTTCTTTCTTTTTTTCTTTTTGGAATGGCTGCAAATATTGTATCATTTTGAAATGTAATTGTGACTTTAAGTATTGTGCATATCCAGCTGTTCTCACTCTACATAAACCTCTCTGCTTTCTGTTTAGTGCTGATGGGGCCCTTGGTGTGAGCATCAGTGCACCAGGAGGTGCCATTGCTTCTGTGCCTAACTGGACATTGAGGGGTACTCAGCTAATGAATGGGACATCAATGTCTTCCCCCAATGCCTGTGGGGGCATTGCCCTGGTACTTTCAGGTGAGGCTATTATTTACTATTCTCTTCTTTATTGTATACTATGTTTTCTGCAGTTCTTTGGTGATTGTATGGATAGAATTGTTGATGTCCAAGAGACAAAATAAGGTAAAAGGAAGAAAGTGATGTAAGGGATAATAGTCCTTTGATTGGGTATTCAGTCATCCAGAAAATACAATTTATTGACTGCGATTGATGATTATCAAATAAGAGTTTAGTTCTGGGGCTAAATCTATCCGTAGAATATCAAAAGTAACTTTGCTGATATGGAGCTACTTGCAAAAGGAAGAGTGTAAACAAATTCAAAATGTTTATACGACTCTATCAGCTGAAGAATGTTATTCAGTATTAAATGGGGCGTCACCAGGCCACTTAGGATTCAGGCTTCTGCCTCAAAGTGTCCCTCTTTTTAAGTCTTACCTTCCACCATGTCTTCTCTCTGAATATTCAGTTCTCTCTACCTGCAAATCCTTTATGCCATGGTTTGGATCTGAAAACTCATGTGTTCTACAAGACTCACCTACCGTTCTTCTGGATGGACACGATTATAGCTTCCTTAGTTTGCCTCATAGACTACCTGTTTGTTTTGTTTGCATATTGCAGTATTTTACAGATAACATGTCTGATGAGTTCTGAGAGGACAAATATAGTATATAGGATTTCTCCCTTAACAGTGAGTAATAGGCTGGCAGATTGTTGACCATAACTTTCTATGTTAAGAATCTTACTATACATTATAATCGTCTGGTACCTAGTCATTAAAGATTCTGAGCTGTAGTGAGACCTGTCTGGTGTTTTTGATTTGGTTTGCTTAAGTTCTACTGCTAATCATAAAGTATAATCTGGTTGAAAATTTCTTTCCCCAACCATAGGGCTGAATGTACAATATTTTAAAGAAAGTACCATTTGAATGTATCTAACATGTCTGGTTGGTGCATTCATGCCATCTCTACATAGCCTGCATTGACAGGACTGCATAGTCATACAACAGATTTTTCTTTTAAGTATTTGTATGATGCAAGCAATTTAAATCAACTGTTCTGTAAATTTTTAAGAAAACATTCATAAGTGAATGTTAAAAGAAGATTTAGCAGAAGAGTGTACATGTTATCTTGGGGAAGGGGGAATTTTCAACTAGTGAGTTCATTAACATTAATTTCTTAGTTTTGTTTTTGAATTTTAGGTCTGAAAGCAAATAATGTTGACTATACTGTTCACTCAGTCAGAAGAGCTCTAGAAAATACTGCAGTAAAAGCTGACAATATAGAAGTATTTGCCCAAGGACATGGAATTATTCAGGTATTGTCTGTGTGTAAAGTAATGATAAACCATCAAGATAATGCTGTATAGATTGCTCTGCGGTGCTGATTGAGCCTGTCTAAACTATGGAGTTGGCCGTTGTAGAACTATCAAAGGACACAAAGAGACTTAGTAGGCAAGAGGGAGCAGCTGCACTGAAATGAAGAAGCATGAGGGCATGTAGAGATGGTCAGGCAGAAGTCCGTGAGTGGCTTGGCTCACGTGAGAACAACTGCAAATGGAAAGTCGTCAAGTTGTGATTACAATGGTATTACTTTAAAGCGTGGTTTGCCATCTTAGGTGTGGAGATTAGGTTAGAGAACTGAATATAGAAATTAGCTTTGCTGCTAATGAACTTGATTCATAATTTGTTATAAAACCTTTTTCTTGACCCAGCCATTTATATTCTACCATTTATATTCTTTTAGGTTGACAAAGCCTATGACTACCTCATTCAGAATACATCATTTGCTAACAGATTAGGTTTTACAGTTACAGTTGGAAATAACCGTGGCA
Organism: Myodes glareolus; assembly: GCF_982192425.1. Taxonomy (NCBI): domain Eukaryota; kingdom Metazoa; phylum Chordata; class Mammalia; order Rodentia; family Cricetidae; genus Myodes; species Myodes glareolus. The sequence continues at coordinate 32,242,824 of NC_142052.1, read as the reverse complement.
TCTACCTCCGAGATCCTGTTCAGGTGGCTGCTCCCTCAGATCATGGTGTTGGCATTGAGCCTGTATTTCCAGAGAACACAGGTAAGTAGTAGGCTGCAGTAAGCAGAAGCTTTCATGTTTGTGACTTGAATGAATGGTAAATAGAAGAGTGCTGCTTGTCTTACGCTCTAAAGCAGTGGTTCTTAGCCTCCCTGATGCTGTGACCTTTAATACAGGTCCTCATGTGCTGACCTCCAACCATAAAATTACTTCATTGCAACTTCATAACTATAATTTTCCTATTGTTAACAATTGTAATTGTTTGTTTTCTTATGGTCTTCTCTTGACCCAAAGTGGCTGTGACCCACAGGTTGAGAACCACTACCCTAATGAGACGTTACAGTTTAATTAGTGATTATTTTAAAGCTTAATAGATTTGATGGGAAATGTTAATTAGAGATCCCAGTACCGTGGCAGTTCAGGCAGCATCTTGGCTATCCAGAAGACAGTGGAGCCAGGCCTTTAGTGGCCCATAGTTTTATTAAACTTGTTATAAAATTACAGATTCCTTTTGTGCCATATCTTATTCCTTCAGTAGAAGGCAGCACTTTGGGTTACTGTTAGAAGTAGAAGCAGCTGGGGTAGCAGGGCCATGGACATTGCAGCTCTACGGCATATAATTAAAGCTGCCATCACAGGTATGGCGGCTTATTTTACTCAGACGCTCTTCTCTGCATGCGGCAATATAGAACATCCACTAAACTCCTTATTTTAAGGGTTAGCAGTGTTGGATAAAAACACATATAAATCGCGGAAGGATACTAAAATATAAGGAAGACGCTGTGCTTTTATTTAAGTTGTAATTTGGATGTCATGTCTAATGCATTGTACAGCTGACCAAATTAAGTTGCTAAACTTTATTGATAGAGCATAGAACTTTTAAAATGGTTCCCAGGAAAAAGGGGAAATATTAATTTTATTTTTTTTTTAAATTCCAGAAAACTCTGAAAAAATATCTCTTCAACTTCATTTAGCTTTAACTTCAAATTCGTCTTGGGTTCAGTGCCCCAGCCATTTGGAACTCATGAATCAGTGTCGGCACATAAATATACGTGTGGATCCCAGGGGTTTAAGAGAAGGGTTGCATTATACAGAGGTATATTGTCATATCTTTTTTTTTTTTTTATATATACGCTTTGAAATGTTTTAAGAGTAAAAGTGATCTCTGGTGTGTTTTCTTTCTCCTTAAAAAAACAACTATGTATTTTTTTACTTGCCAGATTTTCTAGCTTTTCTCTACCCCTTTAAGGAGCTAATGTTGCATCCTTCTGTGAAGAAGGCTGGGGAAGACATACACAGTAAAGCCTTTTTGACCAGGCCTCTCTACTTTGTTAAACATAGCTAAACCTATACTCTAGTTAGCTTTACTATTTAGACAAAACATTTTTTAAGCATGGCAGTTGTAAGTAAACATAGTGTCATAACATCTTTCTCCTTCCAAAGTATTTATAATAGTTTTATTTTGTAGTAGAGAGTAATTAAAATGCATTTTAAAAAAATTTTGATGCCATATTGCCCATTAATTTCCATCATGGTTGGCTTATGTGAGTATTTGGACTTTGTTATATTTTAAGATTAGATTATTCTATGCTTGCATTATACCTTTTACTTCCTTTTTTACAACTTTGTTCATGGATGCTGAAACTTAGCATTCTTTCTTCAAGGTATGTGGCTATGACATAGCATCCCCTAATGCTGGTCCTCTATTCAGAGTTCCAATCACTGCAGTTATAGCAGCAAAGTAAGTAAGATGTTTAACTTACTATTATATTTAAATTGTTAATGCCCGTATGTGATACGGTATAGACTTGGAGGATTATTAGCCCAGAAGCTAATACTAGGAAGATTATAAGACAGAAGCAGGTAATTGGGTTCTGCTCCTTTCTAGATGGCATGTAGTTAGCTGTGCTGTTTGTATTAACTATGAGTAGTTGAGAGCCTTGGCATCTGCCCACACTTCAATGAAATGTTTTTATCCACATGGTGTACCAGTGACTCCATATTGCTCAGCTGAGCCTGCCTTCTTTTTGCCCGTTCTTTTATTACTCAGTAGTGATTCTTCATTCTTCCACTCCATGTGGCTTTACTTTCCTGTGTCTGATTATGCTCTTCTGATTTTTCTAGTTGATTTCTATATAATGACTCTTTATTTGTTCTACCAGCAAGCTCTCAAATAATGACTTGTAATTAATTATGAAAAAGCTTGGCCTTAGCTTAGGCTTGTTTCTAACTAACTCTTATAACTTATTCTAGTAATCTACTTTCTATCACGTGGCATTACTTCTCTTCCATCTTACACCTTCTGTTTCCTATCCTTCTGTCTCCTGTGCACCCAGGTTGTCCTCTTCCTTCTTTCCCTGGAAATCCTCCCTATACTTCCTGCGTAGGTTTTGGCTGTTCAGCCTTTTATCACACCAATCACAGCAAAAACAATGTGATACAGTGTACAAGTATCCCACAACAACCTTTTGTTTCCAGAATTCTTTTATCCTTCTTGAAATCATGGCATTCTGCTTTGATAATGTTCCTTCGTGCTTCAAACACAAGGGCACCCACTTCTTAAGGATCAGGTTTAGTTCTTTAAAAAGCCCACAATATACACAACTTACAATTATAGTCCCAGACAGCTTCCTGTCACTGACTATACCAAATTGCACATTTTTAGCTAGCTCCCTGACCTGGTTTCCTCAGCTTTTATGCATTTGTGCTATTTGTTCCTTTGCCTCATTTTCCTATCTATTAAATAATCAGACCTGTTTCTGGGCATCCTAGGTGAAGGGAGTTCCTTCTCTGTGCCCATTGACACCTTTTACCAGCTCCTAGACAGTCTTTGGCTGATGTGTACCAAGGTTTTAAAATTTAATTTACATCGTTTGATTGTGAGTCCTCTGTGGATATAAAATGTGTTTTACAATTCTAAATTTAATACTTTTGGGGGGGATGTTTGAGTAAATTATGGAATAGGCCTCAGCCAATGAGGTCTATAGCATAAAATTGAAGAAATTAAATTTAAAACATGGGAAAATTGTATCTTAGTTAAATTTTCAATTACATATTTTGTATACATCCAGTGGGACTTTAAAAAAGACTTTCAGTAATGTGCAGTTGAGGAAGTTTTCCCAGGTTCACTTTTAGGATCTAAGCCCTTTTCTATTTTCCCCTAACAATTCCTTTCTGAAGCTTGCTGTATTAAATGGTTTTCCTCTCCCCATCAGTTTTTATAGATCAAAGGGTCATGTTTTACTCATTGGCATATTTCTAGCTACACATCACAGTGCCTTATACATAGTAGGAACTCATTTCTTCTTGGCGAAATTGAGGACAGTGTGACTGCAGCATGTATTTTATTTCTAGTACGTAGAGTTACACATTTGATGCTTAGATTTCTTTGATTTCTTATGAAAGTAGTTCGTCTTTGGAGCATTTTGAAACGTAAACAAGGGCTTAATTTACTATCTGTTTCACCTGTACATCTGTAAGACTATTACTGACACGAATATAATTCGATTTTAGTATTTAGAAATCACTAGTTGAGTATCTGGTAATGAGAAAATCCTGTAAACTTCCTAAAAAAAAAAAAAAAAAACAGGAGAGAGCCTAAGCATTTTACTGTTTTTGTTGGAAGGTATCAAAGTAGCTTAGTGGAATCATCTGTGTGCTGCTGTCAGGTTAGATCTGCTGTGTTACATGATGAGGTTGTATTGTGCTTACTGTTTATCACCAGCTTATTGCAAGCTGGATCCAGGGTTTATTTGTAGGGAACTGTACTCTTGCATATGTTAGGAACATCTAGAGTGCCAATGAGTTTATTGTTTACATGTAGCTGTACTGTTAGAGTACCATGTTTAATATATATATATTTTTTAATTTTCAGAGTAAATGAGTCATCACATTATGATCTAGCCTTTACAGATGTACATTTTAAACCTGGTCAAATTCGAAGACATTTTGTTGAGGTTCCTGAGGGTGCCACCTGGGCTGGTATGTAATGTGACTGTGACCTTTTATTTTGTTAATGTATTTGAGAATTTGCACACTGGTAATAATGCACTATTGCTGTGTTGATTTCTTTCTAAGGGTTCTCAGGAGTTACTCCAACTGTTATCTTTTTGTATTCTAGTCTATGCTTGAGGAAGACTGCTTGCCTCTTCTCCTATAGAATACCTTGTCTAAACTCTGACTGACTTATTGAGAAAGAGGTAGCGTGAAATATCTTAACTGATACTATCTATGAGAATAGATAGTTATAAAATGCTTCCTCTAATTTAGGTCAGCCTTTGTACTCTTAAGAGTTTGGTGCACTAGTGACAGAAAGCTATTTGGGGCTGTAATTGTGAGTTGTCATTGTGGACTATTTTAAGACCAAGTTGTGTCATGGCTTAGTACAGCAGTATTTACATAAGGCCCCTTGGGGTTATATAGCTCAAGGCTTTGATAAAATTCAGTAATAGTACTAAAGAATAAAAACCTTACCCACAGGGCTGGAGAGATGGCTCAGAGGTTAAGAGCATTGCCTGCTCTTCCAAAGGTCCTGAGTTCAATTCCCAGCAACCATATGGTGGCTCACAACCACCTGTAATGGGGTCTGGTGCCCTCTTCTGGCCTGCAGGCATACACACAGACTGAATATTGTATACATAATAAATAAATAAATATTTAAAAAAAAAAAACCTTACCCACAGAAATTCCTCTTGTTTTTGCCCAGCCTTTGCAGTTTACTGGGTCTGTTTCCTTTGAAGAAAAAAAACCTTGTTTAGTGATAAATCAGTAAATATAATTCCCTTAGGATTTATTTAGTTGGTGTTGAAAATATTTCATGGTTGGGTGGAGGTTATTTTTATTATAAAACATTATTGAATGATATAGAATGAACATGTTTCCACATTTTTTCACAGTGTTAGATTACAAATGTTCTGGTGGTTTCTATTTCAGATCATTCAAAATATTGTCAGAATGCCATATATGTACTCAGAAGAGTGGATTGATTTCCCCTCTGTGCCCCCTTGTCTGTAAGAAATAAAATGAACTAATCCTTGCTTCAGTACTCTTGAATCGGAACAAGTGTTCTTTAAATAATCTTGCCTCCTGATTTTGGTTTGCCTCCAACCATGCAGTATAGTAAAGCTAATAAGCAGGTGTGGTTCTGATGATGATACTTTGGAGAAACTACTAGGAATACATACAAGAGGATGTAGTGTGGAGCTGCGGGCAGGCCTGCTTTTCCTCCCACCTGGCTCCCACATGGCTAGCTTAGCCCCGGAAATAACAACACACAAATTGTACTCATTTAAACACTGCCTGGCCCATTATCTCTAGAGAGTTAGTTACTGGCTAACTCTCACATCTTGATTAACCCATTTCTAATAATCTGTGTAGCACCACAAGGTGGTGGCTTACCGGAAAAGATTCAGCATGTCTGACCTGGTGGCTGGCTCCATGGCGTCTGCCTCATTGCTCTCTTCCCAGCATTCTGTTCTGTTTACTCCGCCTACCTAATTTTCTGTCTTATCAGAGGGCCAAGACAGTCTGTTTATTAACCAATGAAAATAACACATAGACAGAAGGCCCACCTACATCATCAAGAGGAAAAGAATAGGAAGAGAATTTAGACTTAATAAATGGTGATTGCTAAAATTATAATCCGCTTATTAGGAATTAGTTTGTTTTCTGACTGAAATGAGAGAAAGGAGAGATTTTTAAAGACTCTGGTTAGGATAATTGTGTGTAGATCCAGAAGTAGCTTTGTTTTTTTCCTAGTGTCTGAAGTTAGGATTGCTGTTCACTTAATAATGGTTTATTTCTTAGAGATTATCATGGATATGTATACTCTTTTTGAGGAAGCTTGCAGCATTCACTTGGAAATACCATTCTAGGGACTGGAGAGAAGTATGGTTAAGGGCACTTGCTGCCCTTCCAGGGAGACCTGGGTTTGATTCCCAGAACCCACATGGAGGCTCCCAACCATTTGTAGTTCCAGTTCCAGTTCCAGCGTAGCTGTGACTTCAGGCCTCTGCAGGCACCAGACATGCAGATGATGTGCAGAATACTGTACATGCGTACAAAACCTACATATATCGAATAAAAATAAGTCTATAAGTAATAAAGAAAATACCGTTCTATTTTTATTATTTCCTAAAAAGTAAAAGTTATTTTAAAAAAGTGAACATTTTAATTCTTAATCAGTTTAAAATTAACTTTCTTTCTTCATTTTAGAAGTTACTGTGTGTTCATGTTCTTCTGAGGTATCAGCAAAGTTTGTTCTTCATGCAGTACAGCTTGTGAAGCAGAGAGCATATCGAAGTCATGAATTTTATAAGTTTTGTTCCCTTCCAGAAAAAGGAACACTGATTGAAGCCTTTCCTGTCCTGGTAAGTTTGACAGGTTCAGATTCAGATAAATCCCTTTTCTTTTGACATGGGCTAAGACTTTGTAGTTTCTGCCTAGAGTATGTAAGAGATTCATATTTTGTTCATACCTCACAGGTGAAGTAGGATGAAAGGTAGTTTAATGAAGAATACTGAAAACCAGGGCTGGAGAAAGGGCTTGGGGGTTAAGAGTTCTTGCTGCTCTTGTAGAGTACTTTGCTTCAGTCACAACACCCACGTGGCAAGCAACTTACAATCACATGTCATGCCAGTTCCGAGTTATCTGCTGCCCTCTCTGACTACTTCACACTGGGCAAGCACCACATGCAAGCAAAACACTCATATACATAAAATAAACAACTATTAAAGCAAAGAGTACTGAAAACCAAGCCAGTTATCATAGTGCTTAACTGTAATCCCAGGAGACAGAGGTAAGGAGATCTCTGAATGTTTCAGACCAGCCTGATTTACATAGTGCGAATCTATGCCAATAAATAAAATGTAAGCTGTGTTTCAAAAGTGAATTTTATTCCTCTACTCTCTCCTTCTTAAAGTTGTAGAACCCAGGTCTGTGCATCTCAGGCAAGTGCTCTTTAACTGAACTATACCCCAACCTATATTCCTATGTCTTTGAACTCAAATACTTCAAAAACAAGTTCTAGTCATGTCTGCTTTATATCTGGACCTTCATTTTGCTTTGTTAGCACATAGATTAGCCTGCAGATTGTTTCCTTATGTGAGACTTTTCTACAGTGACATTACTAATTAATGTCCCCCTGTTGTGTCTCTGTGAAGTGGTTTGATTTCCAGATAAAACTGTTGTCAGGTCTCTGTTTTCACCCATATTAGAATGACTGGTTCTTTCTTCAAGGTAGGTAGTGAATGTGCTGCTGTGCTTTCTAGACCTTTTCGTCTGGGTTTTCTCTTCCTGCTCTCTCCTGTGTCTCTGTTACTTTCTGTGGGGCGGTGTTAGTATTTATTCATCTCTTTAGATGTGCTAGTGCAGCAGTGCTAGAGTACACTTTTCAGTTTTCATAGGAGAAGCAAGGATGTGACGATAACTTGCTACTTCAGTTGCCAGGTGGCTGTGCTGTGAAAACAAAATTTATTCATACCTATTGAGTATGCTTTATAAATTTTATAATATTCTTTCTCATCATTAATGTAAATGTCTTTAAATTGGTCCTATGTTTTTTTAATTGTTAATGATTTTAAAAGTATTGGATTATTAACTATTTAAATGTCTTATCTATACCCACCCATGCAATTATAATTTGTTGAATGCCTAGCATAAATGATAAAATCTTTAATTTTCTTGCTGCAAATAAAAATTTTGTTTTGAAACAGGTAATATTTGGTGGTATGAAGAATTAGAAAACAGATTTATTCTTTAACATTCTTATTTTTATTTGCAGGGTGGAAAAGCAATTGAATTTTGTATTGCTCGTTGGTGGGCAAGTCTTAGTGATGTCAATATTGATTATACAATATCATTCCATGGAATAGTGTGTACTGCGCCACAGTTAAACATTGTAAGTATTATAACATTCTCATCATTTCTAGTGTAATTTGTGTTATGAAGAATAATTTCTGTGGTAGATGTAAACCTTAATGGGGAACTAATAAAAAATCAAATAAATCTATATATATTCATTCATGAGTATTTAAATATTTGTACTACATAAACTTATTTTAGAATCAAAGTAATGTCTTAATGTTTGAAAAATTAATTTTTAAATATCTTTTGTAGCATGCATCTGAAGGAATCAATCGTTTCGATGTTCAGTCCTCCTTAAAGTATGAAGATCTGGCTCCTTGCATTACTTTGAAGAGCTGGGTCCAAACACTGCGGTATCTATCACTGTTTTAAGAATTACAAAAGCTGACTGTTAATAGGAACAATGTGAGGTTTTTGGGGTGTTTTGTTTGTTTTCTTTGTAATTTTTTATCTATGTGCTGCTAGCGATAAAAAACAAAATCCGGTTTGATTTTGCAGCCTAGGAATCCTCTTTGGTTTCCAAAAGGTGACTCAGCATTGCTTTCTACCCTCACTGGTCCCATCAGCTCTGCTCTCACTGTATGTTGATCATTTCGCTTGTTGACATAAACAAATTATCAGTTGAGACTGAGACGGGTTCAAGGCTAACCTGGAGAAGTTAGTGAGACCCTGTCTCTTCTTATCTGTAGAGTATTCACTCTCCATGCATAACACCCTCAGTTTAATCTCAGCTATTACAGCAAAGCAAGTTAACAGTGCCCAATTTTTATTTTGTGAATGCATGGTTCACTGTTGGTAGAGAAAAATTCAATATTGGAAAATCCCATTGACTGGTAGAAGAAATTTGTCTCCTGAGTGTGTATGCCATAACCCTTGTGGAAGCAGGAATCTGCAGTCTTGGTGTTCTGCTGCTAATACCTCGGCAGTGTCATTTCCTCAGGACAAGGGCCCATGTCCCTGGCGTGTGACGGGGCCCATGCCATACTTATGCAGCAGCACCAGCAGGTGGGGGTGGTGGGGAATGTCTGGATCAGAGCTGTTCTTTCACTGTTGTTGGTAGTCACCACCTGAGTGCTGGAATTTGGCTATGCTAAGAGCTCTTTGGTAACATTTTAAAATGTTTTTGATGATAAATTTTTGTAATATTGCAGTGATTCAGTCAATATGGGGTGCATATTAATAATTAAAATATGTGATTTACTAAAAAAGGCAGTTTTAAGAGTGGTCTTCTCAGCTGGCATACTTAACTGCTTTCTCTGTATTGCTAAATGAAGTCTTGAATTAATTCAGTGATGCAGTTGCCTTATTACAGCCCAGTAATTGCAAAAACCAGACCTTTAGGATCAAGAGATGTTTTGCCAAATAATCGCCAACTTTATGAGATGGTTCTGACATACACCTTTCATCAGGTAAGTGTTTTCTAGTAAAATACACCTGTACAGGAAACTTCTGCTTTATAGTCTATGAAATCACAGATGGAATGACATCTCTTGTCTTGAGTCTTAGGTTTTTTTTAATAATTTTACTTTTTTTTTTTGTTTTTTGTCGATATGACAAACAGCAGGAGTAAAAATGCATAAAGGAAGGAGTTGTTACTCTGCCACACTGTTTCAGAGGGTTTAGCCTGTGCTCCCTTGGCCTCTTTGTTTCTGGGCCTGTAGTCAGGTAATACACAATGGCATCAGGAACATTTAATGGAGGCTGCTCAACTCACAGAGGACAGGAAGCAGAGAGGAGGAGACCAGAAACTAAAAATTAGAGCATGCCTGTTGCCACCCAACTTTGTCCAGCAAGGCCCTACCTCCTAGAATTTCAATCATCTCCAACACAGCATCACCAGCAGGATATCAACCATTCAGCATATATGGGAGATACTGTATATCCTGACTACAACAATGCCCTCTGTGAAGAATCAGTAGTGAAAGTAATTGAGACCATTGTAAATGTTGCATCCAGGGGATTTTTACAGTTCATATTATGTTTACTTTGTTGAAACATTATGTAAATTTAGCTTTCATGCTACAGAATGGTATAGGTTAGAGTTAAGGTTAGGGTTAGATTCCAATTTTATAAAGAGATTAGAGTATATATGTTGGAACTATATATATTTGTTAGGAGTGTGTGTGTGTGTGTGTGTGTGTGTGTGTAGGCTTGTGTTTTTTAAAGTTTGCAAAAGTTATTTAATGCCAAGATAGTAGCTATCCTGTACTTTGAAAAAATTGTTTATAAGAATGTATTTTGAATACTTTTTAATGAAACAGTATAATGGTATTATAAATTATATATAAACCATGACAAGTAATTGGTTTTTTTTTTCTTAATAGCCTAAGAGTGGAGAAGTAACACCTAGTTGTCCACTTCTTTGTGAATTGTTATATGAGTCAGAATTTGACAGCCAACTCTGGATTATTTTTGATCAGAACAAAAGACAAATGGGCTCAGGCGATGCCTATCCACATCAGGTATAAGTTGTAAAAATAATTAATAAATCCCAGATTTCTTGTTAAGTTAAAACACTTGAAAAGTTTTTAAAGATAAAATTTGCACTCAATCTTTTTACACCTACAGAAATCTCTTTTGCTCTGGTAGTCATTAAGGGACCGACTTGACAACTTTTCTGCCTTACGCTAGAGGATGTTGCTTACAAACACTGCCAGCAGAGTATTTTTAGTGGAGGAGAAGGGACTGCAGCCAGGACTTTGCACAAGCTCAGCATGCACTGTCATGAGATTAGACCTGTTGTCCCAATATAGCTCTTTGTTGTACTTCCCCCTCCTGCACACGCTTCTGCCTAGTTAAAGAGAGATAGTGAATGAGGAGTGTGAGACTGTAAAGTGGTCCCAGATCTGAGTGGAACTCTGGGGTTACTAAAGCATCGGCCTGGTGGTTTCAGTGTATTAATGCCATCAGATCTGAAACTGTACTGAGCATTGCACTGCATGCCAGGCACTGTGCTTTCCACAGCCATTGAATGGAAACAAAGAATCTCTTGGCATGTGAGAAATTTCTTGGAAATTTTGTCTCTAACTCAAATTGTATTTAAAGAAATGAGATATTGGGGCTGGAGAGATGGCTCAGAGGTTAAGAGCACTGACTGCTCTTCTAGAGGTCTTGAGTTCAATTCCCAGCAACCACATGGTGGCTCACACCCATCTGTAATGAGATCTGGTGCCCTCTTCTGGCCTGCAGGCATACATGGAGGCTGAACAATGTGTATATAATAAATAAATAAATCTTTAAAAAAATGAGATATTTTTCCTGAAATGCTCATGAATTTTTTGCTGAATAGTGACAATAATTTATGGAAGTTGTTGCATTTGCTCATTTAAGGAGTTATCCCAGTTTTCCTCGTCAAGCAAACAGCAGTCTCATCGCTGTAGAATGGAATGTTGCAAGGCATACTTGGGTTACCTCTCCTGTCTTCTCAGAAGACACTGTTTCTGCTGAGTACAGTATCCCTATTTCATGAACATGTTGGCATTGCCGAATGTAGCTTTATATTTCTTGATTTTTATTGGCTCTCTGTTTCCCCTGCTTGTTATAAAGAGATGTGACACTTCACAGTTAAAATTCAAAGTTTGCATATATATGAATGTATATTTTAGAAAATCTGCAGCAACTTTTGACTATTTGTTTCTGATGGCCCATGAACAAAAATACTGCTTTTTTAAGTTGTGTATAAATATTACTTTTTAAAGTTGTGTATAAATATTGGTTATGTGAGTGTGTTGCTATCCTGTGGTGGAAAGAATGAGAACACTGGAGTCAGACCTTGCTTGACTTTCATTTTTACTCTCTGTGTGACTCTGGGCAAGCCTCCTGATATTCCTGGTTCTGCGTGCTCACTAGCACCCTAGACATTTTTGTATAGATAATGTCTTGTACTTTGTGCACATTCTGTAAATGGAAATGTCTCTTTTGTCCTTTTATTGTCATTTTATTGAACTAAACTTAGTTTTTCCAAATATTTTCTTTTTTAGTATTCTTTGAAACTGGAGAAAGGAGATTATACAATTCGACTACAGATTCGTCATGAGCAAATCAGTGATTTGGATCGTCTTAAAGATCTTCCGTTTATTGTTTCTCATAGGTTGTCTAATACTTTGAGCTTAGATATTCATGAAAATCATAGCCTTGCACTTCTAGGAAAGAAGAAATCAAGCAGTTTGACATTACCACCTAAATATAACCAGCCGTTCTTTGTTACTTCCTTACCTGATGATAAGTAAGTGATGTTGATGAATGATGTTGTGGGTCATGTGTTAGTCTAAATTTATTGTTTACTAGCGTTTTAGCCTGAAGTTATTTTTCAGTTTTATTTTTGAAAATTTGTACGTGGGAAATTTTTCAGTATGGAATTATTTTGATGGTTTTCCTCTAAGTATTTTTGTGAAACTTTGTCTTTTGTTGCTTTTTCCCTTTTTAATTTTCTCATTAGAATACCTAAGGGGGCAGGACCCGGATGCTACCTTGCAGGCTCCTTGACACTGTCAAAGACAGAGCTTGGGAAGAAAGCTGTAAGTACTAGTGTTCTAACGGAAAGTACCTGTTAACCTTGCCCGTCTCTTTGAAGATGGCCTTAAAGGGCACGCTTCAGATGGGTAAAGGAGACACGGGGGGGGGGGGGGCAGGGTAATTGTTGCTTTTCTTTTTCTTGAGCTATTAGTGAAGGTGAATTAATATTTGGTGTGTATTTAAATGTGTCATTGATAAACAGTTTATATTCTTTCCTACAAGCCTATACCTCATGTCCTGAACCTAGTCTGACTCAGTACCTAATCTTCCTGAGATCCAGGTCATAATTGGCTGAAATAAATATAAAATTACAGCATACCTTACAATTTTGATCAACATATTGTAGAGATTGGAAAGAGTCAGATTCTCTTCAACTGTTTATAAAAGCCAATCTGAGGAATTTTTGCCAGTGGATATTGGCTTTCATGTTTGTACAGACTTGTTGAGATCTTGTATAATTATGTGGGCAGATGTAATGTTTCTTTTGGTACTGTGTTTTATAGTTTTAAAAAGATGTTTTTTATTTTAGAGATAATGCTATTTCAGCCTTATGGGCATTTGTTTCAGGTTTTCCCATCTGTTTTCATTACAGATTTGTCACACAGAATGATGTTTATGTGGATCTGTCACCTTTATGACCTATGGGTCATTTATTGTAAACCCAGTTAGAGTTGTCATTCTTACATCTTTGCATTTCTCATTAGTGTTAGTTCAAACCAAACTATGCAAGTCTGTTTAACCTAATACTGGAATCTATACATGCTGTTGTCAGATGAGCTCATCTCATTTATCTTGAAATTTATTTGTATTGCTTGTCATCGTTCAATCAAGGCCATCTATTCATAGCTTTTGAAGCTTAATTTGGGGGAGTTTGTGCTTAGAAAAGGTTGTGTACCTTAATATCACTCAGGCTGCATTTCAGTGTACTCCTTACACATGCACACCTCAGTGTCATTGGAAGTCAGCCAGCACTTGATCCTGGATTTTATTTTTGAACTGATTCAAGAAATCTTCATAACCAGGTGTTGTGGTGCAGCTTTTAATCCCAGCACTCAGGAGGCAGAGACAGGTGAGCCTCTGAGCTCAGGGCCAGAGAGGTCTACACAGTGAGTTCCAGGACAGCCAGGAATACACAGATAAACCCTGTCTTGACAAAAAGAAAGAAAGACAGAAATCCTCAGATCTTACTGTAGATTTACTGTTTAGCCCCTTCTGTGGGGCTGCAGCTGGATTTTTCAACCAGGTAATAGATGGCTCATCTTTGAAATCTACTCTCATGGAAAGTATAACAAAAGAGAGTTATTGACAGAGGTATTCTTACAACAATTCAGAAAATAGTACTTCCTGACTATACTCTTAGAGACAATTTTGAAATTATAAGTACGTGGAATTGACTTTACCTAGCTAACTATAGTTAGAAAGGTTGTTTATAAGAAGACAGCAATAATCTAAAGTTATTGAGTTAGTATAATTGCCATTGAATTTTTCATTTAAACTTTCCTCAGCCTTTTATACTTCTTACATTTTGGTAGTTGGAAAGAAAGTGTGATTTTTTTTCCTTCACTTTGCCTTTCACTGTAGTCCTTAGCGCTGCAGGTTTTTGTTTGTTTCTTAGAGAATTCCATAGGCGTATGTGATGGTCATGACCTGTACACAGTCAGATTCTGCAGACTGTCAGCTAAACTTAAATGTTTTTTTTTTAATGTTTTAATGCTAATGCAATTTGATCACAAAACTTTTTAAACAAAAAGCTGAAAATGGCATATTTGAGTGCATTTTTATTTTTAGAAGTCGGTATGGCAGTATTGCTTTCCTTTAAGCATGCCATTTTGGTCACAGATCTGATCCTTCTGAGTACTGTGACAAGTGCAGATGAAATGTTAAATTGGAAGAAAATTAGGCAGAGGTGGTATCTCCATCCTGTGTAGATTATGCATGTTTTCTTACAGAATGTCGTTCTAACTCCCAGGGGCAGTCTGCAGCAAAACGACAAGGAAAATTTAAAAAGGTACTGATTGTCAGTTCTTAAAAATGATATCTTAAAGCCTTATTTACATAGTAGTTAAACTTTTTTCTCTCACTATTATAAATCTTTATTTTTAAAGAATCTTTTTCTTAGTTTCTTTTCTTTACAATCTGCAGTATAGTTCTGTGAGTTAATGCCCACGAACAGTATTGGCATAGTGCTTTCCTATAAAAGGTTTTGCAAATCATAACCCCTGTGGTATAGACAGTTTTTATTGCTTCATATTTCTTGCTATAGATAGATGTTAAGTTGAAAAGTTTGAAGTTTTGCATATCCAAAATCATAAAGAGGTGAATGTGATAATGTAGCAATAGAGAACAAAGTAATTAATGATTCTTTTAAATCTAGGGCTAGCTACATTTCTCAGTAGGTAAAGGTACCTGCTGACAAATCTGACAACCTGAGCCTAATCTCTAGGACTCATGGTGGAAAGTTGTCATCTAACCCTTGTATATATACCATGACACTTGCCTGTATACACACACACACACACACACACACACACACATACACACACACACACACACACACATTTTAAAATGTAAGAAAAATGTAAAAAGCCTGTTAAAATCTAAAAGCCATATTTTAAAATATGGTTTTGTTAATAACTAGTCCCTGCTTTTTCATCTATCCTTGTTATGGAAGAACAGACACAAAAGGGATTTAAAAAAAAGTGAAAATAACAAATAAGAATGTCTAACTAAAAGTCAAATCTGTAATAAAAATGCAGACAGATTTGATGCTCTGCATGGTTCTACTTGGTTTCCTGTAGAATATGAGAGTCTGTATTGACTGCTGGAGCCACATTTAACTTAAAGATTCCAAGTACAGAGAAAGGGACACATTTGAGGAAGAGCCACTGGCATCATTAGCATTTCAGTGGTCTCTTTATGTAAGAAGTATTCCAACAGAGAATCAGTTGTGCTTTAAAATACTAAAAAGGCTTCCAAAATGCTCTTGTTGTGTATTGATATGATAAGCCCTGGTGCACCATGAAGAATCTTCTAGTTAAGGACCCGAAGACCAGTATTTCTCAAATGGATGTTTTGACCTGTTTGGGCAAATATCTAAACATAATGAATGGATCATAGCCCATCATTTAAAAAGATCTTATTTTATGTATCAGTGTGTGTTTCTTTAAGTTGCCATAAAGATAGCTTGAAGAAGCTTCCTAGGAACTCACTGAAGTAGGAAATATACATCAAAAAGAGGTTGAGCATTGCTTTTCTTCCACTTACAGTTTTTTTTTAGTTGGTCTGCACAGTTTTGTTGGGCTAAGGTTGTGCATGTTGTGAGAGATAATACTGAAGAATGAGACTGTTTTTACTGGAGGCTGACTAAAGCTTGGGTAACAAATGTGGGAACTACAGTTACTTCTGCCCATTCCTTCGTATCAGTACAAGTACTTGGCACATTACAGCTGTTGTATAAAAGACCTATAAAGCTACAAAGAGAAAAACTTACACTTATAATGTAAAGTAATTAGATACTTTTACTAAATCACAAATGGCATCAATGCTATTAATCTTTAAAATAGTTGAACTTGCATAAAGCTTTTAATTTAGTAACTAAATTAATAAATTAAGCACTCAAGAAACTGAGCCCTTTGAACCAGATCTAAATGATGCTGTATTATGTTGTTCACTGAGCAGTTATTGATTTTATGGGTAACATTAAGTTCCTGAAAAATATTCTTCAGTTTGAACATTTTGAAATACTTTAAGGTAGCTTGGAATTATTTTCAGCTTTAATACTAAGTTTCTCCTATTGAGAACTCTTTTACTTTTCTACTGTGAATGTTCGTCTTGACTATCCATATTAAAACATGATCACAGTGATTCATGATTTAAGGTACAAAATCATTGCTATTAACTTAACCCTACATTAGTCCCTTAACAAGTGAGTTGGAGCTGGGTGGTGGTGGCGCACGCCTTTAATCTCTGTGAGTTGGAGGCCAGCCTGGTCTAAAGAGCGAGATCTAGGACAGATTCTAAAGCTACACAGAGAAACTTTGTCTCAAAAAACCAAATAAATAAATAAATAATAATAAAAAAAGAGTTGGGGAAAAACGCTGTTAAAAAGAGTATATGGTCATAGTGACACAAACTAAAACAACCCCGTTTTCCTTTTGATTAGGGTTTTAAAGTACTGCATTTATAATGTTAATAATTGAACATTCTTGTCATGAAGTTTTTTGTAGGGTCTTACTAATATTGTAGTTGTAGTGGTTACTGATTTTTTTCTAAGATCCTAAACTTTCTGCTCTTACATTTTTAGTGATAGTTTAAGTTTACTCTAGGAGCATTTGTTTTTATAGGTGTTGTTTATTGTACTTTAACACATACTCACACTAAATTCTATTTTCTGTCTTCTGTGCTAAAATTGTAATAGCAAATGCCTTACCTTTGAAATTCAGAGAAGAAATTGACTTCTGAAGCAGGTTTTTCTACCTAGAAGTATTTCCCTCTTTCTAGCCTGGGAAGCTAAACGGTACACAATGCAGTTAGAATGAGTCGGACTTTCAGGCAAGTGGTGATCCACAGTCTGTGTAACACACAGAAGAACTTGATTCCAAAGCAATATAGCCATATTTACATAAATATTTGATGCTCCTTTTATCTTTACTTCTTGGACAGTTTTGCTAACACACAACACTGGGGCTGTTTCAATGAGAATTTGTTGCTAGGGTTTTGGCTCAGCTTTTTCAAATACCCGTTTGCTTTATCCAGGGCAATACCCACCCAGTGACCTGCAAACAGTGGAGAAAGCAAGCTCAGCATAGTAGCGCCTGCCCATAATGCCAGCGTTGTCAGGGGTTGACTCCCATTGCAAGACCAGTCTCAAAAATACAAGCAGGGTTGGTGTTGAGGGAAAAGGAATGGATAAGTTGCAGCGTCCTAAAAGAGCAAGCCCAGCAGTAGACTTTGCTCTGGCTCCCTTAACTCAGGAAGTATAACAGACTGCAGATGGATTTCTATGGCTTCTTCATTTCTGTTTTTCTGTGCTTAAAAAGAGCCATGAAGAGACAGTGGTTTGTGTGTTGAAGTGATAGTAGAGCTAGACCAGTAATCCCTCACACACTGTCGCGTCACCATCTACCCCAGAGTCCTGAGTGTCAGAATCTCTTTAACATGGAAATGTTACACAGTGCATAGACCTAAAAGTCCTATTTGGGGGAGTAGGATTTTAAAATACTTTTGACTCATGCTATTTCCGAAATGATGTGGGAGGGCAGTATATGTTCTTTTGGTAAGATAAATTTGTTTCAGTGTTAGAAACTATGATAAGTGGAGATATTAACTTAGCAGCAGTTCAGTATAAACCTGAAAATAGAATTTGAAAAGTGGACTTAGTAAATAATGACTTAGTTAAGGACAGTCCGTTTGTTGCCAGAAACTAAGTTTAGCCATTTGGTTACATTTCCCAAGCAGTGTATTTTTATAGGATAGATTTATATGTCATAGATAAACTTAAGATATAATACTCTACTATTCTCAAAGCAGAACTTTCTCAAAGAACTGTAGGCTTATTTCCCTGTTCTCTTCCTCTTCTTTGATCTTTGTCCCGGGACACTACTGTTGCCAAGGTTATCAACAGGCTCCTTGCAGCCAGCTTTTCTGGTCACTCTCTTCTCAATCTGGGTTAGCAGTCTATCCCTTTTTTTTTTTTTAATAAATTCACTTATTTTGTGTGAGAAGTGGTGTGTGTACATGCATGCGTGTGTGTCTGTGTGCATGTCTGTGTGTGTGTCTTTCTGCGTGTGTGCGCGCGTCTGTGTCTCTGTGTGTGTGCGTGTATGTGTCTATGTCTGTGTGTCTTTGTGTGTGTGTGTGTGTGTGTGTACACATGTAGCAGCAGTCAGCTCTCTCCTTGCACAGGGTGGCCGAGGAACCAGCTCCGGGCATCACGCTGAGTAACAAGCCCTACACTGTCTCAGTCATCTTGCCATCCCTGATCTTTCATTCTTCGTGGTCTTCCTCAAAGTTTTCAAAATCCCAGATTCCTTTTGTTGTGTCCCAATCTTAGAGCATCTTTGGGCAAAGCAGGAGTAGAAAATCTATTCTCTTCCAGTCTCTTATCCCTGCTGATCTTATTCATGTCCTGACTTTATGCACTCTTGGCAAACATTGTTGGCTCTGCCTTCAAAGAATACCTCGAATCTGTTCATTTTCTCTTGTTTCCACAGTTCTATACAATGTAGGAATTTCTGGGCTTGTTTTCTGACTTATTTTTCTACCTCTAGTTTTCCATTCTATGGACTTATAACATCAAGTATTATAAAAATAAAAATATAAGCCCAAATTTAATATATTGAAGTCATTAAAATCAAAAAGTCTTAAGATAGTTGATAAACTTCTCTATATATTTAAAATGGCATCTTTATTTTTTGCCATGTTCCACCGAACTCTACTTAGCAGGTATGTACTCTACTTTATCAGTTTATGTAACTGCTTCCTTGGACTGGTTCAGATTTGTGTTACATGTTCAACTTCCACTTCAGATGCTAATCCCTGGGGTGGAGGGTACTTCTTCCACTCTTCAGTTAGGTTATTGAGATTCACTCATGTTTGTCATTTAGATTCACTGACTTTTCCATAACAGCTTTGTTTGCATGGTTTCCCTGTCTTACCTGATAGTCACTCTATCCTTTAATTGTTTTATTTTCATGTGTGTTGTGTGTCACTATCAGAAACTGCTTACTTGTGTGTTTATTGTCTGACTAACTCTTGGTAGAGCATGTATTTGTAAGTACAGGAATGGTACTTCTCTGCCCTCTTACAAGGAGAAAAAAAGTACTTTCCTTAGTGTTAGCTTTACTCCTCTGTTCAGATTTAATTGTGAAAGGACAGGATGCACTGTCCTTATTGTATCAAGTTCAGCTAAGAAGGCTAAAGACACTAATAGAGTTCTTACCTCTTTTACTTTAAAGGAATGGATAAAAGCATCAGTACTTTTGAAGTTTGTGGGGCAGAAGGGGATCCAGGATGTTGGTTGGTATTTCTGATGGTTTTGGACCCTTCGGATCTGGAATACGGTGTAATACAACTCAGGCACAACCCCTATTACAGTGTTCTCAGCTACTGACAAGGGTTTTAAAGTGTGTGAAATGAAGCTTATGAACCTAAGGTTTTCTTTCACCTTCCTAGGATGTGATCCCTGTGCATTACTATCTAATATCTCCACCAACAAAGACGAAGAATGGCAGCAAAGAGAAAGAGAAGGACTCAGAAAAGGAGAAAGATCTGAAAGAAGAGTTTACTGAAGCATTGCGGGATCTTAAAATTCAGTGGATGACAAAGTAGGTTGTTTTCAGTGGATTCCAATCCTGAGTCTTTCTCCACTAGTGTGTGTAGTATAGACTTATTCACAGCTGTTGGCTGGATGATAGCATTGCAGCATTGTAAACTTTTTTCTACATTTATACTTTATAATTATATTTTGACAATGAAATATTTTTTTATTTTAATTTGCCCCAAGGAGAATTTTATTGAAGGACATAAAGAAAGAAAAAGTAACTTTTTCTTCTCTCCAAAATTCACCATTCCCTTTATCTGCTCTCTCTGCTTGAGCATGTAGCAGTGTGAATGGTTATGTGTCTTTCTTTTCCAGTTAAGTTTAGTGTTGGGCTCTTCCTGTGTCATTTCATAGTTTAAGGTTCTATTTTTAGTGACTGTATAATTTATTGTCCTATAAATACAGTATAGTATACTTAATAATTTATTTAGAATATGTTAAAAATTTTCTCTATAATTTTGTGATTGCCATATATATGTATGTATGTATGTATATATGCAGCTTTAACTTTGTTTTCTTATCTGTTTGGTTTAAATTTTTTGAGACAGTGTTTCATTTATCACAGGCTGGTCTTAATTCTCTAGTTGGGCAAGAATGACCTTGAATTCCTGATCCTCCTGCCTCTGCCTCCCAAAGGCTCGAATAGCAGTCTTATACCAGCACACCCGGCCTAATGGAGAGATTTTAAAATTTCTCTCAGATAGTATAGTCTAATTATTAGTTTAAATGTCTTTAAAAGTTACCTTGATATGTTTCTCAAATGGTTTCTGCTCCGAATGTAATGTCTAGACATGATGGCTAGAGCTGCCGTTGTTGGCGGGTGAGCTGTTTAGATGTTAGCTATTGTTTCAGCTGAACATGTGTTTTGCCCATTCTTCATCGGAATGTTAGGCTCTTATTGCCATGTTATTATTACCATGTTATTTATTAGCTTTATTATTATTCATGTTAAACTTTTTAACATGGAAGCTTATTTGTCAGCTTTTCCCTTAGTTTATGCCTTAGTTTATGCCTTGGTGTTTAGCTCACCATGTACACCTAAAACTTTGTTCTGTGTGGTTAAATCAGTTGTTTGGGTTTTTTCCATTGTAGCTTTCTTTTGCTGGTTTTCTGGAGGAGTCCTCCCTAGCAGACTTCGTATATAAATCCCTGTGGATATGTGGTCTGGGAGGGAACGAAAGCCTTTATAATGTGAAGAGGGTTCCCAAGGATTAAACCATTATGGCATCAGTGCATATTCATCTGTGCTGTTCTGTTTAAACTGAGGGTATCTTCCCAGACCGTGTCTGCCTTTGGCTGATTTAGGACGCTGTAACTAGCAGACAATACAGTTTCTTCAGTGCTGCAAAGATGGGTTTCTCTCTTGAGAGCCTGAGAAGCCCTTCCTGAGTCTGCCATCCAGTGAAACTGGTGACCAGTTTTGTTTAAGAAAAACCTCCAAACCTCCGGAAGTGGTTCTAATCAGGAATACTTGTAAAATATGGTGGATGGGAAAGATAGCTCAATAAAGTATATATTTCACCAGCCTGAGAAACCCAAATTCAGTCCTCAGAACCCACATTAAGGTTGGAACAAAGTTGTAATCCTATCGCTGAGGAGGTGGAAACAGATATTATTCCTGGGGCTTACTAGCCAGATGACCTAGCCTAATCAGCAAGTTTCAAATTTAGTGAGAGATCTTGTCTCAAATGATATGGGTTGCCTGAGAAATAACTCTTAAGATTGAATGATGGCTTTTCACACACGTGTACATTCACATTTCTGTAGATTTCTAAGTAATTTTCAGATAGGTATATTATCTGTAACTAGTCCTTATTAATTATAAAGTATTTTAATGTCTAGGACTGTGAAGCAATATTTAAATTTTTTTTAAGAAACATGCTTTTAATTAGAAATCACTTATTTGTCTCTCTTAGGCTCGATTCTAGTGACATTTACAATGAATTGAAAGAAACATACCCTGCTTACCTTCCTCTGTATGTTGCACGGCTTCACCAATTGGATGCTGAAAAGGTTGGATATACTCATTTTTTAAATAATTCGTTTTTTGCATAATAGTATCTATGCTATTTTGTATTTTTGAATAAAGGTGCATCTCTCTTCATCTTGTCTTTCTGCCTATTGAAAATGAGTCTCCTGCAATTGGATATGTTGTTAAAATAGTTACAAGAGCTGGCCACTGCTGAGTTCAGTAATAGTAATGATGGCAGGATGTATGTGTAGAAACCATGAAACTACGGTATTTGATTGGCCAGTAAAATTGTAGCACAGGAAAAAGCATAAGGTCTGATTTTTGGTCTTAATCTAAGAGATGAGTTGTCTTGGACAGCTGGAAATCTAAATACCTCAGTAACTACTTTGCTTCTAAAGATTTTATGATGATTCCAGATTGTCTAACATGGACTATGGGCCATCTGTTATTACTGTTAATGGAAGTAGGGACTTGCCAGCTATGACCTGGTGAAGCTCATGAAGGTTTAGAGTAAACTCAAATAGAGTGCTTAAAGGAGGCCTCTCAAAAACCATCCATGATGGTCATAGTTTGAGTCCTGGTTATGATCTTTGTTTCGTTTACTCTTACTTTTCTCATTCCAGTGATTGTTTACAAAGAATTTGCTTATGAATGAGGGTTTGGGGATTATTTTTTTCCTGTTTTTTCATGTGGCATGGTATAAAATAGAGATTATTATCTCTAAAATCATTGGTATGATAGAAGGGACTTTTCCTTGTTAAAAACCCCACATTGTGGTGAACTTTATGTTTGCTTTATTTTCAGTTTTGAACTACAGATTGTAAGTTAGGTATTGTTACATCTGAACCCATTTTCCAGGGCTACTGGAATTGTAAAAGTCAGATTAAGCGATAGCATAGAGCTCTAGCCCTAGAAGGAAACGACGTAGTGCCCTTACAGTTTCATGACTGGGACAGTAGAAATGAAAATTGCTATAATGTAGTGATTGATACACTCCTTTCTCTTCTACCCAGGAGCGGATGAAAAGACTTAATGAAATCGTTGATGCTGCCAATGCTGTTATTTCTCACATCGATCAGACTGCTCTAGCAGTTTACATTGCAATGAAGACTGACCCCAGGCCTGATGCAGCTACTATAAAAAAGTACCTAACCAGTAAATAATCTTTCTTGCATCTCATTTCTTAGTTACTTGTTTAAAAATTAGGGACTAGTATTGAGGATTTTTTTTTTCTGTTGTAGCATACATACAATTAGGATTGACAGTTTTTTCATACTCCTTTTTTTCCCCAGCATGCAGGAGCAGAGAGGCACATGATCTCTGTGAGTGAAGGGCGGCCAGGTTTACCCAGTAAGACCCTGTCTCAAAAGAGAGAGAGAGAGAGACAGACAGACAGACAGACAAACAGACAGAATTGCTATTTTACGGTTTTGAAAATGATACTGGTGTTTTCTATGTAATCTGATAAGAATTTTAATTTTTTGTTTAGGCATTAAAGTATAGGATTCAAATCATTCCTCAAATTTAGCTATGGTGACTATGATTGAGTAACCAGTTTTGATTCAGAAGATATTTATAAACAAGTATATGTAAGTTATCGTTAAGAAGGACTTGAAGAAGTTAACAAGACTTTCTAATATAAAAACTATTCTAAAGTAAAAAATTAAATTGGAAGATAGAGCTGGGTACGTAGGAGGCAAAGGCAGTTGGATCTCTGTGAGATTGTATAGTTCTCCAAAAAACAAAACAGTAGCAGCAAAAACAAAAATTGGCAGATGGAGCTGGGCAATGGTGGCACACACCTTTAATCCGAACTCCAGAGGCAGAGGCAGGCAGATCTCTGTGGGTTCGAAGCCAGCCTGATCTATAGAGTGAGTTCCAGGCTATTGTGTAGGTTATTACACAAAGAAACCCTGTCTCGAAAAATAAATTGGCAGATTGGATGAAATATAGAAAATATTTTTAATATTTTAAAAGCCCATAGGAAGAAAGCTCGATAGTGTTCTGAAAGGGCAAAGCTTCATAGCTTAACAAAGTGTTCAGCCTGAAGAGTACTAAGGTGGGAGAGAAAAACAGAATATTTCCATGCACATGACATTTGGATTATTGCATTGGAAGATGCTAAAACTTTCAGGAAAGAGTCATGTTGGTAACTTAATCCATTCTTGGCAAGAATAGAGCACCTGTGTCAGTACCAACTTCCTTCTGAATTCTGCACCCCCCCCCAAGCAAGCCTTGGATAGGTGGCACCAGTCAGTTGGGTTTGACTTGGGTCATGCCCTCATGATTCAGTCTGTTCCAGAGCACTTGTCTCCTTCACAAGCTGGGGCTAATGGTTGTACCAGGCTCTTAGAGCTCCCCTAAAGCAGAAAAGAATGCTACCAGTCGTCTGAAAAGTGATAGAACAGTGTAGTAAGTGAGCAGGAAAGTAGATGTCTCAAGAGGGGACTCAAAAGTCTGCTGTTCTCAGCCTGGAGTGGCTAAAGTAGAATCCAGGCACCTCCACATAGAGAATGAAGGTTGGTTCTTTAAAACTCCGGTGCTCTTGATGACTGGTGGAATTCGGACCAGCCTGGAGCCCAGACAGGAGAGTAGTGAAGCTCTTTCTGGGTCAGAAGATTCCAAAGATTAGAATTAAACTGAGAAGGACCCTAAACCCTGGAATGTGGAGTTTTTGCTGAGAAACTTCTTAAAATGTTTAAAACTGGGACCTGGCAGAAACGTATTTGTGTTTTAGCATAATATGCCGAGGGAGGAAGATATGTGGGATACCAAATTAGTGAGTCTTGCCAAATATTGTGTCATTAAATGAGCAGATGAATGAGGTGTCCTATGGCCCATCAAATCCTGCATTTATTTATCTATCAAGATACAGGCCAACTACTGAACTTGGTGACTAAAGCTGTTACCACAAGGAATATAAAATAAACAGGTGACCTGAACTTGAGGGGTAGGAGGAGAATATGGTACTGCTGCCCCTTCTTGGTTCAGGCTGACAGTTGAAAATGCTAAAGGGGTAGACGGGGAACGTTGAGAATAAGCACTCTGCTCCATGTCAAGCACTCCCTTCCTATGCTTGTAACTCTCTGGGATGCAGCTATGTACCAAGCCAGTCTGCTGATACCATAGGACAGCTAGACACAGGTTTGTGTGACCTGTGATTGTTAGTCAGTTCAGAAATTAAAAAGGAAACTGTTGTTCTTGGTAGTAAACTAAGGTGTGTTATGGACTTAGCTTCATTTTCAGTCCAGATAACGTTGAACATACCTTTTTAGATGACCTCACAGATTCAAATGGTCTTGGAAGCCTGAGAACATCCTAGTCCTGAGCAGTTATGTTAGCTCCTTCGTTTTATGCTCCCTTTATTCTTCCAGGGAGGCGCTCAAGTTAGTAACTCACTCTGAGTGTACAGAACTAGTAAGCCCCAGAGGCCCAAGTTGCTAAATTGGTAATTATGTCCTGATTCTTGTCATTCCCAGTAGACTTACACATTGCATATTTTACTATGTGTTCTTCAGACTTAGTCTTCTTACAGATCATCCCGTAGTCAGGTTGCCTTGTGGTCATTGTCTCAGCACATTTAATCCTTTATTGTTTTTGTACATCCCCGACATGAATTGGACGTAGTGCCTCAATTAAGCTCAGTAACCTTCCTTGGAGTGGAGGTTACAAGTGCTGAACAGTAATGGATGACTGTCTAGTCTATGCCAGCATGGACCTAGGCACCTGCAGAACTTCTTTAGGAAAAAACAAAGATGCCTTCCCAGAACAAGGCAGTTCACTCTAGAGACTGAGCACAGATTGCAGAGCCAGCCTGCCAAGCTTAGACTCCTACATCAGTTATAGAGGGGAAGGCCTTGGTTCTGCCTCAAAGTGATGTGCCAGACTTTGTTGACTCCCCGTGGGAAGCCTTAACCTCCCTGAGGAGTGGATGGGGGTGGGGAAGGGAGAAGGTGGGGGAGCACGAGGAGAGGAGGAAGTGGGAACTGGGATTGGTATGTAAAGTGAGAAAAGATTGTGTTAGACAAACACAACCTGCTCAGGTCTGTCATGGCAGCACTCCCTGATCCTGCTGTCTACATCAGTTCCTGCCTTGGGTTCCTGCCCTTCTGACTTCTGTCAGTGATGAACTGTGATGTGGAAGCCTATGCCAAGTATAAACTCTCTCTTCCTACCTCCCCCTCAACAAAGAATCCTACATCTGCTACTACTAACCGGAGGTCGAGCTTCAGTTTCCACCTACGCAAAATAGGAGTATCTTATTCATAGAATTGGTTTCGGGTTTATTTTGTGTTGTGAATGGGTTACACATGTCATGATGTACCTGTGGAGGTCAGAGGAGAACTTCAAGGAATCAGTTCTCTCCTCTGCCATGTTGGTTCCCATAATGGATTCAGGTCATCAGATTTGGTAGCAAATACTGTTACTAACTGAGCTGTTGCACTGGCCCCATAAAGTTGTTTTGACTATAAGTGAATTCATATGCTAAAGTGATAAAGCAGTTATTGGTGCATTCAGAGTAAACTTGATATTTGTTTGCTTAATTTATACATAATATGTTCATGACTACAAAAACCTTTCTTTTTATACATTACATAGCGAGGCATATATAATTACTATATTTCTTAATGTAAAGGCTTAAAAGATACTGCCCTTATTAAAAGCTGTGCAGCTGATAGAACAACTAGTGAGTAGTCTTTCAACTCTGTTGCTATGGCGTTCTGCTTCAGCCAAGTATAGTTGCCCTAACTGATTTCATCTGTGTGTACTGCAATAGCTTGTGATGCTTACTAATAAGAATCTCATTTGATGTATAACACAGACGTATGTACATGGATGTGCTAAGTTTATGCATGCTAAGTCTTAGAGAGAAAGAATGCATGTACTTGAAATAAGACCATCTCTTGGAAACCCTTTAACTGACATTTGAAACAAATGATTTCCTCTCTAGTGATATGGACAAGCAGAAGTCCACACTGGTAGATGCCCTATGCAGGAAAGGGTGTGCTCTGGCAGACCATCTGCTTCACACACAGCCTCATGATGGGGCGGCAGCCGGAGATGCAGAAGGAAAGGAAGAGGACGGAGAAAGTACCTTGGACTCTCTGTCAGAAACCTTTTGGGAAACTACAAAGTGGACAGATCTTTTTGACACTAAGGTAACGGTCCCTTCTGCTGTTGGTGTTGGTACAGCTCTCGATGGTTGTCTCTCAGGCCTGCTTGTGCTTTGCCTACCAAAAAGGATGAAGATAAAGGCTCTACTCCAAAGAAGGTTCATTTAGCCCAAGTACCTTGCATTTGTCCTACATGTTTTAAAGTGTTTAACAATTATTTGAAAACAGTTTGAGGACAATTGTAGTAGCCTTTTAAGACAGTTATATATGAAACCAAAACTGTTATCTTCTAGAAATTATTCTTCTTTCTTCCTGCCTCTTTTTATGCTAATTTTCAAGGTGAAATATGCTCTCTAGTTTAGATATCACTATTCATTTTCCTCAAAGCTCTAACTTCTACATATCTCAGTTTTTAGACACCAGTTTTATATATGTTTGAAAAAGCAAAGTTGATTTTGGGGTTCTAAAAAAATGGTAAGTCCCTTTTGTCTCTAGTAGAGATTACATAACGATACGTTTTTATTAATCTTCCTTGAGAAGGAAAAGTGGATGAGTTCTCATCCAGACAAAGCCATTGTTGTAGTTATTAATCACTGGTTCTCAGGATTTAGCCATGGTAATTTTTAATTTAAAAAACAAGAAACAAAGCAACTAAAGCTAGGAAAAGTTCTTCCTGTGTGATTCCCATTCCCCCATAGAACAGAAGGTCTCAATAGTATTCAAGAAACTAAAGCTAGAATTTTTCAGCGTATAAGGATTAGGACATGAAATTGAGTTTGACTCTTGCCTCTGCCATTTTTGTCAGTTACTGAACGCTGTGCCTATTTCTTACCAGTAGCCACCTACTTTAAATGTGAATAAGTATTAAGTTCATGGGAAGTTGTCAGTGGTATTGCTGTTAACACCTCTTGAAGGTCTGCTGTGTGAGAAACATGAAGATAAGGATACTCGATTCCCTGTCTTTGAGAAGTATAAGAGCACGGTGACTGACACTTGTCATTACCACAGCGAGGTTGTGAGGCAGACTTCTGTCTTCAGAGGGACACTGAGAATACTGGCCTGTTTGCGCTGTTAACTCAACTTGTTTTGTTTTTTGGGCTTTTTTGTTTGTTTGTTTCCGAGACAGGGTTTCATTGTGTAACCCAGCTGTTCTGGAACTAACTCTCTTGACCGGGCTGACCTCAAACTCACAGATATTCTCTTGACTTTGCTTCTCAAGTGCTAGGATTAAAGGCGTGCACCACCACCGCCTGGCTAACTGAACATTTTTTAATACTTCGCTCGGCCCTAAAGAATAAATCAGAGTAACAGGATTCATCCCCCCCTCCCCCCAGAACTCACTCTCGTAGACCAGGCTGGCCTCAAACTCAGAGATCCGCCTGCCTCTGCCTCCCAAGTGCTGGGATTAAAGGCGTTCACACCACTGCCCAGCAGGATTTCTTTCTTTGAGAATAGTTACCACACTCCACAGTTCAAGCAAAATGTAGAATGAAACAGCCTGACAGACCACGTTCAGAAGGAGCATGCTTATGTAAAACTTCTCCTTTATAATTTTAGTCATTTGTAGTGGTCATTTGTATTTCTACTTTGTTTTCTGTAGTTATGTTAATTTTGCACAAAGAAATGATTTAAAGTAGATTTTTAGTAGCATATGACTTCTCATCATTTACTTCCTCTACTGTTATGTAATTATTTGCCCTTAAAAGACACCACCACCACCACCACTACTACTACAACTACTTCTCCTCTTCCTTCTCCCCTCCTCCTCCTCCTCCTCCTCCTCCTCCTCCTCCTCCTCCTCCTTCTCCTTCTCCTCCTTCTTTTTTTTTTAATTTCCCTGATGCGCCCTATTCAGCTTAAAAACAATAGACTTCCAGGGACTGGAAGATGGCTCAATCAGTAAATTGCCTACCACACAAGTGTGAGAACCTGAGTTCAATTTCTGGCCCTAATGTGAAAAAAATCAAGCACCATGACATGTTCCCTTAATCCAGAGCAGGGGTGACCGAAGTAGGATGATTTGTGGGCCTAGCGATCTAGCCAAATCAGCAATAATAAGATGTAGAGAAATAGAGAAAGATACCAAATTGGCCTCTGACTCTGTGCATGTAATCCTACACACACAGATATTCTTCTGTGAAAGCCTTATTTCATTGTTAAAGCTATATGCCTTGAAATATAAATACTCCATTGACCATTTTTATTTTGTTTTATATCATAGGTTTTAACATTTGCATACAAGCATGCATTAGTAAATAAGATGTATGGGAGAGGCCTTAAGTTTGCAACTAAACTTGTAGAAGAAAAACCAACAAAAGAAAACTGGAAAAATTGTATTCAAGTAAGTGATGTCTGAATTATACTGTATATCATTTCCATATTGCATAGTGACAAGAGCACTGGGAAAAAACACCTGTGTTCATTATAACATTACGTATTTTATTGTTACCAGTTATTGCCATTACTAAAGCAATATGAAATGTATAATAAATGCATAAGAGACCACTTTTAGCCGTCCAAATTTCTAAACCATTCTCACTGTTGTTCAGAGACCTGTTAGCCTTGAATGTTTTCAACAAGGTCAAAAATAAATTAACTACTCTTATTAGTTAGAAGACAGTGTTTTTCTTTCGGAAAGAAGCTTTCCTGCTCAATGTGTGTTGACTTGGTTGTTTGTAAGATGGTTCGATTTGTGAAGTTTATATTTGAATTTTTGTCTGAGACGATTTTCATCTTTGTTAGTTTACCATATATCACATCTGCAAAGGAAAACTTGGAATTTTCTTCACAAGTTAGTTTGAGATACGAAGAAAAATTATTTTAATGTTATCTTGTTTTCTGTTTACCTTCATCAGTCAGTCCAAATAATAAGACAGTTTCAGTCCTTTGAATCTTGACTATGTTAAGAGAACTCTGTTGTTGCTATGTGATTGTGCTCCTGAACAGGATTGGTTGTTAAGAATGACACCAGTCAGTGGATGGATAGACTGATAGAAGGAAGGTTCTGGCTGTGTGTTGTTACTGTATTATTACTAAATTATTCTGAATTTTGGACATTGAACTTCCATCTCATTTCCTAATGCTCTGCTTTATTGTAGCTAATGAAGTTACTTGGATGGACCCATTGTGCGTCTTTTACTGAAAACTGGCTCCCCATCATGTATCCTCCTGATTATTGTGTATTCTAAATAAGAACCAAGACTTTAAATTTCCAAAAAGAGAATTTTATAGTGAACAAATGTGTGGCATTTTTAGTCTAACTAATGCATGTTTTCATCCACTATCCAATACTGATCATTAAAACTATGTGTATTTATCAGAGAACTCACTGGCGTGTGACTTACTACATGTAAATCTAGACCTCTGACATCATGTTGTTTTCCTACTGCCTCCCCCACTTGGCAAGGGCAGGGCATATCCTACTTGCCAGCCCCAGCCATAAGTTGGGTGCAGCCGCTTACATGCATGAGAACTTTTCATCTGTGAATTTTAACTGTAAAACTGTTAAATCTTATTTTTTTGTTTTATAAATCAAAAGGTTAAAACATGTTTAATTTTTTCTTTTTCTAATTATATAAAGGCCTTAAAAAGCTGTAATAGGAGTAGCTAAATTATTTATTAGACTCAAAATTAAGAGAACGTCATTTCCAGATTTTTTCCTAATGAGGAAGTTAGTGGGAGGCAGGGTGGCATTAACATGGCAACTGAGGGCGGGCATCTGTTACAGAAATCTTCACCAAGGAGTATAACAGACAAGTTATTTTTCCAGCATCCTCAAGTACACAGCATCAGAATGCATTAAAGTTTCATGTGTCAATGTCAGACAGCTGAATCTATCAGGTATTGTAAAGATACACACGATATGTTCGTAACCTTGGAATCATGTAAAACACATGAATAAATGTGCAAAACCACAGGCCCAGTACATGACTTGCACTCTGATACCTTAAATTTTTTTATAAATAATAAAAGTAAATATTGAAGCTCCTTAAAGTTGGTCTTAATCATTTTTAATAAATTTGGTGTTAGAACAGTTTATTTAATCTATTGGCCAAGAAAATAAGGTAATATATTTTAATAATTTTTCTTATGGGTTTGCAATTATTTGAATATATTTCCAATGCTTATTCGTGTGTTTAAGTACTGTGTATGTTTAACTTTTTTACTTTTATCTTTTTGTCTGGTATTCCTGGCTCCATAAAATAAACAGACAGAAACACATAATTTTAAGAAGCCTGTAGTTAATCTAATAGAAAAGTGTGTATACTTGTGTGTGTGCATACGTGGATTGTGTGATCTTCCTCCCTTGGTATACTGCTATAAAAGATCTACTAGTTAATTGTGTCTATCATTTGTAATTGTTTTTCTTTTATCTGATAAAAACAGCCTTATGAAAAATGCAAATATGCTTTAAAATATTTTGCATACAGTTTCTGCAAGATCTGGAGTCTTTAACATCCATCCATGGACATCCACATGCATGACCTCTCACATCATTATATGTATTTTCACCTGTACACATGCAGGCACTTACATCCAGTCTTAGCTCAGTAACAGAATTGAAAGGTTCTGAAAGATGAGGGCAGCTTCCAAGGTCACGACAAAGTGACCTTTTTATTAATTTCAGAATCTGTTTTACTACCAGGTCTTGCCCCTACCTGTGAAGTACCTCAGGTAGGGAGGGGTCAGTAAATTATTACCATTGAACCTATTCTTGTAAATAGTTTTATTGGGCAGTTCTGTAACTGGGACAGACAAGGTGCTGCCGTGTTACCTGCTGTTTTTGTCCTGATGGTACTGTGCTTCCTAAGAACAGATGAACTCAAGAAAGCTCTAGACTAGAACATGTCCTCAACCCTACCCCCCCCCAACACACACACACAAAAGAAACTGTAAGGAAAGATGCAAGGGTGAGGTAGTGACTGAAAGTCATTGTGGTAAATGCTTGGATTCTTTTCACTGAGAACTAAAGGACGAGAAAGATAACATCCTAAAGAAACATTAGAGCTACAGAGTGTGTACTAGGTATTACTTCCTGAGCCTCTTTCCAATTATAAGCAATTTGTCATCATGGGATTCCTATTCTTTCTTAATACTATCACCTGCATCCAAGAATTACATGGTTTTCACCTTTGAAGAGGCCAGCCCTGTCCTTAGACACACAGACTCAAACCTCCTTTGTGGTGCCCGTTACCCTAGTGATTTGGCCAGAGGCTGGATAATGTGTCTTTGCTGTCTGATCTTCTTGTAGCCACTCAACAGCCCTTCAGTTGATCACTGTGTCCCATGCAGTGTGCATTCAAAAATTGCATATTCGAATTACCTGCAGCTTTTGTGTCATGTTTTCTTCTCTATATATCTTTCACTAAGCCAGGACTTGAAAATACCAGTGTCTTCATCCTCTATATGTGGAATGTAAAGTAAGAAGCATACATGTTGGGAGGTGAGTGAGAAGCATTCCCCAAAACCTCTCAAATGGAACTTCTTTTCAAAGAATAAGAAAGTAGTAAGTAAGCTAGACTTGAGTCTGAACATGAAAACCAAAGAAAGGAAGATATGAGTATTGCTCTATCAGGGAACATTGATGAAAACACTCCCCTTGACACTAGTTAGGGTATGATGGGAGCTTTGCTCTTAGAAAGTACTAGGTGCTCGCCGGCATACAAAAGTGCTGGTTTAATTTCATGTAGAAGCCCCAATGTGTGAGAATTCTTGAACAGCTAACAACTGTATGTATGGTCTCTTCAATCCTTGTCCATCCAGTGGTTAATGACAGTCCTGCAGTGAGTTCAGTGTGTGTGCACTCCAGCCATACACACAGCCAAGTGCATTAAGGAACAGACCGCCAGCTCTTAGCAAAC